>NC_056730.1:1094260079-1094568603 GCF_019279795.1 Protopterus annectens | reverse complement strand
GGAGCCTTGAACCAGGTCTCAGTCACTGCACAGATGTCGATGTTCTCCATTTTAAGAAGTGCCTCGAGTGAGTGCATTTTAAGATTTAGACTACTAACATTGAGTAGCATTACCCTCAGATGTTCTTTGTGTTTCAGTGTTGCAGTCATTACATTTGGGTAATCTGCTGGCAGGTTTCCCTCAGTCGGCCTGATTAGCAAAGTCTTGGGTCCTGCGTCGGTTACTGTCCCTTCTTCCATGACGTCAGGTTGTCAGGGGTATAAAACATGCAGCCGACGCCATTACATCAGTCTTTCTTGCTGCGCAGTGCCCGAAGCAGAAGCAGATGTCCTTCATGGATGCATCTGCAGTCATAACAAATGGGTTGTCCTGTCGTCGGCAGCCAGCCCGTTCGGCGGATTCCAAAAAAGTCCGGGGCGGGTTGATGTTGTCGCCTGGCGTCATCTCTCTCTCCCCAGTTTACCTTAAACAAAAGCATCATTTTCCTCATTTTTTCAGTCTTTCTTGGCGTGAAGCGCTAAGCAGAAGGTTGCCAAGTGCGGTCGGTCCACCTGATCCATCTGATACCGAACCTACGAATACTAAGTCCTCTAAGCTGCCCAATCTGTTGGGAGCGTTAACTCTCCTCAGGCCATGTTTGAAAAAGATCCATGGTTGTGTCAAACCAGGAAACAAATACCTCATAAAGATTTCCACCTCTTTTGTTCGCCTTGTTTAGCCCCAGCCCAAATTACTAGCAGCCTCTGTGGAGCTTCTTGGGTTCAACCTACCGAGCGGGCGCCGCTCGGGTCGCAGTTTTGATTGGTTGTTTTTTGGTCTCATTCCTGGCCGATCTTCGCCCCAGCCGTGGTGCTGCTAAAACTCAAGAGCCAAAAACGCAGAAGGCGCCAAAGTTTCCCTAAAGCAGCCAAAAGCAACCAAAAGGTGGCTGTTAAACCCGAAAGGGCCCTCCAAAGTCGCTCCAAAGGCACAACTTTACAACTGAGATTTAATTTCTGCTGGTGGGGATCTCAATCTCACCCCAGACGGGGCCTCTCGGCCTTCGACCTAGGGCTTAAGCCCTTAAGCCCCTCTAAGCAGCCACGTGGTGTTCTGCTGATGATGTCAGTCAGCACCCAGCAAGGCCTCCTTCTCAATTTTGAAATTGCCCAGCCAGCCCAGCTAAAGCAGCCAACTTCCCCAATCTCAATGCCCTCTTCTCCCCCTCATCCAGAGCCTTTACGAGGAATTATTCATTCTTTGGCAGAAGATTTAATTTCTTTAATTGACTTGGGGACGCCTCACCCAGACAGGGAACCTCTTAGCTTTTTGATGAGACCTTCAGACCTGTACTGACCAGCCTGCTGATGTTTCCATTGCTCCGATTCTGATGCTCAACATCCCATTCAAGCCATTCCCCACTTGAAGAATTATGAATACTCTGCTTGACCATTTTGCAGGGCCAGTTCCAATGGCAGAAACAGGATTTGGGGAAACAGGAGAAAAGCCTGCCATGAACTTAAAAGCCTCAGCCTTTGCCTTAGGACAGACTCCACTACCAGACTTGGGACCTTTCTGCACCTCCCCACCTTTGTTCCCTCCAGCCCAAACTTCCACTCCCTGCCCCTGGACAATGCCAAGAGTTTATGCTTGATCGGCTAACTAAAAACCCCCCAGCTGGAGCCAAGATCTCAGAACCACCTAACCAGATCCCCAATAACAGCACCAGAGCAGGGGCAGCATTGCAGCAAAAGAAGGTATACCCAGGGTCCCACAGATGGGGTAAAAAGGTCTTACCTAAAAAGGCACTAGCTAGAAAGGCAAAAAGGTCTAAACTCATGATACAATACCAAGATACTATTCTTAATCTATAGATTCAAAGCTTTAAACTGTCAGTTTCACATGATACAATATTGAGGAGTGAAAATGGACATCAGGCAGGTAAAAACCATACTGTTAAAATGTCTTGATAATGCACAGGGATAAGGTTTTTAAGGAACACAACAGGTTAACAGTGATAAGAATGCATGCTGGGCTAATGCTGGGCAGAGGCATGATCAAGGCAAAACCAAACAAAGAGGAGCAGCCTAAACAAGACATTCTTTACGCAGGAGTAGCAGGAATCATGTTTGAAGAAAGTTAAGAAATACATCAATCTGTGAGACACAGTTTAAAGATTTTGGCCTACAGGAGCAAATGAAGAGCAAAAAAAAAGCGGAAAATTTAAAAATATGTTCAAGATTTCTTGCAGGTTCAACCCCAAAGACAGCCAAGTTTGAGGACCATAAATGAAGGAATCGGGTTTCATGCCACAAATTTAAATTTCAAGGAATAGAGCCAAACAGAGGCAGAAGAATCCACAGAAGGATCTCACAGAGGTGAGTTGCTGAGCAGGGTTCTGTCAGAAGACCACCCACACCCAGAACATGCCCTCACTACCAAGGAATCAGTGACTTAAAAGAAAGAACAAATAGTAGGACAAAAAGCAAGAAAAGGTCCGGAAGTTAACCATCTTCCCAAAAAAAGAAGTTCACAACCAGACAGATTTACAAAAAAGGGCAATGCCAACTACTGAAGTAACTTCAGTCCACTTCCCACATCAGATTAAATGCCAAATCTCATGTCCCAAATCAAAAAGAGCAGGATCAGAGCAGAGTAAGGAAAGTCAATTTGCCTGTTGAAAATGTGAGCGCCAACAGAAGCAGGAAAGCATACTACTCCAGTATCTGTTCATTGCAGACTGGAGAAAAAGTTGGAGACCAATTTGGATCAGAGCAGCAACTTTCTCACCAACAAAGCAGTCTGACAGCAGGCAAAAATCCCATTTACACTGCAGGACCCTGGCTATCATGATATACATGGCAAGAGCAGAGGTATTTGCAGGATACCTGCACGTGCGCCCCTCACAAAATGCCTGACAAGATACAACAAATGGCAAGATTGACAAAGAAAAATAATCAGTACTCCCTCTTTACTTGAAGCATCTACTAAGAGCCCCAGACAAGCAAACAGCAGAAACTACAACAAGGGAGCTGGCAAACATGCAAAATCAAATTTTTACACAGACTGTAGACAAAGTGAATAAGAAAGGGGACAACCACCACAAAAACACAAAGAGTCAAGACTGAGACCTCCCCAACAAAGTCATTTGTTGGGCAACACCTATAACAAAAAGTCAAATGCCAGTCAAGACTGATACCATCCAAAATGAAGACATACTAAGGGCAGAATTGGACACAGTACAACAAATGGCATTCCTGAACAAAAAAAAACAAAGACAAATGCCTTTACTTTATCACTAACAAAACTGAACAAGTTAACTGCAAAAACTACAGTGGCCTTCTGGCGAGTAATGGTCCCAATACAAAAGTTCAAACCATTCCTCAAAGAGGGCAGTTGGGGGCCCACATGAACAACACCTGCCAGGTCATGTGGGCAACACACAAACCATCTGCATCAATAAATCCCTATACAGGCAATAAAGGAGCTGTGGACAGTGGCACTCCTCTACAACATGAAGTTACAGGCAATGTTGCACAGGAATCAAGGATGTAACAGACCCATCAAACGGGGCACTTGGAATTCTCACGAGACTGGCCTGCACCTAGTGGAAAAGTGCACTCCAAGAAAATGGGGAATGGATGAAGTATCACTGTTCGCAGAAAGAAATGCTGGCCAGTAAACTGGCAATACAAAAGTTCAAACCATTCATCAAAGTCAACCAGTTGATTCAGACCCACAACACTACCAGCAACTCATGCTACAACCTTCAGCAATTGGGGAGGCAGACATTTCACTAAAGATCCCTTGAGCCAGGCTAGAGGGAAAGAACCACTTGCCCCAAACTGGCCGAGAAACTGGTAATACCCACTCTGACAGACCATACACAAAGAAAACAAAGCTGCCAAGGAAGGAATGCTGCATGGTGATACCTCAGAATCCATCTTGGGGGACATCTGACCTAAAAAGCTGATTGTGGAAGCATGGAGGCTAATCTACCTTCCTTCAATTTAAAACCTGTAACAAGTTGGAAACACCCAGACCTTCACTCACGAAGAACTATGCACTACCTAACCAGACTTTGTCTTTTTTCCCACCTAGGAAAAGCCCAAACTCTTGGTACGTCTGCTTTCACACACTACTACTAAAGGAACTTCTTCCATACATAATCCCACTACCCCTGATGGCCAAAATGGCTTGTCAGAACATCCAGTATGCCTCAGCAGTCACCTGTTTACCCACCAATTATCATGCATCCAGAGGAAATAGCAGCAGATAAACTGCAAAGGAAACTCACATTACCACAGCTTTAAAAACTTGTTTTTAGACCGAAAACACATAGCAGCCTTTGAACCAGAGACAGCAACATTAGACAACAACTGTCTTTTAAAAGCTTAGATATTGGCATTTACTCAACAGTAACTGGTCAAACTACAGGCTTTTCAGGCCTAAAAGCCATGTCTTCAACATTCCACATGCTATGCATCCTACTGGGGTGCTGATCCATTCAGATGCCTAACATCTGTATTAGGGCCATCTCTAAATAGTCATCTACACCTACCTAACCTTCTTTGAAAGCCCCACACTAGCTTTAAAATTCAGGCTGCCTCTGGAAAGGAAACCACCAACTCCCTCTTGGAACCAGCCTACACAAATAGCAAAAAGCAAAACCCAACTTTTTTGTGTACATGGGCAAAGCTTGGGAAGGAAAAGCTATTCAGAACTAGAGGCTGCAAAACACCTGTATTGCAGACCTACAAGCTCTTTGGAAAAGCGGAAAATTTTGAGGCTGAATCCAGGATAGGCATTAAAGGCAGTATTAGGGGCTCAGACATGTCTTCACGAATTAGCCTTTCTATTATTGGGAAACTCCACAAAGACCAACCGTTGCTACCTGCCTCCCTCAATTATAAAACCAAACTTTGTTTCAAATACTTCAGGGTTTGCCGTTACATAGACTGGGGTCCTAACTTTGCCATAATGAAAACAAATAGGAAGGACATGGGCCGCTGTGGTACCCCACCCAAAACTTAACAGAAATTAAATCCATGAAGGACTAGGAAAGAGTTTTATTTTCACAGCACATAAGTATCCATTATGGATAGGCAAAAGCATTAACCAAACCTCCCTTACCTCAAATCCTCTACTTAAGACATTACTATACTGTTTACCCTCTCCTTAACTCTCCATAACCACAGCAAGCAATGTAGGTATGTAGCCCGTATTGCATATGCCATGCACTTTATTGACGTGTGCAAGGGCAACTAAAGATGCACATTGCATCCTATCCACCCTTACCCTACAAGAGGCACTACGACATTGGGGCATCCCTTTTTATTGCTGCAAATTGGCTGAGTGTATTGCCTACCCACTACCTATGATGACGATAAGATAACCTCATGACACATTATATAGGACTTTGGAATCCGGCCGGGTGCAGGTACCTCTGGCGACAAGGACAGATCCTCCCAATAGACTGCAGGTACTCCTTTGGTCCTACTATACATGTATATATAGGGCTGTATGAATTACTTTCTCAAGTGCCGGTCGGCCGACTCCTGAAATTTTTGTTTTCGAGTTTCAGAACCAAAGTCTTCAACTAAAAGCTAAGTACCCAGTTTGGGAAACTTTTTCTTGCTCCTTACCAATGTCAGTAAAAGTTAATAATTGTATTACTTGTGGGAAGCAAATACCTCAGAAGGATTTTCATTTGTACTGTATTCCTTGCCTAGGCCCTGACCATGACGTACCTTGCTGTTGGTTTTGTGCTTTATTTAATCAGTGCACTATCCACCTTCGGTACATTTTTGCTTCTAAATATTTCGGTTCTTGGTTTAATTATCCAGAAATGTCATCAGTTAGCCATCCGACTACCGGAATACTGAAAAAACGCAAAGAAAAAGACAGAGACAGGCCATTGAGGTCCAAAACCGCCGACTTTTCTCCTAAGCCAGTTGTCAGTTCGCCGGTACTCAGTGAGGCGCTTTTGCAGCCCCTGATACCCGCTACTTCTGATTTGCAGGCCTCTACTGAGACCCATTCGGAGTCCGGTATGCCGCAAGCTGCCGGTATGCCGCAAGCTGCTTCACCTATGGAACCCATGGATGTCTCTACCTTGGATGGGTCCGGAGCTGCTGTGCAGGCACCGGCTTCTGAGGGTGTATTCAGGCCTACAAACTTGCATATTAAACCGACACCACCTTCAATGTTAAGGCCAAAATCTCGATCTACGTCTAAAAAACTGACGCCCAGGCCACATGTTTGGGCCCCTGTGCCTAAAAAACAAATGATGAAAATGGCTGAAGATTTAGTTACTCTGACTGAACAGGTCTCTGTTTCTTTGACTCTTCTAATGAACTGGATTTTTCCATACCTACTTATGAGGACTCTGATGCAGAGGATTCCATTCCTTCTGCCTCTCCCCCTGAGGATTTTTCTTTTGGGGAATCTTTACATAGCTTAAGGGAGCATTTCCACTGGGAAAGTCAGGATTTTTCTGAATCCAGAAAAGAGGCTTAGGGATTTCCTTCTTCTTCCTCAGCATAGGCCTTTGGCTATACCTCCGGTACTAGACATTGTTGATGATGTGTTTTCCGAATCCAGTATTGCCCCTGATTCCCTGCCTCCGGCCCCATGTAAACCAGACAGATACTATAGGGTTCCTCACTCCCACAAATTCCTTTTCAAAAATCCTGTTGCAGACCCTGAAACCATTTCTCAGGGGCCCAAGGGCATTAAGGCTTCTACTGCTAAAAATCCTACCCCTTCTGATAGAGACTCCAGGGCGCTGGATAGATGGGGTAAAAAGGTTTATACTTCTGCAAACTTAGCAATCAGGGCTTTAAACTGTCAATTTCATATGCCAAAATATCAACAGCATATCATGAGACTGCTTAAACAGAAAATTATGTTGATTTCTGACTGTGTGGAGAATAAAGATTTGCAGGATTTATTGCATTCAGCTGAATAAGTTGGCAAACATACTTTGCAATGTGGTTTTGATTCTTTGGAGGCCTTTTGCAGGGCTGCTGTTACTGGGTCTGTGCTTAGAAGGCATGGTTGGCTTAAGGAGCAATCTCTGCCTGATCATGTTAAAGCAAAATTGTTGGATGCTGCTTTGCAACAGGACTGTCTGTTTGGCAATAAGGCTGAAGAAGTTCTAAAAAATATGGAAGATAAAGCTAAATCTATGCAAACTGTGAAAGATTTCTTACAAGTGCAACCTCCAAGATTTAGTAGGCACTGGCCTACTAAGAACTGGTCCTTTCCATCTCCTTCCAGAGCCACTACGGCCAAACCCAGACATTCCAAAACCACCAGGTTTCAGTCCCAAGGGACTTTCAGAACTAAGCAATGGGGTGCCTCTGCTTTTAAGTCTGGAAATAACAAGACACCACCCTATGGTAAACAATCTCAATGACTTCCCTTTAAAATTACCAAGCACTTATCTCTTAGCTGCCCCTTTGGGGGGAAAACTGGTTCTTCATGCAAAAAACTGACAACTTATAACCCAGGGCAAATAGGTTTTAAATATAGTGTCCCAGGGATACAGATTTCATTTCCACACATTGCCAACTCTAAATGGGTGGCCAGACCTGCCCCCAGATCAGTGGGCAGAGGCTCAGAAACAAGTACTTTCCCTCCTAAATATGGGGGCAATTCATCTAGTACCAGAAGAGGAAAAGGGACAAGGTTTCTTTTCCAGACTTTTTCTGGTACCCAGAAAAGACAAATCATGGCCTCAAATTCTGGACCTGTCTACTCTAAACATCTTTCTGGACATTCCAAAATTCAAGATGCTGACTCTTCACTTACTTCCTATGCTCGGCAAAGATGCTTGGTTGGCAACTCTAGATTTAAAAGAGGCTTACCTGCATATCCCAATCAGGGAATCTTGCAGAAGATACCTACGCTTCAAAGCAGGCTGCTTGCATTGTCAGTTCTCTGCACTTCCTTTTGGCTTATATACTGCACCCAGGGTATTTACAAAGTGCCTGGCTCCAGTAATTGCATTCTGCAGGCAAAGAAATATTCAAATATATCCATACCTGTCTAATTCAGGCAGAAAACCAGGCCATTCTTCTAAAACATCTGGCGTTTGTAAAAAGGGTTCTAACTTGTCTAGGGTACACCAGAAACGAAAAGAAATCACAACTGGTACCCTCTCAAAAACTTACATTCCTGGGTGCAAGCTTGAATACAACTGCCCAGATGGCTTTCCTTACGCCAGAAAAGCAAATTCATTTGGTGACTTACTTCAAACAGGTGGCCACAAAAACCCTGCTATCTGCAAGACAAATGCTTCAAGCCTTGGGGTTCATGGCCTCCTGCATTCTTCTAATTACATATGCAAGACTGCATATGAGGAAACTTCAGTGGTACTTAAAAAGTTTATGGAGTCAACATTGTCACAGCCTGGAAACAATGATTCCTATCATACCTTGCCTGCAGTTAAAGTTCCTATGGTGGGCAGAGGCCTGCCACCAAAACAGGGGACTGCCATTCACACCACCCCCTGCCACCCAAACCCAAACTACAGATGCATCAGAGTACGTATGGGGGGCTCATCTGGCAGGGAAGTGCATTCAGGGCAAATGGAGCCCAAATCAAATGCACCTTCATATCAATCAAAAAGAAATGCTAGCTGTACAGATTGCACTGACAGCCTTCAAGGACTACCTTCATCCAGGACAACTAATGGTAAAGACGGACAACACTACGGTTATGTGGTACATAAACAAGCAGGGGGGGTACACATTCCTACTTCCTTTGCAGACTAGCCATGGCATTGTTGAACACGGCCTTGAGCTACCAAGTACAACTACAAGCTCAATTCCTGCCAGGGAAGTTGAATATTCTGGCAGATGAACTAAGCAGAAATCTCATGGACCCACATGAATGGAAACTGGAACCACGGAATTTTAACATATTGACATGCAAATGGGGGAGCCCAGACATAGATCTTTTTGCCTCACCCCAGAACTGGACAAATTTTGCACAAAAACTACTCACAAAAAAGCCTGGAAAGTGAATCCTCTGTCCTTCAGCTGGAAAAACCTATCAGTGTATGCCTTTCCCCTCTGCCTCTGCTCTCCAAAGTTCTTCTAAAAGTCAAACAGGACAAACCAAAAATGATTTTGATTGCTCCAGACTGGCCTCGCCAACACTGGTACCCACTGCTACGCAGTCTGTCACAAGTTTCTCCATGGCTCCTGCCTCAGCGACCTTCCTTACTGTCTCAGCAGGAGAACCAAATTCTGCACCCTCAGCTCCAAACATTGAATCTTGCAGCTTGGCTAATCATTTAATTTCCCCTTTAGCATCCCTCAGCAAATCTGTGATGGATGTCATTTTGGAGGCGAGAAGATCTAGTACTAGAAAATCTTATGCTGACAAATGGAAAAGATTCTGTGCCTGGAATCAATCTCAAGGGATGAGCACAGCAGCGCCCAATTTACCTCAGATTTTGCAATACTTAACTGAGATGCTTCACAAGGGCCTGTCTTTTTTTCCATAAAAATCCATGCCTCGGCCATTTCAGCTCATTACAACGTAGAACTCCCCCCCCCCCCTTCTCTCATCCTCTGCTAAAGCAGTTTCTCAGAGGGGCCAAAAACTTGAGACCTCCCAGGAGAGCTCCAACCCCTGCCTGGGACCTTAATTTTGTATTGGAGAAACTCACTCTACCTCCTTTCGAGCCAGCTGCTACTGCAGACTTAAAATTCCTTTCCTGTAAAACAGCTTTCATAGGTTCATAGGTTGGTACTAGGCTATCAGCCCTAGGGCCTATACAAGCCTAGCCATAACAATTCCCTGGCTATTTCTTCCCACATTATTTACTTTCCTGGACCCCTGTCTAGCAGGGCGACTGACATGATCCTTGGGGTGAATTTCCTTTCTCCCATCCAATCGTCAAGGTTCCTCTTGAAGAGGTCCAAAGAGGCACTCTGCTTGACATGTATGGGCAATCTATTCCAGAGTCTGGGGAGTCTCTGGGTCAGGAACCTATCCCTCCAGCATGTTTTGTTTATTGTGATGACAAGGTTTAGATCTCTGGAGCGTGTAGCTCTGAGGGATTGGGATTTCTTTAAGTGTAGCATGTCCAACAGCTCTGGGTTTGACATGGCCTTGTATGTTAAGCAGAGATCGCCTCTGAGTAGACGATATGCGACAGAGTATAGCTGGAGTTTTTTAAGGTGGTCAGCGTAGGGCATCTGCTTTAGGCCTGTGATTCTATTAGTGAGGTATTTCTGAGGCATTTGCAGTTGTTGCAGATGTCTTGAGAGGTACATACCAAATGGGGCGTTGTATTCTATAATGGGTCTAATGAGGGATGAGTACAGTGGGACAATGACCTCCTTTTTTCTGGATGTAAAGCCCTTCGTGATGAGATGTGCCACATAGAAGGATTTCCTGACTGTTGTGGAGATGTGGTTATCGAAGGTGAGACCACTGTCCACCTGTGTCCCTAAGTCTCTTATCACACTTTCTGTGTTTAGTGTACTGCCACCTATATGGTAATTCATGGATACATGTTTTTTTCCCAAAGGGTATTCCTTTCTTGGCATTGAGCTTGAGCCCATGGCTCTGGCACCAAGCATCTGTTTCTGTAAGGCCCTTTTGTAGAGTATCCACATCATTTGGGGATTCAATAATGGCTCCCAGTTTGCAGTCATCTGCAAACTTTGTTAGCCAGAGTCCCTTAGTGTTGACCTGTACTTCAGAGAAGTAGATGCCAAACAAGAGCGGCCCCAGGACTGAACCCTGAGGTACTCCACTTGTCACTTGTCTGGAGCTGGATTTGGAGTCGGCTACTTTTACAGTGTGGGTTCTATCAGTAAGCCATTTAGCAACCTTTGGGTGACATAGGGATTAATGCCCAACTTAGTAAGTTTATCTATGATTCCAGAGTGGGGGATGGTGTCAAAGGCCTTGGCAAGGTCTAGATAGGCTGTGTGGACCACCTTACCCTTGTCCATGGCTCTAGAGACTGATTCAAAGAAGTCAATCAGGTTCAGGAGACAAGAACGGCCCTTCACAAACCCAAACTGGGTGGGGTCCAGTGTTTGAAGGTTGCCAATGTCTTTGTTTATAAGTTCCATGATAATACGCTCCATGGCCTTGCAGATAAGGCTTGTCAGACTGATGGGACGGTAGTTTCCAGGATCCAAGGTGGATCCCCCCTTGTGGATTGGGATAACTGTAGCTCTGCACCACTCAGTGGGCACGAAACCTGAGGTGAGGCTATGATTAAACATGACACTTAGGTGAGGTGCCAGTTCATATTGTAGTTCATGTAGTACACAGCCGGGATGTCATCTGGTCCCATGGATGCTGTATTCTTGGCTTTAGAGAGTGCGTTTTGTACCTGTGTGGCGTTATTACCGGAATTTGGCAATCTTCGGTATTGAGATGGGGCATTTAGGGGGTGAGAAGGGGGGTGAAGTTGGCACTGAATCGATCTGCCAGGATATTGGCAATATCCTTCGGATCAGTATATTTAATGCCATTCTGTTTTAGCTCAGAGCAGATCTGAGCATTGCCATTTAGATTCTTGACATAGTTATAGAATGCTTTGTGGTTGTCTTTGGAATCTTTGGCAATTTTATTTTCGTAACTAGCTTTGGAGGATTTTATGAGGTATCTCAGTTTCTTACTGAGGCTAGTAAGGGAGTTTTTTGCATCCTGGGATTTTCCTCTTTTCAGCAAAAGTTTCTTCCTTTTGTTGTAAATTTTGTTTATGGCAGGGGACCACCAGATTGGCTTCCTTTTTTTGGATGAGAGCATTTTGGTTCTATTTGGGATGGCACGATTCATGCATGAGTGGATGTGCTCGTACAGTGCCTTATTGTAGGATTCAGCAGTTGAACTTTCAGTTCCCGTCTGCATGGGTGTCATGAAGTTTGTCACTTCTGACTTGAGTAGCATAAAGTTGGCTTTGGAGAAGTTTTTTATGGTGATTTCTTTACTGGGGGGTGGGGGTGGGATATGGATGTTAAGGGTGATTAGCTTGTGGTCAGACCTGACTAACGAGGGGGTGACCATAGGTATGGAGCATTGATTTCCCATGTTGGTAATGACCAGGTCTAGGATATTGGAGCCCCTGGTGGGACTATGGATTAGTTGATCCAGGGCGTTGGAATTTATGAATTCCAAGAACCGTTGCGCAGAGGTGTTGGGACATGAGTAGTTTTCCCAGTTAATGGCAGGGTAGTTAAAATCACCCAGTATTAGGGTGTTTGGTTCTATCTTAATATTTTCTAGTATGTTTAGAAAGGTGTAGTGAGAATCTTGGGGTATGGTGGGGGATCTGTAAGCAAGCTACAATTTGGATTGCAGTCTTACCTAGTGTTTGTTGCACTTGGAGAATTTCAGACACATTGTGTTGGCTAACTAGCCTGGTGGTGTGAATATCCTTGGTGAATATTGACACTCCTCCACCTGTAGTGTTTCGGTCCTGGTTTGGTGGCCGAAAAGTGTGGTAAGAGTTGTAGCCTGGTATTGCAGGGGTGCTCTCTGGAGCCTTGAACCAGGTCTCAGTTACTGCACAGATATCGATGTTCTCCATTTTTAGGAGTGCCTCAAGAGAGTGCATTTTGAGGTTTAGACTTCTAGCATTGAGTAGCATTACCATCAGATTTTGCATGCTTGTACCTGTTACGGTGGTGGTTTTGTCCTTTGAAGTTTGCCTAAAAAAGGCACTATAGGGGTGGCAAGAGCCTTAGCCAGTAACCTGAATCCCAGGGGTGACAGGTGCAGACCATCTCTGGCAAAGCATCGTGGTCTGTCAATCATGTCATCCCAGGCAGACAGATACTGGATTCCCTTTGAATGACACCATAAGCTTAGCCAATTGTTGAAGTCAATCATTTTATCCTTATATTGTGGTATCATTCTGGGCGAAGGCAATCACTTCAGCTAGAAGGATCTCTGAATTACAGGCCCTTATGGCAGTGGAGCCTTTCATCATCTTTCATGCGGACAGGATGTCACTCAGGACCAGTCCATCCTTCATGCCCAAGGTGGTATCCAGTGTGGCTCTTAATCAGTCCATTCATTTTCCAACTTTCTTTCCCAATCCACAGAACAAGGGGGAATGGATTCTGCATTCATTGGTTGTACACAGACAGCTTAGATTTTACTTAGACTGTACTAAATCTCGAAGAAAATCTGAACAACTGCTGGTAGCATTTGCTGCAGGGGCAGAGGGAAAGGCTATTTCAAAGCAAACCATTTCTAAATGGATAAGCCATTGTATTAATTTCTGCTGTAAGCACCATGGAAAACCTATCCCCCGAGGGGATCAGATCCCATTCCACCAGGGCTGCATCTACTTCTACAGCCTTTCTCAGAGGTGTTCGTACCAGGGATATTCTAGAAGCTGCTACCTGGAGTTCCGTTCATACTTTCACCAAGTATTATCACTTACCAATTTTCTCTAAATCCAGAGCTGGCCTTGCCACTGCTGTTCTGCAGGGCCTTATAGCTGGTCCTAATGCTGTGTAAATCCAACCTCCCAACCATAGCTTTGGGAATCTACCCAAATGTAATGACTGCTACTGTGAAACACGAAGAACATAGTACAGTTGTGTACACTTACCATAAATGTAGATGTTCGAGTGTATTCACTGTTGTAGTCCTGGTTACACTCCCTCCAGCCCCCTGTTTTTCCTCTTACTATGCCTCTATTTTCTTTTATTATACTTAAAAGCCTTTTTGGTGTATTTGCTTTTGTTTGGAGGTATATATTTTTGTGTTTTTAATTACTTATATATATTTTGCTTCCCATTTGGGGGGCACCTGACATCTAGGGCAAGAAAAACTGATGTAATGGCATCAGCTGCATGTTTTATACTCCTGACGACCTGACGTCATGGAAGAAGGGACAGCAACCGGCGCAGGACCCAAGACTTTGTTAATCAGGCCGACTGAGGGCAACCTGCCAGCAGATTACCCAAATGTAATGACTGCAACAGTAAATGCACTCAAACATCTACATTTATGGTAAGTGTACACAACTGTACTTTCTTGTTTGCCTGTTCCTGTTACGGTGGTGAAGTTGTCATTTGAACCTTGCCTAAAAAAGGCACTATAGGGACAGCAAGAGCCTTAGCCAGTATCCAGAATCCCAGGGGCAACAGGTGCAGGCCATCTTTGGCAAAGCATCGTGGTCTGTCGACCATGTCATCCGAAGCAGACAGATACTGGATCCCCTTAGAATGACACCAGAAGCTTAGCTAATTGTTGAAGTCAATCATTTTGTCCTTGTACTGCGGTATCATTCTGGGCGATGTCAGAATGCTACATAGGGCTAGGGTCATACCTGCCTGGGCTACAAGATCGTTGATCTTTTCCATGTCTCTTTTCATGTAGTCCAGGGAGGTACGTCTCAGGTCGTTCACACCAACATGGACAATGACAGAGTCATATTTGTACTTGCTGTGGAGTGACCTGAGTACGTGGGTTATGTGGCGGATCCTGGCACCCGACAGGCAGCTGACAGTAACCTTCTCCTTGTTTAGCCTGGTGAGTGGGACATCACTGTGCCTGACTATAAAGTCACCTATGACTAGTGTGTTGGATATGTTGTTTTCCCTTATTGGCTGTATTTGAGTGGCACACTAAGTCTGTGGGCTATGTGTCATTTGGGTTGTGTTGGGTGGTGTAAGTTTCTTGCTTTTCTGCTTTGGAGGTCTCTGTTGCTTGGGAAAGTTATTATTGAGAGCCTCTGCGAATGTTTTTGTGTTTCTGTGTGTGGAGTTTGGTGGTGTAGATTTAGTGAGGCTATATGATAAGTGTGGTGTGGTGCAAGTGTTTATCTTCTCCTCTTGAATGCCAAGTTCAGTCTTGGTTGGAGAGAGCTTTACCTCCAGTTTGGCTAGATAAGTGCATCTCTCACAGGTTGTAGTGTTGGGTGGTAGGAGGAGAGGGTTGTCTGTGTACTTGAGGCAATTTCTACATTGCTCCAAGATGCCCATATTCATCAGATAGACAGGAGAGGACACTGGGAGCTCACCATTGGACATGCCTGATTAAAAAAATATTTTCCTCTAGATAAGTGAGGAAAGTGAGTACAAGAGCTGTTTTTCTCTAAGCAAGTGAGGAAAGTAAGTGCAAAAACTGTTTTCCTCTAGGTAATGAGGAATGTTTAGTGCTATAGTAATTAGTAGCTTATTTAGTGCTTACAACAAGTTCTGAACAAGAGCTGAGCACGAATAAGCAAATTCAAGTGCTAAAACTAAGAATCTGTATCTGCACTAGACTAGTTACAGAAAAGAAACAGGTGCAAATGCAGGCTTTCAAATCAGAAAGTTGAGAGAGATGAAAAAGATTGCCCAGACAGCCAATAACTACAATTTCTGGGCCAGAACCACTCCTTATGTGGTAGACAGGTTACCTAGTGCTTACCACTCCCACTGACAAGCTAGAAGGCTTCCCTCCAACACATAAAGGCTTGGGGGCGGGCTCAGAAGCTTACATACAGTCCTGGATACAGCAAATCTGTATCTGGACTAAACTAGTTACAGGAAAGGTAGGAAACAGGCTTACATTTTTTTTTACAGAAAAGTAGCTAAAACAGCAGTAAAACGATTCAAATGCAGTGCAAGCTAGCACACTTGAGTATGTAGCAATATTAGACCAAACACGGTTTAAAAAATGCAATTAAACTAAAAATTACTAAAAACAAATGCAGAAGGAGTGTATTAGGTAGAATGTGGTAAAGAGATGGGACTGGGGGGAGTTCCCAGATCAAATCTACAGTGGGGCGGGCAACTGCAAAAGCCACCAAATTTAAACAGCATACCAGAGATAGGGATGGTAGGTGGGTGGGACAAAACACTTTCAGCAAAGATCTGAAAAACTATACAGTGAATCAAAAATAACAGTGCACAACTCTGAATAAAATTAGTCCAGCAACAATTTACAGTACACAATTCTGAAGAACCAAAAATATATATAGTTTGAAAAGAGCTCTGTTAGACACAGGTTCCAGCAATGATATACAGGCTGTTAACTAACAGGGTCTATTTTTATTCAAGTAATCCTTCAGATAGTCAGATGACACAAGCTGTAAAAAACAGTTATACCAACTGGAGACACAGCAGAAAATAGAGGGAGGTGGGACAAAACACTTTCAGCAGAGATCTGAAAAACTATACAGTGAATAAAAAATAACAGTACACAACTCTGAATAAAATTAGTCCAGCAACAATTTACAGTACACAATTCTGAAGAACTAAAAAAGTATACTTAGCTCTGTATATTTCCAGATAGTTTGAAAAGAGCTCTGTTAGACGCAGGTTCCAGCAATGATATGCAGGATAGTATGTCGGGTTTGTGGCTGGGCCTTAGAGGCTGTGAGACACAGGCATGTGTACTATGTGTGATCCTTGGTGCTGTGGGTTGTGATGTGCATGTGTGTTTTTGCTTTGGGGGTCTCTCTTGTTTAAGTATGTTTTTGTTGAGAACCTCCACATATGTAGGAGTGCATTGTACAGGTGTGGGTGGTGTTAGAGGTGTGGTTTTTATAGTGTTTGCGCAGACAGCCTTCTCAGTGCCAGATGTACTGGCTTGTGACTGAGGCAGCAAGGATTCTAGGTTCTTAATGTAATTACATCTCTTACATGTTGTGTTCCGTGGTGATAGTAGTAGAGGGTTGTCAGTGTGCATAAGGCAGTTGCTACACTGTCTCAAGATGCCCATATCAAGACTAGCAGAAGAAACCATAGGAAGTTGTCTGTCCATGGTTGTCAGGATCTGTGGAAGAGAGATCAGGGATAGTAGAGTGCGTACTATCTGAGAAGAGTACCTATAGGTGTTAGTAGGGCTCGATAAAATTAATACAGTAGCTGCAAGCGAGGGCCTCACTTACACAAGAGTGCTGGTAATGGAAATAATGCAGTTGAGATACCTCACAAAGGGTTAAAACAGCACAGTGGAGGTGCACAATATGCAAACAAGCATAAACTCACCCAAATGCAGGGTTTCAATGCCACAAAAACGAAATTAAAATAGAAACACTGGAATTGACCAATCAACCATTGTTTCTGAGCTCTTAGCTCAACACCCAATACCAGACCAGTTCCAATGAGTTCACTTACTCCCACTAAGTGCAGGCAGGCCTAGCTAATACAAGATGGCATAGCAGGAAACACAGGAATCACAAAGACAGATCTGGATACAGCAAAACCTGTAACCAGACTATGATAAAGATATTTAAACTTTGTGTAGGTCGATTTAACACAGGAGAACAGATACACACTTAAATGTAACAGTAGCAGACAACAGCAAGCTTATTTAAATAAATGAACCAATTTACCAGTAAAAAAGTTCAAAACTGAGCCATGTTCCAGCAACATTCAATCAGACGAGTTCTAACTGCACACTCCTGCCACTAAGGTGCAGGGGAACCCTCTCCACAAAAGATGGCCTGGATTAGTGCCCAAGTTATACAAACAGAGCTAGATTCAGCAGGTCTGAATTTAGTCTGTGCTGCAGTAAACAAGGCGCACCAATTTCAGAAAGCTACAGTTCAAATAAGCAGGCGCAATAAGCCTTCGACCAGCAATTCCTAGCTGAGAAGGGCAGACTCTACCCTCTTCTTCCACGAGAGTCTAGACCACAAACCTTGCTAATATACAATAACTGGCCTGAAGACCATTTTCTTAAACCAGAACTAAGACACTTATAGAACAACAGATATACTAAGCCTTCAACCAGCAATTCCCAACTTAGAAGGATGTAAGCTATCTCTCCTGCACAAGAGCGTAAACCACAAACCTTCCTAATGTAAAACATCTGGCCTGAAGCCCAAGTGCTTAAACCAAAAGGCTTAGAATAACAATTACAATTTAATCAGGCTACTAACAAGCAGTAATAAATGCAGCAGAATAAATACAACTGAATACTTTTAAGAACAAGCAGCAAAAGCGAAATAAAGTAATAAAGTAGGACAAAACACAAATACAGTAAAAGCAGATAAAAAAGTGCAATTTTATGTATTTGTTTATTTATTATTATTATTATTTTTAAGTTAAGTGGGAAGGGAGGAAATAATATAATTCAAGGTTGAGAAACTAAGGGGGTGGGCCTTCTCAAATGATCTCTCTCTCTGCTTAGTAGAATGAGATGATAAGATGGGACTGGGAGGAGTGTCCAAAATGAGATTTATAGTAGGGCCGGGCAACTCAAAAGTCAACAAATTTAAGAACACAATGAGAACTGGGTGAGTGGGAGGGGAAGAATGGTGCCAGAGATGAGTGATATTCAGAGCAAGCAGGCCACACAAACTCTTCAGCTAAATACAGATATTTCTAAATAAAAAAGTCACTAACCATGATGTTTGCTAACTGTCTCATTTACATTTTGTTGTCATGTATCAAATGAGCTTATGTGTGCAGTAGTGTATCCATTGCTGGGCATGAATGTCAGCTAGTTGCTGATTCTCTAGTAGACATTCCAGTCACTTACCTCCAGGGATGGCCTTCAGCAGTACTCACCATGTCTCTGAATCTCACCATCTGTTTCAGAAGTATCCCATAGTTTGTATTATGACAGTATATTTTCTTTACAAACAGTTCATTCAAATGTAATGCAGTTTGTAACTGTAAAAGTAATTATCTGTGATTTGTGTTTGCACCACATCATATGTTGCCTAACATCCTGGAATGTTGTTATCAGCAAGTATTGCAAAAAAAGGTGCAGTTCTTTTGTAAAATGCTTCTAAAATGTGTATTTCAAGAAAATTGTTCCTTTCCACAACTACTTCTCTTCCTAAAATTGTACTTTACACTACTTTGTTACATTGTACAATTATGGAACATGAACTCTTAAAATGAGTGTTTTGTGCCCCTTCTTATTTGAAATATGCTTGATTTTGTATGCATATCACTTGTTAGATCAGTGCCTTTAGTTAATTATTAATTAACTTAATGCAAATAATCAGAAATGTTCATACATAGGCTTAAGTAGAGCATGCCCTGTGTTCACCCTGTGTTTAGTTATAATATAGAGAAATATCAGGTAAAGTTTTAAGCAGGGATGCAGGCATAAAAATAAATGTTTGCTTAAAAATTTACAAAGCCTTTTTTAAACACCTTTCTTCATAGGTGTGTACTAGGCTAATGGCCCTGGAGCCTTTACAAGCCTAGCCCAAAAAAATTGCCCAGGCACTGTGCCACCTGATGTTAGTTCACAGTGCCCCTATCCAGTAGGACAGCTGGAATGATCCCTGGAGTGAACTTTGTTACCCATCCACTCTTCAAAATTTATCATGAAGAGGGCCAGCGAGGTGCTCTGCTTGATATGAATGGGAAGCTTATTCCAGAGTAGGGGCAGTCTTTGGGAGATAAACCTGTGCCTCCGACATGTTCTGTTAATTGTGGTAATGAGGTTGTGATCTCTGGAGTGTGTGATACAGGGGGATTGCGATTTCTTTAGGTGTAGCATTTCAAGTAGGGCTGAGTCGGACATGGCTTTGTAAGTCAAGGAGAGTTCACCTCTAAGTAGACGATAAGAGACTGAGAACAGCTGAAGTTTCTTGAGTCTGTTCATGTAGGACATGTGTTTAAGGCCTAGGATCCTTTTTGTGAGGTATTTTTGTGGCCTCTCCAGCTGTTGTAGGTGTCTGGTCAGGTACATGCCAAACGAGGCATTATATTAGACGACTGGTATAACGAGGGATGCATAGAGAGGGATGATGACCTCTTTCTTCCTGGATGCGATACCTTTGGATATTATGTTGTCCTATCTCGCCTTCATTCTTAATTGGATGGGTTTGGAGTCGATCCTTGGCTCCGACTTAGCCGAATGCACAGCTGGAAGTCTCAAACTTGGCTCGTGGCAAGGTAGGTTTCCCATGATGCAGTGGTGCAACTCCCCAGATCTCATTTGGTGTTTTAATAGGTTGGATATGCTCTTCTTGGCCGTGGTTAAGTTTTTTGTTTTTTGCATTTTATTAGCTAAAACTAGTTAGGATTTATACATTAGTTAGTTTACTGTGTGCTGTGAAACTTTAGTTTTAGTGTGTAGCTTAGTTTATCTCCTTTTTCCACTATTGCCTGCCTTTGCTTGGCCATCGTTTTTTTGCAGGCCTGTACTTGTATCCCATAGTTATGTACTGTAGTGGTGCTTTATTAAAATACCTGTAGTGTTGTGTGTTGGTTTTTCTAGTCTTTTAGTTAGCTGGTTAGTTCATTAGCTCATTTAATTTAAAGAGCTAATTGCCCGTTTTAGTTAGAGGACTAGTAGTGTTAGTGTACTATATCTCCTACTGTACCTGTCTAGGTCCATTTAAATTAGAGGTCCTAGTGCTCGATTTTAGTTAGAGCAAAGTCAGTTCTAATTATATTTCTTAGATGTGCTGTGTTTGTTAAATTAGCGTGTTTTTACATATCTAGAAGTGGTGTGAGTTTATTTGCTGTTTGTAATTCTTGTAGGACCTTTTTCTTCCAAACATTCTAAAGACACTAGGGAGAAAGAACATAAATCTTCAGGCTTTTAAAAAATGTCAAAAATGTACCCAGAAAATGTCTATTACAGACAGACATGTCATTGTGTCTATTCTTTAGGAGCTATCCATCTCCAGGAGAATTGCACTTTTTGCCACTCCTTTAGTGCAAGTGTTGCAGGAGAGGAAAAATAAATTGATTGTCAAGGGACTCTTGAGACCAACCTATGAGGAAGCTTTACAGAATACTTCTTCTTCTTCATCGTCTTCTTCTAAGAGGGATAAACCAACCAAAAGGCCTTCTCCTGTCTGTTTGGCTCAGTCTGAGCCGCCTGAAAAATTGTCTAAAATTTCAAAGCCATCTACCTCCTCTGCTCCACAGACTTCAGAACCGACGGAGGTAATTATTATTGACAAACCTGGTTCTTCGGCCCCAAGGTCTTTGGAACCGAAAGATACTGTGTCTCGGAGCCGGTCCATTGATATTCCACTGGTCTCCCCTACCTTGAGATCTCCCATTTTGGAGAGATCTCGTTCACCATCTCTATCCTCCACGTCCACTAGGAGCCTATCTGATGATGACGTGGAGCTGGTGGTGTGCAGATTCTTGAAGTCGCCTGCGCTAGCTAAGTTGTTCTCGGCTCTGACCCAGCAGGTTTCGGAGCCTTCTAAGACTGTTACATCCACTGTTGTTCCTCCTCTGAGCCAAGCTGGATCTTCAGAGCCAGAGTATCTAGTAACACTTGCTGTAGACCCGTCAGTTCCAGGACCCCCTTTGGAGATTACAGAACTGATATCTGCTCTGACACTGTCGGTGCCATCCAGGGTGTCTGAGAGCCGAGGTTCTCCGGTCAGCCCTGAGAGGGACGCTCGGACTGGAAGTTATTCGGTTCTGAGCCTACCCCTCGGTGCGTCGGCTCAGGTGAGTTTGGCTCCTACATCAGCCTCAGAGCCAGTTTGTCTGGGGCGGGGGGTGTTCTCTGTCTCCTCAGAGCCAGAAATATCCTCGGAACCAGTGGGTTGTGCTTTCAAGCTGGTGAGGAGTGCGCTGTCCCCCTCTACAGCTCTACACAGGAATACTGGCATTCGTCCCTCCAAGGCACCGGCTATTGTCTTGGCAACACCCCATCCACAGGACAGCAGAAATTCAGAGCCTCAGTAACCCCCATTAGGTGAACCCCTCTCTTCTGAGACCTCCCCAGAATACCCTTATGAGGAGCCCCCTCGAAAGAGGATGTGCAAGAGAAAGCATATAGACTTCCCTGATGAGTCCATCACCTCAGACACTGACCTCGTGGAGTCAGAAGGGTCCCCACTGTTGTCCTCTGAAGATATCTCATTTGCAGATATCCTGGAGATCCTAAAGCAGAGAGGCAGCTGGAAAACCCTCAACCCTTCTGATGAGGAGTCGGTGCACCTGAAGGCCTTTGGATCTCAACCTTCAGCCTCCTGGGTGTCTCCGCCTTTTGATGAGCTAATGGACTTAGTCAGTCGAAAGGCATGGGAGTCACCTGACACTATAGAACGAGTCCCTTGGAGGCCAAACAAGTTTTTGTCAGCCCCCACTGGAAAAGATTTTCTTACAAAAGGTGTGCCTGTCGATGCTATGGTGGTGGCAGCAGACACCAAGAAGGAACTTTCTGAGACATCCTCATCTGTTCGTCCTCCAAACAAAGATTCTCGAAAGATGGACAGATATGGGAAGCGTGTCTTTTCAGCAGTGACTTTTACACTGTGATCTCTGAACTACCTCACACACTTTACAAGGCTACAAAGAGATCTCCTGAAAGAGCTAGGAGGTACTCTCCAAGGTTCATTGGCTGCGGGGGTGACTGAGAAAATCTCCTCCCAGCTTTCCACCTTAAATAGTATCTTCAACTCCTCCATGAGACTGCTATCTTATGCAACGGATGGAACGAATGGGGCAGCGGGTTCAGGAGTTTCCTTGACGAGACACTCCTGGATGCACTTGTGTAAATGTTCATCGTGTTTCACTGTTGCAGTCATTACAATTGGGTTATCCTGCTGGCAGGCTACCCGCAGATGGGTTATCCTGCTGGCAGGCTACCCGCAGTCGGCCCGAGTTCCAAAGTCTAGGTCCGGCGTCGGTTGCTATCGCCTCCTCCCTGACGTCAGTGCGCCAGGGGTATAAAAGATGCAGCCGACGCCATTTTCTCCAGTCTTTCTTGCGGTGCAGTGCCTGAAGCAAAAACAGTTCACAAGTGCCGGTCGGCTGACTCCTGAAGTTTTTCAGTTTCAAATTTCAGATCCGAAGTCTTCATTAAAGCTAAGTACCCCCTTGGGGAAACTTTTTTCTTGCTCCAGACCGATGTCAGACAAAGTTAATAACTGTATTTCTTGTGGGAAGCAAATACCTCATAAGGATTTTCATTCTTAATATATTCCTTGCCTAGGCCCTGCCCATAATGTTGCTAGTTGTCGGTTTTGTGCTAGATTTAACCAACGCACTATTAAGCATCGGTACGATTTTTCATTCCATTACTTTGGCAGAAGATTTAATTATATAATGCCGTCGGATCAGCCGACTACTGGAGTTTACAAAAAACGAAAAGAAAAAGAAAAGCACAGGCATCCGAGATCCAAAACCGACGACGAGGCTTCTTCTAGGCCTGTCGCCGGGTCTCAGTGAGGAGCTTTCGCAGCCCCTGATGCCCACTACCTCAGAGCCACAGGCCACTTCCGACTCCCACGTGGAGCCGACTAGGCCTCTGGAAACTCAAGGTATTGGACACTCGGAAACTATTCCCTCAGATGGGTCCGGAGCCACTGAGCAGGCATCGGCTCTGAGGGTGTTTTCAGGCCTACACAGTTATATGTGAAACCTACTTCAGCTACAAAGGCAAAGACTAAAGCAGCTCTAAAGACAAAGAAACAAGTACAGCATTCACCTGGACAGGCCTCCATGCCTAAAAAGCAGATGCCTAAAATGGCCGAAGACCTTATTACTTTGATCAGGGGTTCCCATCCCCCTCCTGATAAGAGACCTAGGCAAGAGTTAGAATATGAATCTTCAGACCAGGTTTCCATTTCCTCTGATTCCTCCACTGAACAGGATTACTCTATTCCTCCCTATGAGGATTCTGATGCTGAAGAATCTATCCCTTCAGCCTCTCCTCCTGAAGATTATTCTTTTGGGGAAACACTACATACTATGAGGGAGCATTTCCACTGGGAGAGCCAAGACTACTCAGAATCCAAGAAAAGGCTCAGAGACTTCCTTTTATTGCCCCAGCACAGGCCCCTTGCTATCCCACCTGTTTTAGACATTGTAGATGATGTATTTTCAGAGTCCAGTCTTTCTCCAGACTCTTTACCACCAGCCCCTGTTAAGCCAGACAGATACTATAGGGTTCCTGATTCACATAAATTTCTCTATAAGAACCCCGCAGCTGACCCAGAAACCATCTCTCAGAGTCCCAAAGGGTTCAAGGCTTCTACTGCAAAAAACCCCATCCCCTCTGATAGGGATTCTAGGGCCCTAGACAGATGGGGCAAAAAGATTTATACCTCTGCTACCTTGGCTGTAAGAGCCTTAAATTGCCAATTTCATATGCTTAAGTTTCAGCAATATCTTATGTCTTTGCTTAAACAGAAAATGTCAGCAAATACAGAATGTGCAGACAATAAAGAAATGCAGGATTTATTGCATGCAGCTGAATAAGTTGGAAAGCATACTTTGCAATGTGGTTTTGATTCTTTTGAGGCCTCCTGCAGGGCCGCTGTTACAGGTTCTGTCATTAGGAGGCATGCTTGATTAAAAGAACAAAATTTGCCTGTTCATGTTAAAGCAAAACTATTAGACGCTCCTTTACAGCATGATACTTTGGTGCTAAATCGTGAATACACTCGAACATCTACATTTATGGTAGGTACACAACTGTACTTTTTGCAGAACCTTTTAAGTCTACCTTTACTAACGCCCCTTTTGATGGCTCCTCACTTTTTTACCCAAAGTTAAAGACACACTCACCGGATGCAAGCAGAAAGGGAAAACTCTCTCTGCCGTTGGAGTATGTTTTTCAGAACCTTCAAGACCTTGCCCTGAAGGTCAGAAGACTGGAAAAATGTGGTTCAAAAGATCCCAGGGAGCTTTCCAAGATGCACAAGGTGAATCCTTCTCCAGGGGCAGAGGGGAAGGCAACAATGGTAGATGTCATCCTAGGGGGGGGGGGTTCTGCAAAACCAGGGTGGCCGTGATTACTTTTGTGGACGTCCCTATCAGTGCTCCTGAAAGGAGGCTCGCCTGCTCTACTCTGGAGGCAGTTGGGGGACGTTTTATCTTTTTACCCAGAAGTCTGGCAAAATATCACAAAAGACAAGTGGGTACAAAGCATAAAATCCAGAGGATATTCCATTTCTTTTTGCCATCCTGTCCCACAGATCAGAACAATCCCAGATGTTCCACCCAGTTTAAGGGAACAAGCAACTGTAGAAATCCAGAAGTTGCTGGACAAAAGAGTCATCCAAAAAGTCCCCGCAGACCAAGCAGGATTTGGAACTTACTCAAGATTTGTTGTGGTGCCAAAAAGAACAGGGGACTGGAGACTCATATTGGATCTCAGCAAGTTGAACGAATCTGTCAAAAAGTCAAAGTTCCGAATGGTGAAACTGCAGTCAATACTTCCCTTCTTAGGGAAAGATGATTGGATGTGCTCAGTAGACCTCCAAGATCCGTACTACCCTATAAAAATGAACAGAGCATCAAGGAGTCACTTATGCTTCCGGCTGGGAGCCAGTCATTATCAGTTCCGAGCTCTGCTCTTTGGTCTCCCTACAGCCCCCAGAGTGTTCACCAAATGCATGGCAGTAGTAATGGCTCACTTGAGACGTCTTAGATTCCAAGTGTTTCCGTATCTGGACAACTTGGCTCCTAACTGCCACCTCCAAGCAACTACTCCCAACAGGCCAGGGATGTGACATTGGAAATCTGTGCTCAGCTAGGCATAATAATCAATTTACAAAAATCTGCCTTGTTGCCCTGTCAACGTATTACCTTCATAGGCGCAAACCTAGACACTGTTTCTACAATGGCACGTCTTCCAGCCGACAGAATTTCATCCCTCAGACAGCAAATACTTCACCTTCTTCCAAAGGATAAGGTAAAGGCAAAGGTAGTTCTAAAACTTCTAGGGACAGTGGCTTCAACCATAACTCTAGTTCCTCTCGCCAGGATGCATATGAGGATCCTTCAGTGGCTCCTATTCTCCCAATGGTCACTTCAAGAACTTCCCTATGTCCCATCTGATCAGAATAACAGAGTCATGCAAGAAGGATATATGGTGGTGGACTCAGTCCAACCACGTGACTATGAGGAGACCCTTTATTCCACAACAACCTGTTGCTGCAGTGACCACAGGCGCTTTCCAGATAGGGTGGGGGGGCATTATCTGGGAAGGACAGTCCAAGGTATATGGTAGGACCAGGAGGCCCACTTGCATATCAGTGTTCTAGATATGAGAGCAGTGCTTCTGGCATTGCAAACACTCCACGACTCTCTTCCATTAGGGACAATTGCAGTACAGTCAGACAATATGTCGGTTGTTTGGTACATAAACAAACAAGGAGGAACCAGATCATACCCACTTTGTCGAGAGGCTCTGAGAGTTTGGCAATAGGCAATTTCTTCCCAATGCTTTCTAGCAGCAATGTACATCCCAGGGAAATCCAACTTGATAGGGACAAGCTCAGCAGGGCAATATTAATGCCTCACGAGTGGTCTCTGAACCAGACCATAACAGAAGAGATTTTCCAGAAATGAGGCCAGCCTTGCTGCGATCTTTTTGCCACTCCCATGAATGCCAAGTGCAGTAGCTACTTTGCCCTAATTCTCCCTCTGGGGGAGACACCGAGAGACGCACTTGTACATGATTGGCCCTTGGGACTTCTTTATGCCTTTTCCCCATTTCCCCTCATACCCAAAGTCATCCAGAAAGCAAAATCCTTGAGAAGCAGGCTGATTCTCATTGCCCCATATTGGCCTTGGCAGATTTGGTTCATCTTCCTCTGACCTCATCTACAGGAGAAGCTGTGGGTTCTGGACCCAGTTCCAGACCTTCTGACACATATGTCAGGAACACTTCATCCTTCTCTCCACACCCTCAACCTGAGAGCATGGCTGCTCCACTTCCCAATTTAGTCAGGCTTTAAAACTTCACTCCAGCAGTCAAACACATATTGATGTCCTTTCATACAGTTTCTGCTAGAAAACTATATGCTAGCAAGTGGAAAAGATTTTCTCACTGGGCACAAACTAGAAACATTGACCCTTTTTCTGCATCAGTTCAGTCCATTTTAGAATTTCTTACAGAACTCTTCCAGCAAGGCTCGGCTGCAGCAGCTATTAGAGTTCAGCTGGCTGCATTTTTGAATTTCCACATTGGTGACCATTCTCCTAACTTAATGTCGCACAGGTTTTTTAAAAGGCACTCCCTTAGTGAGACCTCCTTTTAAAGAACCACTTTCTCCTTGTGATTTAAATTTTGTCCTATCTCAACTAACATTGCCACCGTTTGGGCCTTCTGCAACTTGTGACCTCAAATTTCTTTCCTGGAAGACCCATCTTTCTAGTAGCTGTAACATCTGCCAGAAGAGTTTCAGTGTTGCAAGCATTATCAATCAGACCTCCATATCTGATCTTTCATAAGGATAGGGTATTGCTATGAACTAATCAATCCTTTATACCTAAGGTTTGCTCTCAATCCAGTATCAATCAATCCATTGAACCCCTGGTGTTTTTCCCCAGTCATAGCAGTAAGATAAACTCCACCAATTGGACGTGCATAGACAACTCAGATTCTGTTTGCATAGAAGTAAAGATTTCAGGAAATCTGATCAGTTATTCATCTCCTTCTCTGAGGCAAAAAAGGGTATGCCAATATCTAAAGTCACCCTTTCAAATTGGCTTTTAAGTTGTATCACCTTTATCTACACCTCCAATAATAGAAAGTTACCATTCAGAATTAGAGGTCACTCAACCAGAGTATTAGCTACATCCTCTGCTTTTCAGGCCAGAATGTCTGTAGACAGTATTTGTGCTGCAGCTACGTAAGCCAATCCTCATATGTTTATCACTCATTACAAAGTGGATTTGGCCTACAGGGACAGGTCCTCCTTTGGTTCCACTGTGCTCAAAGGTGTACTCTTGTGAGCCACCCGAGAAAAAGGTGTTAGAGATGCTGTCGCATCCAAGTAAGAATGAAGACGAGATAGGACAGCATAATATAAAGAAGTTCTGTACTCACCATAATGTTCCATGTTTGTTGTCCATCTCGCCGTTCATTCTTATAACCCCTCACTCCTTCCCCCTTCCAAGGACTCCTAGAGGACCTGGTGGTTATTTTTCCTGTTATACATGAGCTCCTTTGACTCTGTTTGTTTCTCCTTGACATGGGGTCATACCTATATATTATTCATTAGTAATGTTAGCAGCAAACAAGATCTGGAGAGTTGCACCACTGCATCATGGGATACCTACCTTGCTACGAGCCAAATTTGAGACTTCCAGCTATGTATTTGGCTGAGTCGGAGCTGAGGATCAGCTCCGAATCCATCTAAGTAAGAATGAATGGCGAGATGGATGACAAACATGGAACATTATGGTGAGTACATAACTTCTTTTTATAAGATGTGCCACATAGAAGGACTTTTTGACCACAGTGGCAATGTGGTGGTTGAAGGTGAAGTGGCTGTCAACCTGGGTACCCAGATTTCTTATGGCCCCTTCAGTGTTTAGTGGGCTTCCACCAACGTGATAATTCGTGGGAACTGAGTTTTTTCCAAAGGGGATGATAACGCATTTAAGCTTCAGGCCATGGTTCCAACACCAGTCACTGATCTTAGAGAGGCCCTTTTGTAGGATGTCTGCATAACTTGGGGAGTTGATAATGACTCCTAGTTTGCAGTCATCAGCGAACCTGGTAAGCTAGAGTCTATCTTTGTTGGCCTGGACTTCTGAGAAGTAGATGCCAAACAGCAGAGAGCCCAGGACAGAGGCTTGTGGGACTCCACCCGTGACTGGTTAACAATCTGAATTGGAATCTGCAACTTTCACTCTGTGGGTCCTGTGTGTGAGCCAGTTTTCAACCCACATAGTGATGTAAGGATTGATGCCCAGTTTGGTGAGTTTATCAACGATACCTGAGTGTTGAATGGTGTCAAAGGCCTTGGCCAGGTCAAGGTAGGCTCTATGCACTACCTTACCCTCATCCACAGCCTTGGTGACTGCTTTGAAGAAGCCAACCAGGTTCAACAGGCAGGATCTCCCCTTGACAAAGCCAAACTATGTGGGGTCAAGAGGTTGATGATTGCCTGTATCTTTGTTAAGCAGGTTCATGATGATGGGCTCCATAGCTTTGCATACCAGACTTGTCAGGCTAATGGGACAATAGCTCCCAGGGTCTGTAGTTGCTCCCCCTTTATGACTTATTATTATCACTTAAGATTGTAGGCATACATGCATTAATAGAAAAGGCAACAAACCATATTAAAATTGTTTTTCCCATTTACATACATATGATGCTTTGACTGAAATCACTGTTGCAGTATTCCTAACATATGGGTTATCACCACTGTTGTCTGGCCAGTGTAAAAAAACTTTACCTTCCCTGGATCATATGTATGATGTGTGACCTCGGCTTGCATGTGTAGGGGTATATAGGTGGACATACAAATGCAATTCCTCAGACTGATTTACTGCCAGCCTGAATGCAAGTCATTCATCCATCGTACTGATTATTTGGTTGTTGGTACTGTTGCTTTGTATACTCTAGATAAGTGCTCCATTGGTGAATATTCCTTTATATCTCTTAACTGTTTTTTGTTACAGGTGTTATATGTCATCTAGGAGGGGCAAGTGTGAGTGTGGTAGGCAAATTCTGTACAAAGAATTGCACATATATTGCCTTTTTTGGTTAGGAGTGGAACATGACCACAAAGCTTGATGTTCTTCGTGTTTCACTTTTGCAGTCATTGTATTTGGGTAATCTGCTTGCAGGTTGCCCTCACTCTGCCTGATTAACAAAGTCTTGGGTCCTGCATTGGTTGCTGTCCCTTCTTCCATGACGTCAGGGGTATAAAACATGCAGCCGATGCCATTACATTAGTCTTTCTTGCAGTGCCTGAAGCAGAAGCAGTTCGCAAGTGCTGGTCGGCCGACTCCTGAAATTTTCGTTTTCGAATTTCAGATCCAAAGTCTTCAACTAAAAGCTAAGTACCCCGTTGGAGAAACTTTTTCTTGCTCCTTTCTGATGTCAGTAAAAGTTAATAATTGCATTACTTGTGGAAAGCAAATACCTCATAAAGATTTTAATTCGTACTGTATTCCTTGCCTAGGCCCTGATCACGATGTACCTTGCTGTCGGTTTTGTGCTTTATTTAATCAGTGCACTATCCGTCGTTGGTATATTTTTGCCTCTAAATATTTCGGTTCTCGATTTAATTATCCAGAAATGTTGTCGGTTAGCCACCCGACTACTGGGATTCCGAAAAAACGCAAAGATAAAGACAGAGGCAGGCTGCCGAGGTCCAAAACTGCTGACGACGCTTCTCCTAAGCCAGTCGCCAGTTCGCCGGTACTCAGTAAGGTGCTTTCGCAGCCCCTGATACCCGCTACTTCTGATTCGCAGGCCTCTACTGAGATCCATTCGGAGTCCGGTATGCCGTGAGATACATCAGCTATGGAACCCGCGGATGTATCTACCTTGGATGGGTCTGGAGCCACTGTGCAGGCACTGGCTTCTGAGGGTGTATTCAGGCCTACAGACTTGCATATTAAATCGATGCCTTCTTCTTTACTAAGGCTTAAATCTCGATCCATGTCTAAAAAAACGACGCCCAGGCCACATGCTCAGGCCTCTATGCATAAAAAACAAATGATAAAAATGGCTGAAGATCTACTAACTCTAATTAGGGGTAGCCAGCCTCCCACCTCTAAGAGGCCTAGGGCTGAGCATGATTATGAATCTTCTGATCAGGATTCTGTTTTTTTCTGACTCTTCTGATGACCTGGATTTGTCCTTACCTACTTATGAGTATTCTGATGCAGAGGACTCTGTTCCCTCTGGTTCCCCTCCCTGTGGATTTTTCTTTTGGGGATACCTTACATTCTCTAAGGGAGCATTTCCACTGGGAAAGCCAGGAATTTTCTGATTCAAAAAAGAGGCTTAGGGATTTCCTTCTTCTACCTCAGCATAGGCCTTTGGCTATTCCTCCTGTACTAGACATTGTTGATGATGCCTTCTCGGAATCCAGTTTGGCCCCAGATTCCCTGCCTCCTGCTCCCAGTAAACCTGACAGATACTACAGGGTCCCACAAGTTCCTTTTCAAAAATCCTATTGCAGATCCAGAGACTATTTCACAGGGGCCGAAGGGCATTAAGGCTTCTACTGCTAAAAATCCTACCCCTTCTGATAGAGACTCCAGGGTGCTGGATGGATTGGGAAAAAAGGTTTATACTTCAGCAACTTTGGCAATTAGAGATTTAAACTGCCAATTTCATATGTTAAAATATCAGCAATATGTTATTGGACTGCTTAAACAGAAAATGATGTTGATTCCTGACTGTGTGGAAAATAAAGACTTACAGGATTTAATGCATTCTGCTGAACAAGCTGGAAAACACACTTTGCAATGTGGATGTTCTTCATCTCACATTGCTGCAGTCCTTACACTTGGGTAGTCCGCTGTCCTCGGTCGGCCCTAATATCAAAGTATAAGGCTGACGTCGGTCAAGGCGCATTTGACTGACATCAGGACGTCAGGGTACAAATGCGCATGATCGACGTCATATCCTCAGTCTTTTTTGCCGCATGGTCCGATGCAGAAGCAGCATTGCAAGTGCCGGTTGGCGTTCTGAGATTTTTCGATTTCGAAGTTTCAGACCGAGTTCAAAGTTGGCTAAGTACCCGTTGGGAATATTTTAGTTTTTCTTGCCTCAGTGATTTACCGGATGTCAGAAAAAGTCAATAATTGCATTTCTTGTGGGAAACAGATACCGCATAGAGATTATCATACTTGGTGTATTCCTTGCTTAGGGCCTGAGCACGACGTTGTTGGCTGTCGCTCTTGTGCTAGATTTAATAAACGCACTATAAAGAGGAGGTTGGATTGTGCTAGGTTAGTCTTTGGGAAGCGGTGCAATTATAAAATGCCGTCGGATGCTCCGACGCCCGCTTCTTCGAAGAAGCGCAAGGACAAAGCAGTTAAGCCTAGGCTGGAAGAACCGTCTGTACCGGACGCCGGTTGTTTAGAGGTGTCGGTGGAGCCGGTGGCTCCACCGGAGGTCTCTTTGTGTTCCCAGGGTGAGACTTTAGTATTGCAAGATGTGGCCTCTCAGGAGGCAAGTCAAGCTGAGGGGCTTCTCAGGTTACTATACTCCCCTCCCTTCCTAGGGTGGCTAGGCCCTCTCCTTCTGTTTCTAAGGCTTCTCCCAGGGGCAGGCCAGGTTTAGCTTCAGTTGGTGTTACCCCTAGCTCTTCAGGTACTGTGCCCAAGAAGCATATGCTTAAAATGGCAGAAGATTTGATTACTTTGATTAGGGGTTCTATGCCCCTCCTGATAAGAGGCCTAGGGTGGAGCCTGAGCTGGGGGTTTTGAGCAGGCTTCAGATGTGTCAGAGTCTTGACTGAAGACTTGCAGGAGTATTCTCCTTATTCTGATTCTGATGTGGATGATTCTACTCCTTCTGCTTCTCCTCCTGAGGATTTTTCTTTTCAGAAACTCTTCATTCCATGAGGGAGCATTTTAAGTGGGAAGGTCAGGACTTCTCTGATTCCAGGAAAAGGCTTAGGGAATTTTTGTTTTACCCCAGCATAGGCCTTTGGCTATACCTCCTGTTTTGGATGTAGTGGAAGATGTTTTACAGAGGCTTCTCTTAATCCTGATTCTTTGCCTCCTGCTCCTGTTAAGCCGGATAGGTATTACAGGGTGCCTGAAGCTCATAAGTATCTTTTAAGAGTCCTAGGGCAGACCCAGAAACTGTTAGCCAGGGGCCTAAAGGTGTTAAGGCTTCTGTTGTTAAGAATCCGGTTCCTGCAGACAAAGAGGCTAGGGCCTTGGATAGATGGGGAAAGAAAGTTTATACTTCTTCCACTCTTGCTATGAGGGCTTTGAATTGCCAGTTTCACATGTTAAAATACCAAAACTATCTCCTTTCACAATTAAAGTCTAAGGTTGATGCTCTGGCAGTAGGTATTGATTGTAAAGAGTTGCAAGATTTAGTACATGTTTCTGAACAGGTGGGTAAGCATTCTTTGCAATGTGGTTTTGATGCTGTACAGGCCTCGTCTAGGGTGGCTGCCACTGGGTCAGTTCTTCGCAGGCACGCCTGGCTAAGGGATCAAAATTTGTCTGAACATGTTAAAACACGGATTTTAGATGCTCCTTTACAATCTGACGTGTTGTTTGGTCCTCCTGTTGAGGCAGTTTTAAAGAAAATGGAAGACAAAGCTAAGTCTATGCAGACTGTTAAAGATTTTTTGCAGGTTCAGCCTCCAGAGTTTAGCAGAAATTGGCCTGCTAAAGGGTGGACGTATCCTTCTTATGATTCCCAGTCTAGGGGTAGATCTAGACGTGGTAGGGGCAGAGCCCAGGGCTCTTTCAGGCCTAGAACAGGGAGTTCTCCTGCACAGTCTTCAGGTGAGGGCAGGGGTCAGTCCTTTCGTAAACAGACCCAATGACCTACCTTTTCAGCTGCCAGAGCCTTCTCGTCTGGCGGCACCTTTGGGAGGAAGGTTGGCACTTTTCAAAGAAAATTGGAGTTTAATTACCCAAGACAAATGGGTATTGGATATCATACACCAAGGTTACAGGTTTTATTTCCATACCTTGCCTCCTTTCAGAGGCATGCCAGACGTTCCTCCTCAACAAAGAATAGAGGCTCACAAGCAAATTTCTCTGTTACTTCAACTAGGGGCCATACAGCCGGTCCCTATGCCAGAAGTGGGCCTAGGATTTTATTCTCGCCTGTTCCTAGTACCAAAGAAGGGGAACACGTGGAGACCAATTTTGGATCTATCTATCCTCAACACTTATCTGGACATTCCCAAGTTCAAAATGTTGACGTTACAACAGCTTTTGCCTCTGCTGGGCAAAGATCATTGGATGGTAACTTTGGATCTCAAGGAGGCTTACCTTCATGTTCCTATCAGACTAAGTTGCAGGAAGTATCTGCGTTTTCGAGCTGGGACTTTTCACTATCAGTTCTCTGCATTTCCCTTTGGCTTATCTACTGCCCAGAGTGTTCACAAAAGTTCTGGCTCCAGTGATAGCTTTCTTCAGGCTGAAAGGAATACAGATCTATCCTTATTTGGACGACTGCCTGATTCTGGCTCAAGGAAGGGAAGAGCTTCTTCATCATTTGGAATATGTGATAGCAGTGCTAAGATGCCTAGGGTATTCTGTGAGCGAAATAAAGTCCAGTCTAGTACCCTCTCAAGACATGTGCTTTCTGGGTGTGAGACTGAATACAGCATCCCAGATGGCCTTTTAACCCGGACAAACAAAAGAGTCTATCCCTTTACTTCCATCAGCTATCTCATCAGTCCGGGCTGACTGCAAGGACAGTCCTTCAAGCCTTAGGGTTCATGGCATCTTGTATTCTGGTGCTTCCCAATGCCAAACTGCATATGAGGAAGCTACAATGGTATCTCAAAATGTATGGACACAGCACTGCCAGGATCTAGAGACTGTCATTCAAATAATACCTTGCATTGAAAAGGAATTTTTGTGGTGGGCTCAGGAATGTCACCTAAACAAGGGACTCTCTGTGACCCGGCCAGAGGCGAGTCAGATTTTAACGACAGATGCCTCAGACAAAGCTTGGGAGCTCATCTAAATGGAAAGTGGATACAAGACAAGTGGCCTGCCAGACTACAACATCTACATATCAATCTAAAGGAGATGTTAGCAGTCCAGTTTGCATTAATAGCTTTCAAGGATTTACTTCTTCCAGGGCAGGTGTTGATTCTAACAGACAACACAACTGTCCTGTGGTACATCAACAAGCAAGGGGAACGCATTCTTATCCTCTATGCAGGCAAGCAATGATTTTGTGGAGACTGCTCTCAGTTTACAACTCAATCTTCAGGCAAGGTTTCTGCCAGGAGCACAGAACTCCTTAGCAGATGTGTTGAGCAGACAATTATGGATCCCCACGAGTGGAAATTGGATCCTCATGTGTTTCAGAAATTGACAGTGTCATGGGGAACTCCAGACATAGATCTGTTCGCTTCTCCACTAAACCATCAGCTGCCAAAGTTTTGCACAAAAGGTTTCATCCACAGCTTGGAAAGTGGATGCTCTTTCTTTCAATTGGAGCAATCTTCATGTGTATGCCTTTCCACCTCTGCCTCTCCTCCCAAAGGTACTTCTAAAGGTCAGACAGGACAAGCCAAGGATGATTTTAATAGCTCCAGATTGGCCTCGACAGCACTGGTACCCATTACTGAGAAGTCTGATGGAAGCCTCCATGGCCTTTGCCTTGATTCCACACCTGTTGTCACAGGAGGACAGCCATTTGCTCAATGTCAAACTTCACTCTCTTCACCTAACAGCCTGGCATATTCTGTTTTGAACCATAGAGGGTCTCAACTTCCACAACAAGTTTTGAATGTGATTTTGGAAGCTAGAAGGCCTAGTACAAGGAAAGTTACAGATAAATGGAAGAGATTTTTATTTTGGAGTGCAGCAAAGATTTTGATGTTTGAGCCTAATTTGAGTGTGGCTCTTCAATATCTTACTGAGTTACTGGACAAAGGTTTGTCTTTCTCTTCTATTAAGGTTCATGCTGCAGCAATTTCGGCTCACTATGACTGTGACCCACCATTGTTTTCTCATCCTTTGTTCAAGCAATTTCTTAGAGGGGCAAAGAATATAAGACCCCACGAAGAGCTCCTACTCCTGCTTGGGATCTCAATTTTGTGTTGGAGAAACTCACTCTACAACCTTTTGAGCCTGCAGCTACTTCTGAGTTGAAATATTTGTCATGGAAGACTGCTTTTTTGTTGGCAATTACCTCTGCAAGAAGGGTTTCTGAATTGCAGGCCCTTATGGCGGTTGAGCCTTTCTTGATTTTCCATAAGGATAGGGTATCATTACGTACTAATCCTTCCTTTTTGCCTAAGGTGGTTTCTAGTGTGGCTTTAAACCAAACTATTCATTTGCCTACTTTTTATGCAAATCCCCAAAATAAAGGGGAAAAGATTTTGCACACTTTAGATGTACACAGGCAGTCGCGATATTATTTGGACAGAACTAAAGGGATAAGGCAGTCTCAGCAGTTGTTTGTTTCTTTTGCTTTGAGTTCTCAGGGCAAGCCTGTGTCAAAACAAACTATTTCTAAGTGGATTGGGTTTTGCATTGCTTTCTGTTATTCCCATCATGGCAAGGAGATTCCAGCTGGGATTAGGCCTCATTCCACTAGGGCTACTGCCACTTCAACAGCTTTTTGAGGGAGTGGCAACCAAGGATATTTTGGAGGCAGCTACTTGGAGTTCAGTGCATACTTTCTCTAGGCATTATCACCTGCCACTTTACTCTAAATCCAGGGCTGGTTTTGCCACTGCTGTTTTGCAGGGCATCTTGGCAGCTCCTGCTTCCTTGTAGTTAGCCATCCTCCCTTACCTCTGCTTTAGGATTCTACCCAAGTGTAAGGACTGCAGCAATGTGAGATGAAGAACATAGTACAGTTTTGTACCTACCATAAATGTAGATGTTCGAAGATCCACATTGCTGCAGTCCATTTACCCTCCCTCCTTCCCTCTGTAGTTAGCGGTGGTTGTGTGGTTTGTGTTGTATATATTGGGTATTTTCTATACATTGTACGTATAGTTAGTGCAAGGGTGGTGGGTTGGTTGTTTGCTGCCTTTGGTTTTGACCTTTATTTTTAGGGTCTTCTGACATCTGGGGCAAGAAAAGACTGAGGATATGACGTCGGTCATGCGCATTTGTACCCTGACGTCCTGATGTCAGTCAAATGCGCCTTGACCGACGTCAGCCTTATACTTTGATATTCGGGCCGACCGAGGACAGCGGAATACCCAAGTGTAAGGACTGCAGCAATGTGGATCTTCGAACATCTACATTTATGGTAGGTACAAAACTGTACTTTTTGATTCTTTAGAGGCCTCTTGCAGGGCTGCATTTACTGGGTCTGTGCTTAGAAGGCATGCTTGGCTTAAGGAGCAATCTTTACCTGATCATGTTAAAGCTAAATTGTTGGATTCTCCTTTAAATCAGGACCGCCTGTTTGGCAACAAGGCTGAAGAAGTTCTTAAAAGATGGAAGATAAAGCTAAATCTACGCAAACTGTTAAAAGATTTCTTACAAATTCATCCTCCTAGATTTAGTAGGCACTGACCTTCTAAGAATTGGTACTTTCCAGCCCCTTCCAGGTCTTCTCAAGCCAAACTCAGACACAGCAAAACCCCCAGGTTTCAATCCCAGGGGACTCACAGAACTAAGCAGTGGGGGCCTCCACTTCCAAGTCTGGGAATAACAAGACACTCCCCCATGGTAAACTGTCTCAATGACTTCCTTTTAAAATTTCCAAGCACTTATCTTCTGATTGCCCCTTTGGGGGGAAAGATTGCTCTTCATGCAAAGAACTGGGAACTCATTACCCAGGACAAATGGGTTTTAAATATAGTGTCCCAGGGATACAGATTTCACTTCCACACGTTGCCACTGCCAAGTGTGTGGCCGGACCTACCCCCAAATCAGTGGGCAGAGGCTCAAAAACAAGTACTTTTTCTCTTAAGCATGAGGGCTATTCAACTGGTACCAGAAGAGGAAAGGGACAAGGTTTCTACTCCAGACTTTTCCTGGTACCCCGAAAAGACAAATCATGGCGTCCAATCCTGGACCTGTCTACCCTAAACACCTTTCTGGAGATTCCAGACTTCAAGATGCTGACTCTTCCCCATTTACTTCCTATGCTAGGCAAAGACGCCTGGTTGGTAACACTAGATTTAAAAGAAGCATACCTGCACATCCCAATCAGAGAATCTTGCAGAAGTTACCTATGCTTCAAAGCAGGCTACACGCACTATCAGTTCTCTGCACTGCCCTTTGGCTTATCTACTGTGCCCAGGGTATTCACAAAGTGCCTAGCTCCAGTTATTGCATTTTGCAAGCAAAGAAGTATTCAAATATACCCATACCTGGATGATTGTCTAATTCAGGCAGAAAGCCAGGACATACTTTTGAATTATCTGGCGTTTGTAAAAAGAGTTCTAACTTGTCTGGGGTACACCATAAATGAAAAGAAATCACAACTGTACCCTGTACAACAAATTGCATTCCTGGGAGCAAGATTGAATACAACTTCCCAGATGGCTTACCTCACGCCAGAAAAGCAAATTCATTTGACAACCTACTTCAAACAAGTGACTACAAAAACCCTGCTATCTGCAAGACAAGTACTGCAAGCCTTGGGGTTCATGGCCTCCTGCATTCTTCTAATTCCATATGCAAGACTGCATATGAGGAAACTACAGTGGTATCTAAAAAGCCTATGGAGTCAGCATTCTCACAGCCTAGAAACAATGATTCCTATCATGCCTTGCCTATGCCTAGGGTTTCTTTGATGGCCAGAGGCCTGCCGCCAAAACAAGGGACTACCTTTCACACCATCCCTGCCGCCCAAACCCTAACAACAAATGCATCACACTATGCATGGGGGGGCTCACCTGGCAGGGAAGTGCATTCAAGGCAAAGGGAACCAAAGTCAAATGCACCTGCATATCAATCAAAAAGAAATGTTAGCAGTACAGAATGCTTTGACAGCCTTCAAGGACTAAATTCTTTCAGGACAACTAATGGTAAAGACGGACATCACCACGGTTATGTGGTACATAAACAAGCAGGAGGGGTACACATTCTTACCTCCTCTGCAGACTAGCCATGGCATTGTGGAACACAGCCTTGAGCTACCAAGTGCACCTACAAGGTCAGTTCCTGCCAGGAAAATGACATACACTGGCAGATGGACTAAGCAGAAACCTCATGGACACACGAGTGGAAACTGGAACCAAGGATTTTCAACATGTTGACAGATATAGAACTGTTTGCCTCCCCCCAGAACTACCAATTGGACAAATTTTGCACAAGGATTCCCCACAAACAAGCCTGGAAAGTGGATGCTCTGCCCTTCAGCTGGAGAAACCTATCAGTCTATGCCTTTCCCCCGCTGCCTCTGCTCTCCAAAGTACTACTAAAAGTCAAACAGGACAAACCAAGGATGATTTTGATTGCTCCAGACTGGCCGTGCCAACACTGGTACCCTCTCCTGCGCAGTGTGTCACGGTTATCTACATGGCACCTGACTCGGACTCTTTCCCTGATGTCTCAGCAGGAGAACCAGATTCTGCACCCTCAGCTTCAAACACTGAACCTTGCAGCCTGGGTAATTACTTAAACTCTCCCTTACCATCTCTCAGCAAATCTGTGATGGATGTCATCTTAGAGGAAAGGAGGCCTAGTACTAGAAAATCTTATGCTGAAAAATGGAAAAGATTCTGTGCCTGGAACCAATCTCAAGGGTTGAGCACAGCAGCGCCCAGTGTACCTTAGATTTTACAATACTTAACTGAGATGCTTCACAACGGCCTGTCTTTTTCCTCCATTAAAATCCAAGCCTTAGCCATTTCATCTCATTATAACACAGAACCTCCCCTCTTCTCTCATCCACTGCTCAAGCAGTATCTCAGAGGGGCCAAAAATTTGAGACCACCCAGAAGAGCTCCAACCCCAACCTGGGACCTTAACTTTGTATTGGTGAAACTCATTCTACCTCCTTTCGAGCCAGCTGCTACTGCAGACTTAAATTTCTTTCTTGGAAAACAGATTTTCTTTTAGCAGTCACTTCAGCTAGAAGGGTATCTGAATTACAGGCCCTTATGACAGTGGAGCCTTTCAGCACCTTTCATGCAAACAGAGTGTCACTCAGAACCGATACATCCTTCATGCCCAAGGTGGTATCCAGTATGGCTCTTAATCAGTCCATTCATTTGCCAACCTTCTTTCCCAATCCACAGAACAAAGGGGAATGGATTCTGCATTCCTTGGATGTGCACAGACAACTTAGATTCTACTTGGACAGGACTAAACCTCAAAGAAAATCTGAACAACTGCTGGTAGCATTTGCTGCAGGGGCAGAGGGGAATGCTATTTCAAAACAAACCATTTCTAAATGGATAAGCCATTGCATTCATTTCTGCTATAAGCACCATGGAGAACCTGTCCCCCAGGGGGTCAGACCTCACTCCACCAGGGCTGCATCTGCTTCTACAGCCTTTCTCAGAGACGTGCCTACCAGGGACATCCTAGAAGCTGCTACCTGGAGTTCTGTAATACTTTCACCAAGCATTATCATTTGCCAATTTTCTCTAAATCCAGACCTGGCTTTGCCACTGCAGTCTTGCAGGGCCTTATAGCTGGCCCTAATGCTGTCTAAACTCCTCCTCCCAACCATAGCTTTGGGAATGTACCCAAATGTAATGACTGCAACAGAGAAACATGAAGAACATTTACATTTATTGTAAGTGTACACAACTGTACTTTCTATCTGCAAATCCTTTGATTTTACGACCTTGCGGTCCCATTTGTCTTCTCTTAACACTTTCCTCGAAACCCAGTGTCTCAAGTGCTTGGTCTACTCCAAGATGGCAGATTGCGCTTCTCTAGCCGTACCTCCGCCACTTAAGAAAAAGCTTAAAAGGCCTAAGCGAGAGACTCAGTCAGCCCTCTCTGACTCCAGTGTACCTGATGAGGTTTCAGAACTTGTGGTATGTCCAGTTCCTACATAGATGTCCTCTACTGTGACCCCACTGTAGGCCAGAATGGAGTCGGAGGCCTTGACAGTTGAGGATTCTACAAAGATTAACTGCAAATCATCATATTAGAGAGACCAGAGACGGTCCATCAGATCCTGGTTAGGGAAAAGATCACGGGGAAACTAATCGAGGTATATCAGGGTAATGAGCCACCGGGCCTAGTGCAGGCAGATGTCACACCCAAAAAGAAGGGTCAAAAAACAAACAATTTACTTCCCCTCAACTTCCTCCTTCCTCTTCTAGGAAGAAGTAATGGAAGTATTTCTGTTAAGGTTTGTTTAAAGCCATTTTGGCTTTGAAACCTCCTCCTTTCTCATCTCAGCCCCTCCCTCCACCCCTTGTTCAGAGCAGCTGTTACAGGCTCTGTAATATGCAGGCATGCATGGTTACATAACCAACCTATTCCTGAGGAATTGAAAGAAAAAATAGTGGACTCCCCTTTAGATAAGGATCTCTTGTTTGGCCCCCAAGCGGCCAACATTTTCAAAACCATTCAAGAGCAGGATAAAACCATGAAGGACTGCAGCGGCTTCTATTAACTTCTCTACCTAGGTACCAGAGGAATTACCCCACAAAGCCTGCCCCTTTTGTCAGAAGATACCCTGGGCGTAGCCAGAAATAGAAGAATGCTCCCTGAAAGAGATTCCCAGATAAATCACATAGGAATGCATCATTTGAAAAGTCTCCCTTTGGGGACAGATCCCTGTATCTGTCTTTTACCTCCATTTCCTTACACCCCAACCCCTCCCTACCCCTGTCAAAAAAGAATCTCTCAATACCTGGGAGAACATCACTGTAGAAAAATAAGTGCTATTTATCATAAAAAATGGCTGTGCCTTACCTCAGATGCAGATTACTCCTCTACATGACATACTCCCACCACCATACAATCAGATTGACTTGCTGCCACCCATTTTATAAGAATTGCAGGCACAAGGCACTGTAGAGCCAGTGCCAGAAGAATTTGGGGGAAGGGGTTTTACTCTAGACTTTGCTTTGTGCCAGGGAAAGAAGGGCAGTGGAGACTTATACTGGATCTCTCTCTACTAAACACCTTCTTTAAAGTGGCAACTTTCAAAATGTTCTCTGTGCATAAACTTTTACCTTTCATTCTGCCACAGGCTTTTTAGTATCCCTAAATCTAAAATATGGATATCTCCATATACCAATTCAAACCCCCTGCAGGAGATTCCTCTGGTTTTGTACTGGCTGGTGTCACTGTAAGTTCACTGCTTTGCCTTTTGGACTTTCCACAGCCTGAAGAGTTTTTACAGTGTCTGGCACCAGTGATTGCCTTCTGCTGAACCAAGGGAATTCAGATTATTCCCTACTTAGGCAACCTGTTAATCCAAGCTACTTCACCTTAAAATTTCCAGTAGCACCTCCTGTTCACCCTCCTCCTTTTATCTCATTTGGGGTTAACCATCAACCACAAAAAGTTCCCCCTGCAGCCATCTCCAGATCTGGTTTTTCTGGGCAGCATGCTGGGGTCAAAGAGAATGCAGGCCTTCTTACCTCAAGAGAGGTGCAGAGCCTTACAAACTACTTCCACAACCTTGCCTTTCTCAGCCAGTGCTCGGCCAGGGAGATCCTAAGGGCTGTGGGGTTCATGGTGGTAGCTACTATTCTAATGAAAACAGTTTGGTCTCAGGACTCACACTCTCTGGACACAGTGATCCCTCTTTTATCCTGTGTTAGATGGGAGCTGTTGTAGTGGAAGGAGCAGGTGAATCTCAACCCAGAGCTTCCCTTCACTCCTCCAGCCCCAGTTTAGGAAGTACATATGAATGCCTTGGTTGAGGCATGGTGCACCTGGAAACGCAACCAAGTGTAGGACAGATGGCAGCAAAGGTTACTAAAAGAACACATGAAAATGAAAGAAATGAGAGCACTCATCCAAGCTGTTTAGGTCTTTTCACACCTCTGGAAACTGGGTATCCTGCAAGTGTTCACAGACAACACAACTGTAATGTGGTACATAAACAAGCAAGGAGGGACGAGATGTTACCAGTAGAGCAGATTGGCTCAGGGACCCTGAGCCCTTGTCATTCAGAAAAGTATGCCACTCACAGCCACTTACTTCTAATCACAGGACAATGTGCTTGCAGACCCTTTACGCAGGTACTTAAAAGATCCTCATGAGTGGACCCTGAACAAACAGATTTTCCAAGACATCCTCCGCTATTGGGGGACCCTCTGATAGACCTGTTTGCTTCAAAGGCCAACAAACAGGTTCTACTCTTTTGTACCAGGGATCCTTGACCCTCATCTTAGAGTGTAGATGCCTTCTCCTTTCAGTGGACAAGGAAGTTCCAGTACTCCTTCCCACCACAACTCTTTCTTCTAGTAGTTCTTCTAAAGAACCAAAAAGAACAACCAAGGCTATTGTTAGTGATTCCATTCTGGCCAAGGCAGCACTGGTTCCCTCTTCTTTTTTCTTCTAGCCAGGGACAAATTCTACAAACTGCCACATCAGATGGATCTCACTGCTCAACAGGAAGGGTTGTTACTTCACCCCATTCTGTCACCCCTAAACCTAACTCTTTGGATTATAGGGTTATTATTCCTTACATGCAGCATTTTTCTGAGGATGTCATTAAGGATGTTCTTTGTGTTTCACTGTTGCAGTCATCACTTTTGGGTTATCTGCTTGCAGTAGCCCTCAGTCGGCCTGATTAACAAAGTCTTGGGTCCTGCATCAGTTGCTGTCCCTTCTTCCATGATGTCAGGTCGTCAGGGGTATAAAACATGCAGCCGACGCCATTACATCAGTCTTTCTTGCCATGCGGTGCCCAAAGCAGAAGCAGTTCGCAAGTGCCAGTCGGCCGACTCCTGAAATCTTCGTTTTCGAGTTTCAGAACCGAAGTCTTCAACTAAAGCTAAGTACATGGTTGGGGAAACTTTTTCTTGCTCCTTACCGATGTCAGTAAAAGTTAATAATTGCATTACTTGTGGAAAGCAAATAACTCATAAAGATTTTCATTCATACTGTATTCCTTGCCCTAGGCCCTGACCACAACATACTGTGCTGTCGGTTTTCTGCTTTATTTAATCAGAAAAATATCCATCGTCTGTATATTTTCGCCTCAAAATATTTCGGTTCTCGGTTTAATTATCCAGAAATATCACTGGTTAGCCATCCGACTACCGGGATTTCGAAAAAACGCAAGGATAAAGACAGAGACAGGCTGCCGAGGTCCAAAACTGCCGATGATGCTTCTCCTAAGCCAGTTGCTAGTTCACCGATATTCAGTGAGGTGCTTTCGCAGCCCCTGATACCCGCTACTTCTGATTCACAGGCCTCTACTGAGACCCATTCAGAGTCCAGTGTGACGCGAGATGCTTCAACTATGGAACCTGCAGATGTGTCTACCTTGGATGGGTCCTGAGCTGCTGTGCAGGCACCGGCTTCTGAGGGTGTATTCAGGCCCATGGACTTGCATATTAAACCGACGCCTCCTTCTTCTTTTAGGCCTACATCTCGAACCATGCCTAAAAAAAGCAACGTCCAGGCCACATGCTCAGGCCTCTATGCCTAAAAAACAAATGATAAGAATGGTTGAAGATTATAACTCTAATCAGGGGAAGGCAGCCTCCCCCTTCTAAGAGACCTAGGACTGAAGTTGTTTATGAATCTTCTGACCAGGATTCTGATTTTTCTGATAATCTGGATTTGCCCTCATCTACTTATGAGGATTCTGATGCAGAGGACTCTATCCCCTCTGCTTCCCCTCCAGAGGATTTTTCTTTTGGTGAAGCCTTACATACTCTAAGGGAGCATTTCCACTGAGAAAGCCAGGATTTTTCTGATTCAAAAAAGAGGCTTAGGGATTTCTTACTCCTGCCTCAGCATAGACCTTTAGCTATTCCTCTAGTACTAGACATTGTTGATGATGCTTTTTCGGAATCTAGTTTGGCCCTTGATTCCTTTCCTCCTGCTCCCAGAAAACCTGACAGATATTACAGGGTTCCTGATTCATACAAGTTCCTTTTTAAAAATCCTATTGTGGATCCAGAGACTATTTCACAGGGACCAAAGGGCATTAAGGCTTCTGTTGCTAAAAATCCTACCCCTTCTGATAGAGACTCCAGGGCGCTGGATAGATGGGGTAAGAAGGTTTGCACTTCTGCAACCTTGGCCATTAGGGCTTTAAACTGCCAGTTTCATATGTTAAAGTATTAACAACATGTTATTGGATTACTTAAACAGAAAATGATGTTGATTCCTGACTGTGCAGAAAATAAAGAATTACAGAATTTAATGCATTCTGCTGAGCAGGTTGGAAAACATACTTTGCAATGTGGATTTGATTCTTTAGAGGCCTCTTTCAGGGCTGCTTTTACTGGTTCTGTGCTCAGGAGGCATGCTTAGCTTAAAGAGCAATCTTTACCTGATCATGTTAAAGCTAAATTGATGGATGCTCCCTTAAATCAGGACCCCCTGTTTGGCAACAAGGCTGAGGAAGTTTTGAAAAAGATGGAAACTAAAGCTAAATCTATGCAAACTGTTAAAGATTTCTTACAAGTTCAGCCTCCTAGATTTTGTAGGCACTGTCCCTCTAAGAATTGGTCCTTTCCAGCCGTTTTAAGGTCTTTACAAGCCAAACCCAGACATAGCAGAAACCCCAGGTTTCAGTCCCAGGGGGCACACAAGACTATGCAGTGGGGGGGTTTCTGCACCCAAATCAGGGAATAGTAAGACTCCCCGTTATGGAAAACAGTCTCAATGACTTGCTTCTAAAACTTCCAAGCACTTCCTAACTGAATGCTCCTTTAGGCGGAAAGATTGGTCTACAGGCCAAAAACTGGGGACTCATTACCCAGGACAAATGGGTTTTAAATGTAGTGTCTCAAGGATACAGATTTCACTTCCACATCTTACCAACACCAAGCAGGTGGCCAGATCTAACCCAAATCAGTGGGCAGAGGCCCAAAATCAAGTAATCTCTCTCTTAAGCATGGGGACTATTCATTTGGTACCAGAAGAGGAAAAGGGACAAGGGTTCTATTCGAGACTTTTCCTGGTACCCAGGAAAGGCAATACGTGGCATCCTATCCTGGACTTTTCTACTCTAAATACCTTTCTGGTGATTCCAAAATTCAAGATGCTGACCCTTCACCAGCTGCTTCCTATGCTAGGCAAAGATGCATGGTTGGCAACACTAGACTTAAAAGAAGCATAGCTGCACATCCCTATCAGGGAGTCTTGCAGAAAATACCTACGCTTCAAAGCAGGCTACACGCACTGTCATTTCTCTGCACTGCCCTTTGGCTTATCTACTGCGCCCAGAGTGTTCACAAACTGCCTAGCTCCAGTCATTGCATTCTGCAGGCAAAGAAATATTCAAATATACCCATATCTGGACGATTGTCTAATTCAGGCAGAAAGCCAGGACATACTTTTGAATCATCTGGCCTTTGTTCATTGGGTACTGACTTGTCTGGGGTACACCATAAACGAAAATAAATCACAACTGGTACCCTGTCAACAAATTGTATTCCTGAGAGCAAGCTTGAATACAACTTCCCAGATGGCTTTCCTCACGCCAGAGAAACGGATTTATTTGACAACCTACTTCAGACAAGTGGCCACAAAAACCCAGTTATCTGCAAGGCAAATACTGCAAGCTTTGGGGTTCATGGCCTCCTGCATTCTTCTAATTCCATATGCAAGACTGCATATGAGGAAACTACAATGGTATCTAAAAAGCCTATTGTGTCAACATTCTCAGGATCTAGAAGCTATGATTACTATCATACCTTGCCTATGCCTAGAGTTCCTTTGGTGGGCAGAGGCCTGCCACCAAAACAAGGCACTACCATTCACACTACCCCCTGCCACCCAAACCCTAACAACAGATGCATCAGGCTATGCATGGGGGGCTCACCTGGCAGGGAAGTGCATTCAGGGCAAATGGAACCCAAGTCAAATGCAAATGCATATCAATCAGAAAGAAATGTTAGCTGTACAGAATGCTCTGACAGCCTTCAAGGACCACATTCTTCCAGGACAACTAATGGTAAAGACGGACAGCACCACTGTTATGTGGTACATAAACAAGCAGGGGGGTACACATTCTTACCCCCTCTGCAGACTAGCCATGGCATTGTGGAACACAGCCTTGAGCTACCAAGTGCATCTACACGCTCAATTCCTGCCAGGGAAATTAAGTACACTGGCAGATGGACTAAGCAGAAATCTCATGGACCCACATGAGTGGAAACTGGAACCAAGGATTTTCAACATGTTGACAAGCAAATGGGGGAGCCCAGATATAGACCTGTTTGCCTCCCCCCAGAACTACCAATTGGACAAATTTTGCACAAGGACTCCCCACAAACAAGCTTGAAAAGTGGATTCTCTGTCCTTCAGCTGGAAAACCCTGTCAGTCTGTGCCTTTCCCCCTCTGCCTCTGCTCTCCAAAGTACTACTAAAGATCAAACAGGACAAACCAGGGACGATTTTGATTGCACCAGACTGGCCACGCCAACACTGGTACCCCCTCTTGCGCAGTGTGTCACGGTTGGCCCCATGGCACCTGCCTCAGACTCCTTCCCTGTTGTATCAGCAGAAGAACCAGATTCTGCACCCTCAGCTTCTAACACTGAACCTTGCAGCCAGGTTAATTACCTAATCTCTCCTTTACCATCCCTCAGTAAACCAGTGATGGATATCATTTTAGAGGCAAGGAGGCCTAGTACTAGAAAATCGTATGCTGAAAAATGGAAAAGATTCTGTGCCTGGAACCAGTCTCAAGGGATGAGCACAGTACGCCCAATTTACCTCAGATTTTACAATACTTAACTAAGATGGCCTGTCTTTTTCCTCCATCAAAATTCATGCCTCAGCCATTTCAGCTCATTGTAACACAGAACCTCCCCTCTTTTCTCATCCACTGCTCAAGCAGTTCCTCAGAGGGGGCAAAAATTTAAGATCTCCCAGGAGAGCTCCAACCCCAGCCTGGGACCTTAACTTTGTCTTGGAGAAACTCACTCTTCCTCCTTTCAAGCCAGCTGCTACTGCAGATTTAAAATTTATTTCTTGGAAAACAGCTTTCCTTTTAGCAGTCACTTCAGCAAGAAGGGTATCTGAATTACAGGCCCTTATGGAGCCTTTCATCATCTTTCATGCGGAGAGGGCATCCCTCAGAACCAATCCATCCTTCATTCCCAAGGTGGTATCCAGTGTGGCTCTTAATCAGTCCATTCATTTGCCAACCTTCTTTCCTAATCCACAGAACAAAGGGGAACAGATTCTACTTGGACAGGACTAAACCTCAAAGGAAATCTGAACAACTGCTGGTGGCATTTGCTGCAGGGGCAGTGGGGAAGGCTATTTCAAAGCAAACCATTTCTAAATGGATAGGCCATTGCATTCATTTCTGCTATAAGCACCATCAACCAGGGCTGCATCTACCTCTACAGCCTTTCTCAGAGGCGTCCCTACCAGGGACATCCTAGAAGTGTGCTACCTGGAGTTCTCTACATACTTTCACCAAGCATTGTCATTTGCCAATTTTCTCTAAATCCAGATCTGGCTTTGCCACTACAGTCTTGCAGGGCCTTATAGCTGGGCCTACTGCTATCTAAATTCCTCCTCCCAACCTTAGCTCTGGGAATCTACCCAAATGTGATGACTGCAACAGTGAAAGAACGAAGAACATAGTACAGTTGTGTACACTTACCATAAATGTAGATGTTCTAGTGTATTCACTGTTGCAGTCCTGGTTACCCTCACTCCAGCCCCCTGACTTCTTTTGGCTATACCTTTACTTTCTTTTACTATGCTTAAAAGCTCTTTGTTGTATTTGCTTTTTTGTTGGAGGTCTATCCTTGTATATTTATATATTTAATTGCTTCCCATTAGGGGGGCAGCAAACATCTGGGGCAAGAAAAACTGATGTAATGGCATCGGCTGCATGTTTTATACCCCTGACGACCTGATGTCATGGAAGAAGAGACAGCAACTGATGCAGGACCCAAGACTTTGTTAATCAGGCTGACTGAGGGCTACTGCAAGCAAATAACCCAAATGTGATGACTGCAACAGTGAATACCCTCAAACATCTACATTTATGGTAAGTGTACACAACCATACTTTTAAAGTAGAGGAGAGCATCCCAGCTGTGATGGGTATAACACCTTTCACACATTTAGACAAGCTACAAACAGGAGGGGGAAAAAGGCAGAGGTGTATCAGTTTACATCCAGAAGAGACTCACATCTAGGTTAATAAAGCAGCATGATGTACTAGAGTTTCTTCATGTCCAAATAACCAACAGAAAGATCTTGTATCATAGGATCATAGGTAGTTACTAGACTATTGGCCCTGAGGCCCTTACAAGCATAGCCAAGAATATGGCCCATGTTCCAACAAGTCAGCACCCTATGCCACTATCCAGCAGGGACATAGATGGAATCCCAGGGGGGAATTTTCTGTTCCCCATCCAGTTATCCAGCTTGAACTTAAAAAGGTTTAATGAGTTACTCTGCTTTACGTGGCGAGGGAGTCTATTTCACAAAAGGGGGAGCCTCTGGGACACAAATCTGTCCCACCAACAAGTCCTATTGATGTCACAGACCAGGTTGAGGTCTCGCGTGTGGGTTACTCGAGTGGAGCTTGACTTGGGGATATGCAGCAGTCCCATCAGGGCGGGGTCTGAGATTGTTTTGTATGCCAGACAGAGGTCACCTCTGAGGAGTCTGTAGGAGAGTGAGTAGAGGGACAGGGCTTTTAGCCTATCTGTGTAGGGTTGATGTTTGAGGCCCTGGATTCTCCGAGTGAGGAATGTCTGTGGTCTCTCCAGGTGCTGCATGTGCTTTGTGAGGTACATGCCGAAAGGGGCATTGTATTAATAATCTGTCTTATAAGGGAAGAATACAGGGATGTTATGACCACCTTGTCCATGGTCACAATCATATGTTAGCTAGCTGTAGAACTCCCTCTATGACACAAGAAAGCCACAATGCCTCTCTACAGTAACTAAAATCACCCAGTATTAAACCCAATATAATTTTCCTCGGTGATCTAAACTATCTAGTTATAGACTGGGAAATCTACACTACCACTAGTACACAAGCACAGAATTACCTGGACTTTGTCAATACAGATGCCCTGGAAGAATTAATCAGAGTATCCACTAAGGGGGATAACATCATGGGTGTTGTCCTTACTAATATGGGAGCATGTTGCATCATCCCTTGCATATCTTCATTACTTGTTAGGTCTAACCGTAAAGCTATCTCCTTCGAAATAAAACTTCCACCCAAGGTACATTTAGAAATTTCTTTAAGGCAAGCTACCTACTCTTAAGTAATACATTAGCAAGCTTCAAATACCCACCATACCCAGTTAACTCCAGTGAGTATGCAGAAGTGTACACCAGCACACTATAGCAGCATGTAAACAGCTGCACATAAGCAGTTGTACTCCATAGGAACAAGTGCAGAGCAAACCCCAGAAACAAACCCACATGGTATAACCGTTGTATAAGCAAGCTTTACAATACGAGGAAAAGAATTTTGACTAAAAGTAAGAAGAGTTATTCCCAGAATGTTAGAGCTGTTGTCACTGAAATAACCAAACAACTCAGAAGCTTAATAAAGTCCACCAAAGCCAAGTTTCAGGCTAAAATAGCTGCCCAAGCCAAAGACAGTCACAAGGCATGTTTTAGTTCATAGGTGTGTACTAGGCCAATGGCCCTGGAGCCTTTACAAGCCTAGCCCCATCATGCCGTCGTTAATTCCCCCTGCCTCTGTCAAGCAGAGCCACTGGAGTAATCCCTGGGGTCAACTTTCTATTTCCCATCCACTCATCAAGATTTCTGTTGAAAAGGGCCAGTGAGGTGCTCTGCTTAACATGTATGGGAAGTATATTCCATACATGTACATGTACATATACATGTATAGAGATATATCTATACATATATATATATATATATATATATATATATATATATATATATAGAGAGAGAGAGAGAGAGATATATCCTCCAAAGTCCATTTTCTAATTCTTGGGGGTTATGTACCCAATTTTTGGACGATATTTTCCTTTTTTGGAATGACTCTGTGGACAATCTTGAGTTTTTTGGGGTATTTGGATTTGACGGTAAATTTACTGTCATTCACCTCACATAGTCACAGTGATTACATCCACTATCTGGGTGTATCACTGTCTAAGGACAGAATTAGGAGTCATTTTGTATCCAACATCTATAGAAAGCCCACTTTCTCCAATACCTACTTACACTTCCAACAGCTGGCATCCATTGCAACAAAAGAAAGCAGTGGTTAAAGGCCAGCTTGTGAGAGTGGCACGTATGGTATCTTTTTTGGAGAAGGCAAGCCCACTTTTGTGTACAGAAAAGGAAAGTCTCAAACAATTTTTGGAAAATAAACAAAAATAACAAATTATGCTGAAGACCTGTTGTACCAAACCAGATAAATACGAAAAATAAAGTACAGGTCACCGCTGAATACTTCTTTGTAGAATCTCCTTTATTAAAAGTAAGTGCTTTCGGAATAATCCTTCATCAGACATAATTCAAAGTAACAAAAGCAGCCATATTTAAAACACAGATCATCCAATCACTTACTCCTAAAAGCCCGCCTTTTTTGTAAAGCAGGTTTAATTGGTAAAACATCGTTAAGACCAGGTGGTCTATGTGCTCTTAAATCTACTATCCACTTAGATTCAGCTAATGCTGTTCTATGCTGAATATCCCCCCCCCCTCTCATTGGTAGCAATATTAACAATGCATCTGAACTTAAAAGTGTGTGTGGGATTAATCTCTATATGTCTGAATAAAGCATTGCTCACTTGACATGTTCTAATACTGCTAATATGCTGTAAAATCCAAACCTTCAGCATGTTATTTGTCATACCTACATAAAAACTTTCACATTGTTCACAATTGGCCATATATACTAAGTGTTTTGTCCTGCAAGTAGCCCTCCCTTTAAATATAAAAGTTTGTGTCTTATCAGGATGTTTATATTCAGTGTCACTATTAATATATTGACAAGCCTTGCAGTTGCCACAGGGATATGTGCCTGCTCTAATATCTATTGTAGGTCTCTTATTCAAATATGTCTCCTTACATAACAGGTCCTTGAGATTATTGTTTCTCCTATAGTTAAACATGGGACGTTCTGCCACTACGTCCTTAAGACTAATATCACTTCTGAGGATGTTCCAATTATTCTGAACTATATTACATATGTCTTTAATGTTACTACCATACGTAAAAAGTATTTTAGGTTGTTCCTTCCTGCTACTACATAATCCTGTATCTATTTGTCTGCCAATAACAGGGCCTTGCATCCATGGCCTATTCTTTGTCTTCCTATGTAAAGCATTGTTACTAAACATCTTACTAACCATGTTCCTCTCATAGCCCCTATCCAAAAAATGTCCACTCAGCCTAGAAAGTTCCTCATCACAGTAAGTATCTTCAGAACATACCCTAGATATCCTACCCACTTGGCTCTTGACAATATTGGGAAAGATATGCCTCGGGTGCATACTGTCATAGGATAACAATGCATTTTGCCAACATTGTTTCCTATACAATTTCGAGGTGAAACCAAGGTTACTCTGTTCCACACAAACATCCAGGAACTCTATCTGAGTAAAAGAAGTTTTAGCACTAAAGGTCAAAAAAGTAGTGGTGGTGTGGAGAAAGGCTAAAAAGCTCTCAAAGGTAGAAGCATCCCCATCCCACAAAATAAAAACGTCATCCACAAATCTGACATACAAAACTATGTACTTATTCCATTCCTGATTGTTAAGAATTTCCTTGGTTTCCCATTTGGACATAACCAAATTTGCATATATTAGCACAGGGGTGCCCATAGCTACCCCTGTGCTTGTCTATATCTGGACCCTGGTCCTATAAAGACATTGTTGTTCAATACCAAAGCTAGTAAATTCTCCACAACCAGTCGCTTATGCTCAGTTGCTCCCAATCTACTTATTACTTCACCCACTGCTGTTATCCCATATTGTTGTTCAATAACAGTAAACAAACTGTTGACATCCAGTGTAGCCATCAATAATCCACCTTGTTTGGACTTGGTGGCCGCAGCTAATAGCCCCAAGAAATGCCCTGTGTCTCTTAGAATGTTATCTATCTGTTCTAAATATGGTTTAAGTATAAACTCCAACCATATAGAAATATTCTCAGTGACCCACCCTCTCCCCGAAACAATGGGTCTGAGTGGTGGGTCTGTCAATGATTTATGTATTTTGGGCATGGCCTTGAAAACAGGCGTAACTGGTTTGTCTACCTTGAGGAACTCATAGACTTCTTGTTCTAACAAACCCCTCTCTAATAAGTTGTTTAACTGGCTATGTACATTATCTATAATCATTCTAACTTGTAAAGGGTTAATGGCTACATACGCTCCATCTAAAGTCAGTGTGTCTAACAATTTCCTTTCATACCAACATGTATCTAATACAACGATGGCTCCCCCCTTATCAGCCATCTTAATGGTGATTTCTTTCTTATCCATAAGGCCATGTAAAGCAGTCCTTTGTATCGGTGTAAGATTATAATATCTATAAGCACTTCTCTCCTCAAAATATTTAAAAAGGTCATTCTCACAAGCGTTCATGAACAAGTTAAGTGTTGGTGTAAAATTAGGAGCAAATGTGCTAGGGGTCCTAGGACCTATGGCTCCATGGGTTTGGTTATTAAAAATCAATTTTAACATCACGCTCCTACAGAACAACATCAAGTCAAATATAATATCGCTATATACACACTTATTGCTAGGAACAAAGGTCAAGCCCTTGTTTAAAATCTCTAGCTCATCGGTACTCAACACATATTGAGATAAATTATATACAATGCCATCAGACATACTGTTAGTCAATGTAGAGTCCTCCGACGCTTGTCTGCGTTTCTGTCCTCGCTTAGGGACCTCTTGCCTGCTCCTTTCCTGCACCCGGTGCCGGTAGATTCCCCAAAAAATGCAGAGCCCCTGCATATGTTTTTGGCCGGGCCCCTGTATCATTGTGGTGAATACTCTCATTCGCTGTCACCACTGTGGAGCTGGAAAGGCCCCCTGGAATCCGTATATGTTCTTCCGGCTGTGGAATATGTGTTTCGCTGTTTGGAGAAACACTGTTGGAATGCGAAGCCAGGATATCGTTATTGCTGGGGGTAGTAGTAGCTGTCCCATTGCCTGTGAGTTTGTTGGTCGTTCCTTCCCCAAAATCGCTGATAGTACAAGATGGACTATCAGTAGAACTCCTCATATCGGCTCCTTTTTGGTTTACCGAGGTGGACAATGTCGGTATGTGGACAACTGTATCGATGGCCAACGTTGAGCTTGCCCCTGTGTGTACCGCTGACCCCGTCTCTGTAGCTCGTATAGCGTCCGAACGTGTTGTCATCATCACTGAGGGACGTCTAGTTGTTTCAGTTGCTCGTTCTTTGAATCTGAGCCAGACAAAGATGTTACCATGGGTAAAATCGGAGTGGTCCCTCCTGATTTTACCTAATTTGACATCTTTAAGTTTATCAGCTTCTTTAGATAATTGTAGCATAACAGTAGAAATTCTTTCTTTACTTTTGCTGTCTGGAAAATCAGTCTGTAGTCGCGAAAATAATGATGTTACTTCTTGCTTCAAAGCCAATTCTGGTGAAAAAAACTTGATCAATAACTTCATATACTCCATACTAGTGTGCAGGTTAAGAGCCTGCCACTGTGTTAGTAAGTCTGGGTATCTATCGCCTGTGCTGGCATGCACAGAACTCTCATACCCTGGGCACAATACCATATTGTAAACAAGCTTCAAGATGAAATGCCTGCCATTGCAGGCGTTGCATTACCTGCCTTGTAATTCCACTCTTTAATAAGTCCTCAAGGCTCTGTCTACTGCTGCAGGTATATTCCTGTTTTGTAATCCTTCCTTCTGGACGCCAAAGCCCAAATCAAGGGCGGGTTACCCAGGATATCTGTCTTTCCTCCTGATTTACCATAAACAATGCCACCAAGGGCATCAAGCGAACGATGGTGCTGTCATCTTTGTTGTTTACAGCATGTTCAGCAGGCATAACGTTACCAAAAAATATGTAGAGCACAAGCAAAAATAACAAGTTATGCTGAAGACCTGTTGTACCAAACCAGATAAATACGAAAAATAAAGTACAGGTCACCGCTGAATAATTCTTACTGGAATCTCCTTTATTAAAAGTAAGAGCTTTCGGAATAATCCTTCATCAGTCATAATTCAAAGTAACAAAAGCAGCCATATTTAAAACACAGATCATCCAATCACTTACTCCTAAAAGCCCGCCTTTTTTGTAAAGCAGGTTTAATTGGTAAAACATCATTAAGACCAGGTGGTCTATGTGCTCTTAAATCTACTATCCACTTAGATTCAGCTAATGCTGTTCTATGCTGAATATCCCCCCCCCCTCTCATTGGTAGCAATATTAACAATGCATCTGAACTTAAAAGTGTGTGTGGGATTGTCTGTATACGGACCCTGGTCCTATAAAGACATTGTTGTTCAATACCAAAGCTAGTGATGTTTTACCAATTAAACCTGCTTTACAAAAAAGGCGGGCTTTTAGGAGTAAGTGATTGGATGATCTGTGTTTTAAATATGGCTGCTTTTGTTACTTTGAATTATGTCTGATGAAGTATTATTCCGAAAGCGCTTACTTTTAATAAAGGAGATTCTACAAAGAATTATTCAGCGGTGACCTGTACTTTATTTATCTGGTTTGGTACAACAGGTCTTCAGCATAACTTGTTATTTTTGCTTGTGCTCTAAATATTTTTGGTAACGTTATGCTGAACATGCTGTAAACAACAAAGATGACAGCACCATCATTTCGTTTGATGCCCTTGGTGGCATTGTTTATGGTAAATCAGGAGGAAAGACAGATATCCTGGGTAACCCGCTCCTTGATTTGGGCTTTGGCGTCCAGAAGGAAGGATTACAAAACAGGAATGTTGCCCACCTTATCATGAAGGGATTCTCATCTATCATCTAGATCAAGGGAGGTCATAGTCTCCCTATACTCATCACTCATCAGACCAATGATTGAGTACAATGCCCCATTCGGAATGTATCTGACCCGACACTTGCAGCAGCTGGAGAGGCCACAAAAGTTCCTCACCAAAAGGATAAAGGGTCTCAAACATCTGTCCTATGCTGCCCGACTGAAAGAACTCCAGCTCTATTCAGTAAACACACCGCTTGCTCAGAGGTGACCTTTGCCTAACATACAAGGCCATGTCAAACCCAGATTTGATGAATATGCTTCACCTCAAAAATCTAGATCCGTCAGAGCCACAAGGGGAGACTTAAACCGACACGGCTATTAATAGGACAGCTGGAAGGATAGATTCATCACCCAAAGACTCCCTATGCTGTGGAATAAAATCCCGGTATATGTGAGGCAGAGCACCTCGCTGGCCTTGTTCAAGAGAAATCTTGACCAATGGATGGGAGATCGCAGATATACCCCAGGGATTACCTCAGTGTCACTGCTCAACAGAGGCACAGCAAAATAATGGGTATAGTTCCCCATACTAAAGGGGTGGCGTAAGCCACAAAACTATGGGCTAGGCTTGTAAATGCCCTCGGGCAGATAGCCTAGTATGAACCTATGAACCTATGGAATATACCTGCAGCAGTAGACAGAGCCTTTGAGGACTTATTAAAAGAGTGGAATTACAAGGCAGGTAAAATGCAACGCCTGCAATGGCAGGCATTTCATCTTGAAGCTTGTTTACAATATGGTATTGTCCCCAGGGGTATGAGAGTTCTGTGCATGCCAGCACAGGGCGATAGATACCCAGACTTACTAGCACAGTGGCAGGCTCTTAACCTGCACACTAGTATGGAGTATATGAAGTTATTGATCAAGTTTTTTTCACCAGAATTGGCGGCTTTGAAGCAAGAAGTAACATCATTATTTTCGCGATTACAGACTGATTTTCCAGACAGCAAAAGTAAAGAAAGAATTTCTACTGTTATGCTACAATTATCTAAAGAAGCTGATAAACTTAAAGATGTCAAATTAGGTAAAATCAGGAGGGACCACTCCGATTTTACCCATGGTAACATCTTTGTCTGGCCCAGATTCAAAGAACGAGCAACTGAAACAACTAGACGTCCCTCAGTGATGATGACAACTTCGACGCTATAATGAGCTACAGAGACGGGGTCAGCAGTACACACAGGGGCAAGCTCAATGTTGGCCATCGATACAGTTGTCCACATACCGACATTGTCCACCTCGGTAAACCAAAAAGGAGCCGATATGAGGAGTTCTACTGATAGTCCATCTTGTACTATCAGCGATTTTGGGGAAGGAACGACCAACAAACTCACAGGCAATGGGACAGCTACTACTACCCCCAGCAATAACGATATCCTGGCTTCGCATTCCAACAGTGTTACTCCAAACAGCGAAACACATATTCCACAGCCGGAAGAACATATACAGTTCAGGGGCCTTTCCAGCTCCACAGTGGTGACAGCGAATGAGAGTATTCACCACAATGATACAGGGGCCCCAAAAACATATGCAGGGCTCTGCATTTTTGGGAATCTACCGCACCGGGTCGGAGGAAAGGAGCAGGCAAGAGGTCCCTAAGCGAGGACAGAACGCAGGCAAGCGTCGGAGGACTCTACATTGACTAACAGTATGTCTGATGGCATTGTATATAATTTATCTCAATATGTGTTGAGTACCGATGAGCTAGAGATTTTAAACAAGGGCTTGACCTTTGTTCCTAGCAATAAGTGTGTATATAGCGATATTATATTTGACTTGATGTTGTTCTGTAGGAGCGTGATGTTAAAATTGATTTTTAAAAACCAAACCCATGGAGCAACAGGCCCTAGGACTCCTAGTACATTTGCTCCTAATTTTACACCTACACTTAACTTGTTCATGAGCACTTGTGAGAATGACCTTTTTAAATATTTTGAGGAGAGAAGTGCTTATAGATATTATAATCTTACACCGATACAAAGGACTGCTTTACATGGCCTTATGGATAAGAAAGAAATCACCATTAAGATGGCTGATAAGGGGGGAGCCATCGTTGTATTAGATACATGTTGGTATGAAAGGAAATTGTTAGACACACTGACTTTAGATGGAGCGTATGTAGCCATTAACCCTTTACAAGTTAGAATGATTATAGATAATGTACATAGCCAGTTAAACAACTTATTAGAGAGGGGTTTGTTAGAACAAGAAGTCTATGAGTTCCTCAAGGTAGACAAACCAGTTACGCCTGTTTTCAAGGCCATGCCCAAAATACATAAATCATTGACAGACCCACCACTCAGACCCATTGTTTCGGGGAGAGGGTGGGTCACTGAGAATATTTCTATATGGTTGGAGTTTATACTTAAACCATATTTAGAACAGATAGATAACATTCTAAGAGACACAGGGCATTTCTTGGGGCTATTAGCTGCGGCCACCAAGTCCAAACAAGGTGGATTATTGATGGCTACACTGGATGTCAACAGTTTGTTTACTGTTATTGAACAACAATATGGGATAACAGCAGTGGGTGAAGTAATAAGTAGATTGGGAGCAACTGAGCATAAGCGACTGGTTGTGGAGAATTTACTAGCTTTGGTATTGAACAACAATGTCTTTATAGGACCAGGGTCCGTATACAGACAAGCACAGGGGGTAGCTATGGGCACCCCCTGTGCTAATACATATGCAAATTTGGTTATGTCCAAATGGGAAACCAAGGAAATTCTTAACAATCAGGAATGGAATAAGTACATAGTTTTGTATGTCAGATTTGTGGATGACGTTTTTATTTTGTGGGATGGGGATGCTTCTACCTTTGAGAGCTTTTTAGCCTTTCTCCACACCACCACTACTTTTTTGACCTTTAGTGCTAAAACTTCTTTTACTCAGATAGAGTTCCTGGATGTTTGTGTGGAACAGAGTAACCTTGGTTTCACCTCGAAATTGTATAGGAAACAATGTTGGCAAAATGCATTGTTATCCTATGACAGTATGCACCCGAGGCATATCTTTCCCAATATTGTCAAGAGCCAAGTGGGTAGGATATCTAGGGTATGTTCTGAAGATACTTACTGTGATGAGGAACTTTCTAGGCTGAGTGGATATTTTTTGGATAGGGGCTATGAGAGGAACATGGTTAGTAAGATGGTTAGTAACAATGCTTTACATAGGAAGACAAGGAATAGGCCATGGATGCAAGGCCCTGTTATTGGCAGACAAATAGATACAGGATTATGTAGTAGCAGGAAGGAACAACCTAAAATACTTTTTACGTATGGTAGTAACATTAAAGACATATGTAATATAGTTCAGAATAATTGGAACATCCTCAGAAGTGATATTAGTCTTAAGGACGTAGTGGCAGAACGTCCCATGTTTAACTATAGGAGAAACAATAATCTCAAGGACCTGTTATGTAAGGAGACATATTTGAATAAGAGACCTACAATAGATATTAGAGCAGGCACATATCCCTGTGGCAACTGCAAGGCTTGTCAATATATTAATAGTGACACTGAATATAAACATCCTGATAAGACACAAACTTTTATATTTAAAGGGAGGGCTACTTGCAGGACAAAACACTTAGTATATATGGCCAATTGTGAGCAATGTGAAAGTGTTTATGTAGGTATGACAAATAACATGCTGAAGGTTCGGATTTTACAGCATATTAGCAATATTAGAACATGTCAAGTGAGCAATGCTTTATTCAGACATATAGAGATTAATCCCACACACTTTTAAGTTCAGATGCATTGTTAATATTGCTACCAATGGGGGGGGGGGGGGGATATTCAGCATAGAACAGCATTAGCTGAATCTAAGTGGATAGTAGATTTAAGAGCACATAGACCACCTGGTCTTAACGATGTTTTACCAATTAAACCTGCTTTACAAAAAAGGCGGGCTTTTAGGAGTAAGTGATTGGATGATCTGTGTTTTAAATATGGCTGCTTTTGTTACTTTGAATTATGTCTGATGAAGGATTATTCCGAAAGCGCTTACTTTTAATAAAGGAGATTCTACAAAGAATTATTCAGCGGTGACCTGTACTTTATTTTTCGTAATTTTTGGAAAATGAGGGTATTTCTAATTGTATAAGGACACCATTAAATGGAACAAGAAAATGTGGGTATTGTACACAATGCCCATTTATTATGGTCAGTGACCACTTTACAATTGCTAATGTTACATGTTTTGCTAATATTACATGTTGGAAAGAAAGTGCTAAACTCAGTGTTAATGTGTGCTTTATGAATAAATCGCATCCAGAGTAATTTGGTGTTCCTTGTGGATTGGTGTTCCATTGTTCCATTGCTGCCACCTTGGTTTGTGTTTTCTTCTTCAGTGTGTCGTTTGTGAGGTTCTACACAGGAAATAAGCTGCACCCAGCTAGACTTTGTTAGTTAATAAATGCAAATAAGTAAATTAAGCAGGGGCGGCTTGTCCTATCGGACTGTCGGACTGCAGCCCTCCCACCTAGAAAAAAAAAAAAAAAATCTGTAAAACAAAAAAACAATTCATGAGTCCCGATCCTCTGTGCATGCACGGACAATTCAGACTGCCTTTATCAGCAGTCCGGATATGGAGAAAGAGGTACCCAGCAATTATTGCTGTGAGATACCAGGAATCTGTGCGGTGACGACTGTACAGAACAGAGGAGCTCCGGACTGCTTCAGCCGCAGTCAGAACCAATGAGGAGGACTGAGCTGCTCTCGCGGCACTGTCAGTGTGTGGGCTTCGTGGACAAAGGCTTCAGGTAGGTGTTTGGATTGTGGGCTTGCTTCGTTCTCTGGATTTGGATTACCGGGTAGGTGTCGCTGGAGTTTGGGCTGGTAGGTGAAGGTTTTATATCGCTGGCATTTGGGCTTTTATACTGCAGAACAAAGGGTGTGTGTGTGTGTGTGTGTGTGTGTGTGTGTGTGTGTGTGTGTGTGTGTGTGTGTGTGTGTGTGTGTGTGTGTGTGTGTGTGTGTGTGTGTGTGTGTGTGTGTGTGTGTGCGCGTGCGTGCTTTTATACTGCAGAACAAAGGGTGTGTGTGTGTGTGTGTGTGTGTGTGTGTGTGTGTGTGTGTGTGTGTGTGTGTGTGTGTGTGTGTGTGTGTGTGTGTGTGTGTAATGCCCCAGTTACTATATACTGGTGGCTAGAGAGACCAAATGGTGGTGGGTAGAGATACTCAGGCTTGAACCCTGTACCTTGTAGGCAGGTGTTAAGGACCTGAATTCCCTACCCACCACCATTTGTAAATAAAATTGCAGATTTTTGCCTCATATTTGATCTGATCTGTTCCTCATAATATCTGTGATTTCTAAATGCTGCAATGCTTAATATTTGATGGTGCAGTGGTAGCATTGTTGCCTCACAGCTGCAGGTTCTCAGGTTTGATTCTTGGCTGGGGTGCCTTCTGTGTGGGATCTGCATCTTCTCCCTGTGTTTGTGTGCATTTGCTTTTGTGTCCACCCATGTTACAAAGACATGTCTGCATTATTTCTTCCTGGGCCTCTGCTGAAAATTGTTTTTTTTGTTCCAGGTCAGATTGTCCTGATTAACAAATGTTAAATAAAATTGACAGGCATTTGAATTTTAGACTTCAGGTTTCTGAATGTTTAATTCCTTACATATTTGATGGTGCAGTGATAGCATTGTTGCCTCACAGCTATAGTTTTTCTGGTTTGATTCTTGGCTGGGGTGCCTTCTGTGTGGAGTCTGCATCTTATCCCTGTGTTTGTGTGGATTTGCTCTGGTGTCCTGACATTTTACAAAGACATGTGTCTGCAGTATTTCTCCCTGGGCCTCTGCTGAAAATTGTTTTTGTTCCGTCAGAAGTAAAATTGACAGGCATTTGAATTTCAGACTTCATATTCTTCAGAAAATACATAGTAACACAACCTTTTATTCTAGCAATTTTCTAAGTTTATAAGATGAATATTTGAAATTTGTCCTTATTTTTGGGACTGTATTACCCCATTATTGGCTTCCAGGTTTTTTGTGCTAAGGTTGACAGCTATGGCAAGAACTGAATTCACTGAATATGTTTGAGGGCTGTATTCCCTCATTACTGGGTTTGTCCAGGTGTTTTGTGCTAAGAGGTTGACAACTATGGTGAGAACTGAATTCATTAAATGATAGCCATTTAAGTTTCAGTCTTCCTCTCTTTCACAAAGCAGCTGATTTGGCGTAGTGGTATGTTGCTCTGACTGTTTTGCACAGGGACCTTGGCAGTAAAATGTATGGTGGTAACACAGCATTCTTTCACAAAGCAGCTGATTTGGCATAGTGGTATGTTGCTCTGACTCTTTTGCACAGGGACCTTGGCAGCAAAATGTATGGTGGTAACGCAGCATTTTATTGTAGCAACTTTCCAAGATTATACAAGCAATGTTTAATGTGTCCCTGGTTTTTGACCCCCCCCCCCCAATAAATTTGGCTTTTTCCAGATTTCTTGTGCTGCGAAGTTGAGATGCAGTTGAGTATTGAGTAGATTTTACAAGGAGCTGAGAGCTGCAGGGGAAGAGAAGTTTAGTGCTGCTTATGCTAAGTCAGCTTGCATTGTTAGTAGCACAACAGGTTGTGTACTTGCTTTTGATGCAGAAGGTTGTTGGTTCTACTCCCACAAGGGGTGAATGCTGCTGTACTGAAAAAGTTAAGATACTAACTATGAGCCTGTTATCAATTTGCCATCCATTTCCTATTGCAATATTACTAGCTTATCATTTTTAATGTAATGTAGGCAATTTATTCCTCAGGGGCATCAGACACTTTATTTTTTGATAAAACCATGAAATATAAAGGTTTTTGCTAGCAGCAACCTCTTCATTGGTTACATATTTATTTAATGTGGAATTATTTAGATGATTTTTTTACTTCTTCAGAGATTGTGCATATTTACTGATAATGGTGGACTGTAGAATTGTGCATATTTACTGATAATGGTGGACTGTAGAATTGTGCATATTTACTGATAATGGTGGACTGTAGAAGTTTGAGTAGACTTTTATGATGGAAATGTTCTGAACTGGGCAGTTTTGTTATTATGGGTGCATGCATTTTGTTTCATTATTTACTGGAAAGATGTTCTGAATTGGGCAGTTTTGTCATTATTGGTGTATGCGTTTTGTCATTGTTTACTGGAAAAATGTTCAAAACAATAGGAAGGTGTATCAAAGAGCACATGTATATTTCATATGCAAGGGGCCTATGATTTGAAAACAGCCCAGAATTAATCTTTGTCTGCCACTGGTAAAATGTATTTTCTTTGAATGTGGGTTTCAATGCTGTTTCAATGAATGTGAGTTTCAAGGGCAGAGAAGTTTTATTGCTAAGTTTGTTTAGCAGATGTCTTAGTGTTTGTGCTGTAAAATGCAAAATAAAACTTTCAAATGAAGTCCAAATCATCATAGAAGTAAATCAGTATGCACATTAGTGTTTATGGTAAATGGAGTGAAATAGCCAAGTAATGGATCATTGGAATAGCTGCAGGAGGAGGCTCCATTCGACTGTGATTTTGTGAGGGGCAAGGGCAGCAAACTTAAAGACAGCCCCAGCTGAACTATACCTCCCAACTGATCAGATTTTCAAAGAATGAATAGATTTTTGCTTCTTATTTTTGGTTTGTTCCTCATAAAATTTGTGGTTTTCCGGCAAATCATTTAGGAATTAAGTCACTAAATAATGACACAGAGTTTCAGACTTCATAACCTTCAGAAAAATGCATGCTAAAGTAAGACCTGTTCTATCAACTGTCTCAGTTTATACAAGAGCAATTTTAGTACTGTTTATATGTTCCCCTAATATATTTGGCCTTGTCCAGATTTATTGCATTAACAGGTTGAAAGGTACATGCAAATAAATTGCTTTATAGAATTAGGCATAGCCAAACCTCTCAACTGTCCCTGATTTTGGCTCAAAATGTTGCTCTTCCCTCTAATAATCCCTCCGCAAAATAGCAATTTTGGAAGAAAACATGGATGGTTTACAATTAAGAAATAACTAATAATCAGGGTTATAGATTACTTTTATTTCTGAAATGCATGCAGATTCTTTTATTTTGTTAGCTGCTCAAGTTAGCAGTACTAATATTAGTGTCCCTTCTTTGACAGGTTCCCAGCTGTATTGTGTGGCTATTTTATATTTTTACATCACATTTTTGGCCCATTTTTCATAAAATTGTGTTTTTTTGGCAAATTAGTGACAAATCATTAAAGACTGAAGTTAGAAAATAATGACAGACATTTGAGTTTCAGATTTCATACCATTCAGAAAATTCATACTAATGCAAGACTTGTTCTATTATCTTTCTAAGTTTATAAGAGCAATATTTTAAAAATCGTCCTTATTTTTGGGCCTTTGTCCCACTTCTTTGTATGGCTTTGTCCAGATTTCTTGTTCTGAGGTTGAGAGGTATGACAAATGTGTCAGGGCCATCACAGTCAGCCAGAGACATTTCAAATTGTGACATACTTGTTGCACCCCACTCCCCCATGTAGTGACTCTGGATGTGTCGAAGCAAGGCAAGGAGTAGTTATGCAGTGTAAATGTGCAGAGTACCCCCCCCCCCCCCATCCAGGGTAGACAGAAGTACTAGAGTGGCTTATCATCTGTCCTTGATTTTTGCAGAATGGTCTGGTTTCTGTCATATTTTTTTGTACTGTTGATTTATGCTTATTACTCAAAGTGCCTGTCACTCAGTGTTTAAGTAGCAATACTTTAATGACCATCAGGTAAGCTTGGCTGAGATCGTAAGATGCAAGTAAGCTTTAATAAGCATACTGTTAAAGAATTGACAACATTGAAAGCCTTTCTGTTATTGCCATGTAGAGAATACTTAACTAGATAATGTATAAGCCTTGGGTATTGAAATTCATATGACAGTATTTGTAATAAAGGGCAGGATTACATTATTTTAAAAATCTCATTACACTTGGAGACTTCCAGTCATCTCTGCAGGTCTTACTCGTAAACTAAACAGAATGCCAGTCGTGTGGTCCATAACCTGTACAGTAATGCTTTTAAGCAATGTATCTTGAGCTTATTTCTTGTTTGCTTTTCATTTTTTACTTTGATCATGTTTTCCCCATGAAACAAGTATATAGTTGTCAGGCAGCAGGTCTTTTTTTTGTATAAGAAACATTTTTACAAGTGGGGGCATCAGAGATTTCTACTTTCAGCATATTACTTGGTACTTTAATAAAGCTGAATATAAATTATAATTAGAACTGCAGTGCAAGAAGTGGTTTGAGTTGAGTGCTGCTTGTTTTTCTTATACTTGATTTCGACTGGCTTTCCATTAATGTATTTAAAAAGTAATTTATTTTTTCATGCCTCACAACCTTTTTGTTTACATCTAGATATTGAGTAAGCTGTCATGCAGCCAATGCATTGAAATATTTGTATTCTTTTACACTTCATTTTGTCTTGATTGGACTCTCATAATGACAGTTTGGCACCCAGGACAGTGTATTTAGTTAGTTTTTGTGGTTTTGAGCATAGCTCCTCCCCTTTCTAGTTGGCCGCACACTTTCCCATTGACCCCACCCATTCAGCTGTCTCCTGCAGCCCCCCTTTGATTTGAAGTCACCAACCGCCACTGAAATTAAGAAATTAAAAATAATGAAAAAATTAAATAATTTGCAAAGATTGTAGCTAATTTATGATGTGTTTCTAAAATGTGATGTACTTTCTGGCTTACATTGTGTAGTCTTACAGAAAACAACCATAACCATCATTTACTTGAATTGTCTGTAGCTTTAAATGTATGTTGTATATTTACAAGGTATATGAATATATACATACATGTATATGTATATATATATATATATATATATATATATATATATATATATATTTATATAACTAGACAGTGTATGTGGAAGACAAACCATATTCTGAGAAAAATAACTTGTATTACATGGTCAGTTATTTTAAACTTTACTTAAAATTTACTGTGGTTTAGAACAAAATGCAAGTCAGGCAAGGAAGCTGCTTAACATTTGCATCTTTTCTTTTCACAGTGAAGTTTCATGCACAGAGGAAGGGGTTTCTGTATTTGCTTCACCCACATCCTCAAGATGAGAGATGAATTAACCACGACAGAACATGAACGGTACCCTGTGATCAGACTGTTAGGTGCTCTATAGACACTTGGATGTAGCTTTTCACAGATTGGAACCTTGTAATTTTTTAACAAGTTTGCCGACATGGATAAACTTTGTTCTAAGCTTCTTAATTACTGCCTGATGAAGTGTTCCGTACAAAATATGGCTGTAGAAGTTGTCTGTCTTGCATATGCATTCCTTTTTGGAGTAGCAGCTTTTGGGCCTACACCAAGGACAGTATGGAAGGTTACAGGTAAGGAAGAATCACGTATTCATAGTTTGTGTAAGCTAGAGTAAACATATTTATAAGTCTCTGTTTCTGCAGTTTGTTTTTCTTTTTAAATTATTTAGATCAAATAGGGGGTCTGTGACATAAGGGATCTTTTAAAGCTATAGCTTAGTCACTTAGCAGAAAAATATTCACAGAATACAGTGCAAGTAGATTAGCCATCACCTCTAAAAATGTTTAATTTTGCTAACTTTAAAATTGACCACAAAAAAGTAAATCATTGCAAAAGCTCTGTGATTTAATAGGATTTGTATAATCTTTTACTATGCTTTTATTGATTTTGTACAGGAAGAAATACTTGTTTATGTAGTGTACAGGAGAAGACAACAAAGAAGGCTGAGCAGTTCTGCTGCCTGCTTTTCGAGGGTTTATCTTTTTTTTTTTTTGAGGAAGAACAGCTGTATCCTTCTGTGATCTTTTCTCAGTGGAATATTTCTGAAGAATGCTTTATAAGTTACTGTTTTGTTTAAGGAGTTCCAGAAGAACAGAAAGCATGACTTTGTTTTTATGCTGACTTAAACGCAGACCTTGATGGGAGGTAAGAAGTGCTTAGTCTGCTGCAGATTATCTCCTTGTTGGTTAAGATACATACTATGCTTAGTCAGCAGATTACTTTACACTGTTATTTGATATGAAATGACTGTGCATTTTAAAATGCTCAAACCTTTGTCCTCCACCTGAAGGTTTCATTGCATACACACCACATTTTGTGTGGAAAAAATATTTAATCTTCCTGGAGCTGACCACCCCTTGGAGTCACACTTGGTTCTTTTGGTTTCTGAAAAGAAGTTCTTTCTTGAACTGCACTTATTCCTAGAGATACATTTTATAATTTCACCATTTCTTTAGCGAACTATACACATATTAAGTTCACCCAGAGGCAGAAGCAGCACTAGGCGACCAAGGGAACTGCCTAGGGCCCGCAAGCTGGGGGAGCCCATCCTGCCATTAATTTAATTAAAATAAAAAAAAAACAGTGAAAAAAGTAAAGATCTGATGTTGTCTTCTTCAGTCCTCCTCACAATGAGATCTTGGATCCGACCCTCGGATCCGGCTCAGCCACATTCTCCAGTCTTGGATCCGACTCTCAAGCTCCTTCCTCTTACCCATAATGCACTACACCCACCCAAGCACATCAGATCTCGTTTGCTGTTTCAGTGTTTGGACTCGGATCTCTGTGCTGTCAAGCTGTGGTCGTTTTCATTGTATTTTACAAGCGTTTAGTATTATCTTGTGTCGGTTTTGTCCTCCCTCATCCTAGTTAGTTCCTTTTCTTGTAGTGTGTGTGTGTGTGTGTGTGTGTGTGTGTGTGTTGTCTGTGAGCGCTTTTTTCTCTACAACCTTCTTTCTCCTTAAAAACAAAAGGGGGGGGGGTTAGTTTAGATAGTGTTAAAGTTCTGTAGTTTCTTAAAGTTAAAAGTTGAAACTTTCTGTTACAATGAGTTATAGCTCTTAGCCTCTTCTTCTTAGAGTGTCCATTGGTTTTTGGCAGGCTTTGGTACAGTTCAGTTATTACCATGCCTGACAAACCCTCCCTGGGGTTCAAATGTTGCACTTCTTGTGGGCATAAAATACCCAATCAGGATGCCCACAAGGAGTGCATGTATTGTTTTAGGTGCGGATCACCTAAAAGCTGATAGCATAATTTGCACTTCTTTCAATCCATGAGCTCTTGTGAACAGGCATAATAACTTGATCTTTAAGGGGGTCTTCATCCATCATCAGCTCCTGAGACCCTGATCTCTTCCTTTGATGCTTCTTCTTCTTCTTCTTCCTGTGCTTAAGAAGCAAAAAAGAGGTCTCTCCCTGCCTCCCAGAGAGATCCTCTGGAACCGAAAGCCAAGGCAAAGAAGATTTCGGATCTGACCCCCTCGGATCCGAAGAAAGTGTGTGCCTCGTCAGATCCATCAGCATCCTCAGATCTAAGGGAAATTCTAACTTTGTCACCTCCTGTATCGTCGGCTGCAGTGTTGGATCCATTGGCTCTTGATCCGAGAGCTCGGAGCAAGTCTCCTACCCACTGAAGTCAAATCCAAGCACTCCCAACCTCCCTCGTTGGCTTCTTCCAGATCCTCTAGAAGCTGGTCCAAGGTGACATGGACAGGATGATGAAGAGATTCCTCAAGACCCTGATCCAGATGGGGTTGTGTCAGCTCCCTCACCGTCCATGAGCTACCTGGTCAATACCATCAGGACTCCTTCTCTGATCCGACCATCTGCTTTGGAGTTACAGGGTTCAGACTGTGTGTGTCGGGTTCAGTGCAAGGGAAGCTTCCTTCCTCGATGCCTATGATACCCTTGATCAGGCCTGTTCCTATTCCCTCGGAGCAGAGCGGATCTCAGGGCTGAATTGCCGGTGCTGGGTCCGGGGGATTGAGATTAGCTCTGTCTTTGTCGCAGCCATCTCTTCCCTTAGGCACCTCGGCCATTGACAGTTTGGGTTTGATCCCTTCTGGAGGCCACAGATCTGTTGTGAGTCCTAGCCACTTTCCCTTCATGGCTTCGGCTTCAGGGGAGATGGAGAGGTTCTCTTCTAGTCCGTCGGCTTTTCAGGTAGTGGAGAGGGTTTTCTCCCGAGTTACATAACCGTCACCATATGTCCCGCCATCCACCCCTGTACCCCCTTAGGGTTAGGGCCTTGAGACAGTTTGTTTTGTCCTGAGTCAGCCTGCCCCATGCAGCCTCCAGGAACTCCCTGCTCAGGAGGGAACCCCTTCTTTTGATACTTTCCCAGAGTATCCCACTGAGGAAATCCCCAAGAAGAAGAAGAAGATGTGCAAAAAGAGGCTCATGGACTCCCCAGTGGAGTTATTAACCAAAGACACTGACTTCGATGGGGGGAAGGAGCCCCCCCCCCGATCCCCACCTAAGGATGTCTCCTCTGGAGACATTCTGGAAATCTTGAAGCAGAAAGGTGGGTGGTTTGTCCAACCTCCTTCTTCCCAGGGGTCACTGCTCTTGGAGGCGTTCGGGGTGGGTCCGTCTGTGTTTTGGGTGACCCCCCCCAGCAGATGACCTCGTTGACTTGGTTTCCCAATGGGCCTGGAAAGAACCAGACACCACTGAGTCTATTCCCAAGCACCTTGATAGGTTCCTTATTCCACCAGCAGACAGAAAACATTGGAGTAAGCGTCCCATAGTTGATGCCATCGTGGTGGCGGCAGCCACTAAAAAAGAACTGGCAGAGGAGATTACCAGTGTTCGTCTGCCTAACAAGTAGTCTAGAGCATTAGACAGGATTGGAAAGCACTTTTACACCTCAACTACTTTTGTGCTGAGGTCTTTAAATTACCTAGCTCACTTTACCCAGCTGCAGAGAGATCAGATCAAGGAGCTTTCAGTTTCTGTCTCTGAGTCCATGCCTGTGGAGGAATTCAAGAATTTTTCTCCAAAGCTGGCCATTCTATCATCTGTCGCCAGTTTCTTGATTAGGTTAATTTCCCATACAGCGGAAGGTACCTCACGAGCTGCCAGTTCAGGACTACCCCAAAGGAGGCATGCCTAGATGAGGCTATGTGATTTTGCAGAGCCCTTCATGGCGTCTTTTGTGAATGGCCCCAATGATGGCTCTTCACTGTTTAGGCTGTTGGTTAGAGATACTCTCACCCACAGACAAAAGCATGAGAAAGACCCTGTCTGCTGTAGGAATCAAAATTTCTATGCTTCAGAGGTCCTTCTCCAGGATCCAACACGGAGGAAAGAAAATGTGGTTTCATAAATCCCAACAGCCTTTCTGAGACCTGCACAGGGAACCCTTCTCCTGAGGCAGCGGAAGAGGGTTTAATGTATGCGCTGCCCTAGAGGCAGAGGGGGTCTGCAAAACCAGGGCTTTAGAGACACCTTTTCCGACAAGCTCTGTCAGTGCTCCTGAAGCGCTGCCCAATTGTCCGTCTCTGGAGGCAGTCAGGGGTCGACTCGCTTTGAGCTTAGAAGCTTGGACCCACTTGACTCAAAATCCCTGGGTGCTAAGCATAATATCCAGAAGCCATTGCATCCTCTCATTCCTTCCTTCTCCAAACATCAGGAAGAAATTCCCCGACCAGCTGCCCAGTTAGATGGAGTGGGCAGCACAGGAGATTCTAAAACTGTTGCAAAAAAGAGTCATCTAAGAAGTCCCAGCTGAATAAAGAGGATTCGGAATCTACTCCTGCTTCTTTCTGGTGATAAAAAAGACAGGGGAACCCAAGACCCATTCTGGAGCTGAGCAAGTTGAATTGTTATGTAAAGATGTCGAGGTACCAAATGGTTACTGTCTAGTCCATTCTGCCACTTTTGCACAAGGACGATTGGATATGCTGAGTAGATCTCAAGGGTGCATACTACCACATCAAAAGAGACAGGTGCTGCAGGAGACACCTGCGCTTTTGGCTGTGAGTTAATCATTTTCAGTTCAAGGTGCTGCCCTTTGGACTCACCACAATTCCCCTAGATGTTCAGCAAATGCCTGGCAGTTGTAGCAGCTGACATGAGATTCATAGGACTCCAGGTGTTTCGATACTTAGACATTGGCTCCTTACTGACCCCACGAGGCATTAGCTTATCCACGCCAGGGATTACTTAATCCAACTTTCACACTCCATGGGCATCACTATAAACCTAGACAAGTCCAATAACATTCTTCAGTGGACATTGGCAGCATAATGGTGCATTCTCTATCAGCCTTTATCTTTTCCCATCAAATTGACAGCAATTTGCAAATGTCACCTCAACTGGTGGATTCAGTCTCCTTCTAGACAGACCCTTCTTAACCCTCCCTTCAATAGGCACAGCAACCACGGATGCCTCCCAGTTTGGGTGAGGGGCATTACAATGGGAAGATGGTCCAAGGCACGTGATCCCTCATCTAAACCAGGTTGCATGTCAATGTCCTGGAGATGAGAGAAGTTCTCCTAATGTTGCAAGCCTTTCTGGACGCTCCCCCCTTGGGGACTATTGCAGTTCACACCATGTCCATAGTCTGGTACATCAACAAGCAAGGAGGAACCCGTTTGTACCCCTTGTGCAGGGAGGCGATGATGGTGTGGGAATGGGAAGTCTCTTCGGATTCCCTTCTGGTTGCAACACACACTCCGGGGAAAGCCAACGACTTGGCGGAGAGACTCAGCAGATCAGTCCCGATTCCACATGAGTGGTCCTTCAGTCAGTCAGTTGTGAACATGATCTTCAGTCACTGGAGTCATCCTTGCTGCGACCTTTTTGCCTCTTCCATGAACAACAAGTGCAGCAAGTTCTTTGCTCTGATTCCCCCCTCGGGAGGACTCCCCGAGGGACACTGTGGTGCACAACTGGCCCACCCTGGTCTCCTGTATGCTTATCCCCCTCTTCCACTTATCCCAAAGCTTTTTCAGAAGGCAAGCAGACTGAAGAGCTCAGTTATCCTCATTACCCCCTTCTGTCCTCGACAGGTATGGTTTCCCTTCCTATGGTCTCATCTGAAATATCCTCCATGGGTGCTGGAGCCCAGACAGGACCTTCCTTCTCACCAGTCAGGAATACGGCACCCAAATCTTCATGCCCTCAGATTGACTGCTTGGTTTCTCCACCTCCAACCCTAGCAAGACAGTCCAGGATTGCTTCTATGGTCCATAACATAGTAGTAGTATTGCAAAAGGCTTCCACTAAGAAAGTTTACACCAGGGCTGTGGCTACTTTTTATGCTTTCTCATCTAGAACCTCCATTAATAATATTTGTGCAGCAGCTACATGGTCTAAATTAGGTATCATTTCTAGGAGCAGGGCTTCCTTTGGCTGGATTGTGCTGTAGCAAATCTTTACACAAGGGCCACCCAGGAGTCACGTATATGGGGACTCTGACCCTACCGTAAGGAAGAATGAGGAACACAACATCAGATTAGAAAGTTATGTCTTACCATAACTTAGCATCTGCATTGTCTATCCTCATTCCTCCTCACTTTTCCACCCAGCCACCCCCCTCCCTCATTCTTCTAGAGGATTGCGGAACATGGCGGGACTCCTAGGTCCCATGTCTGAGTCTCATCTGCCATTATTTTTGGCTTCCCAGGTTATGGATGTATGGAACCAGTGGAGAGGGTTTTCTCCTGCGTTACAGAATCGTCACCACATGTCCTGCAATCCACCCCTGTATCCCCTTCGGGTCAGAGCCTCGAGCCCATTAGTTTTGTCTTGAGTCAACCTGTACCGTGAAACCTCCAAGTTCTCCCTGCTCAGGAGGGAACCCCTTCTTCTGATACTTCCCCAAATTACCCCACTGCGGAAATCCCCCAGAAGAAGATGTGCAAAAGGAGCCACATTGACTTCCCAGAATAGTTATTAACTGAAGACTCTGACTTCGATGGGGGGAAGGAGCCAGGAGGGAACCCCTTCTTCTGATACTTCCCCAGAGTACCCCGCTGAGGAAACCCCCCAGAAGAAGACATGCAAAAGGAGCCACATTGACTTCCCAGTGGAGTCATTAACCGAAGACTCTGACTTTGATGGGGCGAAGGAGAACCCCGATCTTCACCTGAGGACATTCTGGATATCTTGAAGCAGAGAGGGGGGTGGTATGCCCAACCTCCTTCTTCCTAGGAGTCAGTGCTCTTGGAGTAGTTCGGGGTGGGCCCATCTGCATTTTGGGTGACCCCCCCCCCCGCAAGATGACCTCATTGATTTGGTTTCCCGGCCGGCATGGAAAGAACCAGACACCATCAAGCCTATTCCCAAGCACCCCGATAAGTTCCTGATTCTACCAACAGACAGAAAACATTGGAGTAAGGGTCCCGTAGTTAATGCCATCATGGTGGTGGCAGCCACTAAAAAAGAACTGGCAGAGGAGACTGCCAGTCTCCATCCACCTAACAAGGAGTCTAGAGCATTAGAAAGGATTGGAAAGCATGTTTACACTTCAGCCACTTTTGCACTGAGGTCATTAAATTATCTAGTTCACTTTACGTAGCTGCAGAGAGATCTGATCAAGGAGCTTTCAGTTTCTGACAGTGGGAGGTACTTCAGAAGCTACCAGTTCAGGACTTTCCCTGAGGAGGCATGCCTAGATGATGCTATGTGATTTTGCATAGCCTTTTAAGGCATCCTTTGTGAATGCCCCCTATGATGGCTTTTCACTGTTTAGGCTGTCGTTACAGCGAAAAGGATGGGAAGACCTTTTCTGCTGTAGGAATCAAATTTTCTATGCCTCAGAGGTCCTTCTCCAGGAACCAACATGGAAGGAAACAAAATGTGGTTTCCTAAATCTCAAGGGCCTTTACAAGACCCGGGCGGGGAACCCTTCTCCTGAGGCAGAGGAGGAAGGTTTAATGGTAAGCACCACCCTAGAGGCAGAGGGAGTCTGCAAAACCAGGGCTTTAGAGATACTTTTTCCGACAAGCCCTGTCAGCACTCCTGAAGCACTGCCCGACTGCCCGTCTCTGGAGGCAGCTGTTGGTCAACTAGCTTTGCACTTAGAAGCCTGGACCCACTTGACTCAAAATCCCTGAGTGTTAAGCATAATATCCAGAGGCTGTAGGTGATAAACCAACCTTTGGTTATAAAAGATGCCCTAATTTAACTAATAAAACTAAAGGTTGAACGTCGAGCTGGCACCTCAGCGTTCATGAAAATCTACTGCCAATCATTAGCGGACCGGAGTTCCGCTGTGGCAACCCCTAACCAGGAAAAGCCGAAAGACAAACAACAACAACATAAAGAACAACCATGAAATATGATATATTTTAAGACCAATAAAGTAGGAACACATAGATGTAACAAATGTGTGCACTGTACCAGTGTTAATGCTGATAAAAGTTGTACCCATCCTGTGACTGGCAAAATATTTAATGTACGAGTGTTTGGAAAACTTGATTCTAGGAAAATTATATACCTAGTTACTTGCCTGTTATGTGATGCATATTATGTGGGAAAACCAACTGAAGGTTGAAATATCATATTAGTAGTCATCTCTCTGAAATTAATAGGAAACTTAACACAAATCCATTGTATAGGCATATTTACAATACAAGTAACACACGCTATTTTAAATTTATGATTTTATTTCAAGTTAATGAATCTCTACATGGTGTTAATACTGTTCAACATACTGGATTAGAGGAATATAGATGGAATTTGCGACTTAAGGCTCATATATTGCCAGGCTTAAATGAATTTGTATCTTTAAAGCCCTATTTGAGAGAATTCCATCAGAGGGTGTAATTGTATCATGTGACATTTATCATATGACTTTTATCTATTTAAATGACTTTAGTAACTGTTTTAAATGTTTATGTGCCTGAAGAAGCTTTTAAGTGAAACTACAAAGTTGCATATTAAAGTATTTGACTTCACTTTGGTGCTACATGGTTTACAGTAGATTTTTCTCTTTTTTGGCTGTTTGCACTTGTTTTCACTGTGATGTACCAGTGGATTATTCTTCTTTTTTGTTGCTTATAGTTTGCAAGCAAAACATCCAGTGGTGGGTACAGTTAGACAATCTACATCCATGCAGTTCTACCAGCCCCTATGACCACAGTGAGAGATGCTTCTCAGTTGGGGTGGGGGTCATTTATTGGGAAGAACAGTCCAAGGCACGTGGTCCCCCCAAGAGACCAAGTTGCATATCAATGTCCAGAAATGAGAGCAGTCCTCTTAGCATTGCAGGCATTTCAAGATGCTCTCCCAGTGAGGACTTTTGCAATTCAGACAGACAACATGTCTGTAGTGTGGTACAGCAACAGACAAGGAAGAACTTGATCTTACCTCCTTTGCTGAGAAGCCACGAGAGTTTGGGAGGGGTTGATTTTGTCAGACCGCTTTCTCATTGCGACACACATTCCAGGGAAAACCAACGTGCTGGTGGACAAACTAAGCAGCTCCATTTTGATGCTGCATGAGTGGTCTGTCAGTCAGTCTGTGGCAGAGATGATCTTCTAGGGTTGGGCCAACCATGCTGCAACCTGTTTGCCACTCTCCTCAACAAGAAGTGCAGCAGATACTTCCCTCTAATCCATGTTCAGGGGGAGTCACAGAGAGATGCTAGTTCATGCTTGGCCCTCGGGTCTCCTTTATGCTTACCTTTCTCTTCCCGATTCCTAAATTTTTACAGAAAGCAAGCAGGCTAAAGAGTCCTCATTGCCCTCTTCTGGCCTCGACAAGTGTGGTTTCTGTTACTACAGTCTCATCTTCGTTGTCCTCCATGGATAGTGGAGCCAACTCTCATTCTTTTGTCACACCCATCAGAGATCCAGCATTCCAACATTTGAGCCCTAAGACTAACCTTGTGGTTTCTCCACTTCCAGTAATAGTTAGACAGCCCAGGCTTTCTTCCCTTTACTTGATATTATTTTGGCTTCTCAAAAAGAATCTACCAAAAAAGTATACGAGAGCAAATGGAAATGATTATCCCTTTGGGCTTTGAATAAAGACATTGATCCCTTTTCTGCTCCAGTCTCTACGATTTTCCAGTTCTTGACCATGCTTTTTGAGGAAGGAGCTAGTTTCTCTACAGTTAAACTTCAAATGGCAGCTATTTCTAATTTTCACACAGGGAACAGATATTTTTCTCTGGCTTCGTCTAAATTATGTAAAGCATTCGTTAAAGGAATTTTTCTTCTAAGGCGTCCAATAAAGGATCCCTCACCCCTTTGGGGTCTGATGGTTGTACTACAAGGCCTAATGCAGAAACCCTGGAGCCTTCAACTAAATCTGATCTGAAGTTTCTATCATGGAAAATGTTTTCTTGGTAGCCCTCACATATGCAAAGAGAGTATCTGAACTCCAGGCTCTCCCTTCAAAATCTCCTTCCATAGTTTTTCATAAGGATAAGGTTTCCTTACAGACTAACCCTTCTTTTTTACCTAAAGTAGCCCACAAAAAAGGAGGTGGAGTAGCAGTAATCTACCCCATCTCCCATACCATAACTCCCTACTCCAATAAAATACCAACCTTTGCCAATGCTGAAATTATAATAGGTTTACTAAAAGTAAACTGCCACAAGTCCATGTGTATTGCTGCCCTCTGTATTCCCCCTGGTAATAATATCAAAACTCTTGAAAACATCCTGTCCTGGTTCTCCTCCAGTATAAAAAATGAAACCTATATATTCGGTGATACCAACATCAACTGGAATACTATTAACTCTGAGGCCCCGTCCCACAAAATCAACCTGTACAACTTCTCCCAAGTAATGCAATCTCCAACCAGACCAAATAAAGATGGTATCATCATTGACTGGATCCTAACCTTGTCACCAAAACCGGAACATTACCTGATCCACTCAGTGATCACCTACCAGCCTTTGCCGACCATCTCCCGTCTGCACTGTATAAACAACACCACTACATTCAAACCCACAACCTCTCCTCTTTCAACCCTCTAACTTTCTCCAAGTGCTTAAAGCGTACTGACTGGTCCCCTGTAAAAACCCTTCCTCTGGATGATGCCTTTTCCTACTTTAACCACTCATTCCTAACCCTTCTCAATCAGCAACCCCCCCCCCCAAAACCAAACGCTTCAAAAACCAATCCCTGCCTGTGGTTATCAAAAGATACTAAACTACCTTTGTACCAAAGGGACAAAAAAATGGAAACAATATCAAAAACATAAAAACCCTAACACCCTCCTAGAGGATAAGCAACTATGAAACTCTGCAAAAAACTAATAATTAAAGACTGCAAAGCCCACTACTCCAAACTCCAGTCCTTGCACTCAACAAATCCCAAAAAATTGTGGGACTCCATCTCATCCATGCTGCATCCTGGCAACAAAGAAAATCCCTGCCCAGACCCCAATCTCTCTAACCTTGAAACAGCCAGCCAGTTCAACTTATTCTACATAGACTGCATAGCTAAACTATCAGCCTCCTTCCCACCCCCTCCTCCACCACCCCCTCCTGCCCCAACCACCACCCCAATCATCAACCTTCCTCCACATCCTTCTGCCTCAAGACCATCCCCACAAGCAATATAAAAAGACTTCTACTCAAACTCAAACCCTGTTGCAATGCACCCGACAACCTTCAACCCACCTTCCTCAAACAATCTGCAGACAGCATTGCCTATCCTGTCTCTATTCTTATAAATAGATCCATACAAGAATCATACGTCCCTTCTATCTGGCACCATGCTTACATTATCCCCCTCCACAAAGGTGGCAAAAATACTGATACCACCAACTTCAGGCGTATTGCCATCCTTTCCCCTCTTTCTAAAATACTAGAGAAAACAATAAGCACAACTCTTGGCACACCTAACACTAAACAATCTCCTCTCCCCTATCCAACACGGTTTCCTCCCTGGCCACAGCACCATGACTGCCCTTCTTTCCTTTCTTGAAACCGTAAACCTCGAACGCGACTCAGGCAAGTTCATATCCACACTATTCCTAGGTCTGTCAAAGGCCTTTGACACCATCTCACACACCCTACTTATATCCCAACTCTCCACCCTACACCTCTGTCCCACCACCATCGCTTGGTTTTCCAGCTACTTGTTCAACCGCCAACAAGCTGGCAATGGAAAACTTCAACCTCCCCCTTCCTTCCCACACCCACAGGTGTCCCACAAGGTTCTGTTCATGGCCTTCTTCTCTTCAACCTATTTATTAACAACTTTCACCAGTCCATCCCAGACTCATCTATCATCCAGTATGCAGATGACTCAGCAATCATCTGCTCAGCCTTCTCCCCCACCGAGCTCCTAGCAAAAACCCAACTAGCCTACTCCAAAACAGAAACCTGGATGCATTCTATTCATCTGGCACTAAATGTAAATAATACCAAACTAATGGGTTTTTTTTCCCCCTACCAAAAACTCCATTGACAAATCCACATTCACCATACAGAGCCAAAACAACACCCTCCTTGAAATTGTTCCCAACACCAAGCTTCTTGGCATCATTATTGCTGAAGAACTAAAATTTGACACCCACATCCGCTCCACAATCAAGAAAAGCCACCAAAAGTTAGGTCTCTTCTACAGCTACAACCACTTCCTAAGCCTCTCTACCTGTCAGACTCTTGCATCCACCTTCCTACTCCCCTCCCTTATGTATGGTGCCCCTCTTTTTACCAGTCTCCATCTTGGCCTTCGGTCCAAACTTGATTCCTGCTACCACAAGATCTCCAAATTTGCAGCCAATTCAAAAAACTCATCCCACCACTGCCACTCACTCCTCACCCTCAGCTGGCTTGAACTACCCAACTACTTCAGTTACCTACAACTCACTATTCCCCACAAGCTCATCTTTAAACCTGCCAACTGCCCAGCTCTCGCTGCTTCCTTAAGACCTTACATTCCCAACCGCTCACTTAGATCCAAAAACCAAAATCCCCTTCGGGTCCACAAACCTGCACGACCTCCTGGCCATCTACTGCTGTCCCACTCCTTAGCTAAACAGTGGAACTCTCACCCCACACACCTACGCAATCTACCTAACCATACAAATTTCAAATTTCAGCTACTCTCTCTCATCTTTCTTCCAAATGGGAATGCCCTTGCCACGCTCCAACTTAACCCCCCCCATTCCACCTTGCACTGACTCATCCAGTCTACCTATTAGTTCATCCCACCCAAAACAATCCCTCCCCTACCAAAAAACTAATTTTCTGTGTAATATCTATTGTACTATACTCTCCAATCTCAATTATACTATTACCCTCTCCATGCATAATATTTTCCTAACCTGCTAATGTCTAGTAGCTATATATTTTGAAATGTTAAACCTACAATTGAGTTTATAACAAAAATATTTACTTTATGTAAATGTTGAAATTTCTGTGTTGAATTATGTCTTTTCATTTTTGTAACATTGTGACAAGCCAATTGCAAATATCATGGAGCTTATCTGTAAATGTTTAATTAGCTGTATGAACTATATCCTTTTGTAACATGTGAAATGTAACTTGCAATTATTGAGGAGCTTTTCTCCCCAGGCCTCCACTGAAAACGGGCTCTTCTTAGCCCAGTAGGCTTCCCCGGTCATCAAACTTAAATAAAATAAAAAAAATAAAGTGGCTTCTGAGAATAACACTAACCAATCCATCTATTTACCATTTTTTTCTAAATTTTTCTAGTAAAGGAGAGTACATGCTGCATCTTCTTGATGTGCACAGACAATTGCATTTTTACCTGCACAGGACAAGGTAATTCAGAAAATTAGACCATTGCTTTGATGTCCTTCAAGGATGCATCTGCAGTCATCACATATGGGTTGTCCTGCCTCAGGCAGCCCTTCGGTTGGCCGGATTCCAAAGTCTGGGTCCGGCGTCGGCTGATGTCACCCCTTCCCCGACATCATAGCGCCTGGGGTATATAAGCGTCAGCCAACACCATCTTCCTCAGTCTTTCTTGCCGCGTGGTGCCCGAAGCAGAAGCAGTTCGCAAGTGCCGGTCGGCCAGCTCCTGTAATTCAGCTACCGAAGACTTCAAAAGCTAAGTACCCCGTTGGGGACTCTTTCTTGCCTCAGCCGATGTCAGATAAAATTAATAATTGCTTAACTTGTGGGAAACAAATACCTCATAAGGATTTCCACTCTTACTGCCTCCCCTGCCTAGGCCCAGACCACGACGTCTCGGCCTGTTCAGCCTGTGCTTCCTTCAACCAACGCACTCTTAGACGTCGGGCGGAGTTTGCAGAGGAATTTTTTGGGGCTAGTTTTGCTTACAATATGCCGTCAGAGACTCCGACTTCACATTTAATAAAGAAACGGAAGGACAAGGACCGACACATGCGGGCCGCGGTTTCGGCTGAAACCACGGCCAGGCCTACCGCAAGTGTCTCGGCTGAGACCGAGTCCTTGGTGCCTCCGTCCACCGATACCGCTCAACCGACAACCTCGGCCCCGGAGGTCCCTACGGAGTCGGTTATTGAATCTCCATCAGAAACTGGTGTCCTGGAACCTTCCGACACCATTCCCCTAGACAAAACTACACCAGCACGTGGTGCAGCCAGGCCTCCTGCATCCATGTCCATAAAGGCATTCTCTAGGGCTAAAGCTGCTAAACACTCAAAAGCTTTGCCTCCCAGGGTTATTCCTCAGGGACCCTCTACAGGTTCACAGATCCTAAGTTTAGCAGAGGACCTTATTTCCTTAATTAGGGGCTCACAGCCTCATCCGGACAGGGGCTCTCAACCTCCTCCAGATAAAAGGCCCAGGGTTGAGCCCTCTGATCCCCACTCCTCAGATGAGGCCTCTGATGGCTCTACTCTATCGGACTACCAGGAGGAGGCTTTTTCTGCCTACAAGGATTCTGATGCAGAGGAATCTATCCCCTCGGCCTCCCCTCCTGAAGAGCTTTACTTCGGGGAGACACTTCACACTATGAGAGAGCATTTCCAATGGCAGAGCCAGGAATTCTCTGATTCCAGGTAGAGATTAAGGACTTTCTTGCATTTACCTCAGCATAGACCTTTGGCTATTCCTCCTGTTTTGAATGTCATTGATGATGTGTACTCTGAGTCTAGCACAACCCCTGACACTCTTCCTCTGGCTCCTGCCAAACCCGATAGGTACTACAGGGTCCCGGACTCACATCTTTTCCTTTACAAGGCCCACTCTGCTGATCCAGAAATTATTTCCCAGGGCCCTAAAGGGGTTGCAGCTGCTACTTCTAAAAATCCACTCCCCTCTGAAAGGGAGTCCAGGGCTTTAGAGAGATGGGGTAAAAAAGTGTATACTTCTGCTACTCTTTCTATGAGGGCTTTAAATTGTCAATTTCATATGATACAGTACCAAGAGTATTTGTTGGATGAATTGCATAAAAAACTGTCTTCACCTGAGCCCCTAGATCGCAAATCGCTTCAGGATCTGGTACATAACTCCCAACAGGTTAGCAACCATTTCTTGCAGTGTGGTTATGATGCATTGGAAGCTTCATGTAGGTCAGCTATGACAGGTGCAGTCATACGTAGGCATGCTTGGCTGAAGGAACAATCTCTGCCAGACCATGTTAAAGCAAAGCTTCTGGATGCTCCACTGGAAAAGCAAAAGTTATTTGGCTCCACTGCTCAGGAGGTCTTAAAGAAATTTGAAGAAAAAGCAAAATCTGTACAAACAGTCAAAGATTTTCTTCAAGTCCAACCACCAAGATTCAGCAGAAATTGGCCTTCCAAAAATTGGTCCTTTCCAGACACAGAGAGATTTCAGAGAGGCAAGAACAGGCGTGCCAGAGGTAGAGGGCAAGCTAGAGGCTCCTACAGAGGCTGTCAATGGCAGCCTCCCAACCAGAGAGGTAGTGCAGGACCTACAACTGCTGCACAAGGACAGACTCAATGACTTTACTTTGACACCGCCAACTAGGGCTCAATTGGAAGCACCTTTGGGCGGAAAGCTCTCTTTATATTCAGAAAACTGGCACAGTATTACAAGGGACAAATGGACACTACAAATAATAGACAAAGGATACAGGTTCCATTTTCACACATTACCAAAAAGAAAAGGCATGCCAGACCTGCCACCGAATCAAAGGGCAGAGGCTTTGAAACAAATCTCCAACTTAATGCAAATGAAAGCTATAGAAAAGGTTCCTCTCAGAACAAGGCCAAGGATTTTATTCCAGACTATTCCTTGTTCCAAGAAAAGAAAAGCAATGGAGGCCTATTCTCGACTTGTCCGCACTGAATACTTATCTCATTGTGCCAAAATTCAAAATGCTGACTCTACAGCAACTCCTTCCCATGCTGGGCAAGGGGTCTTGGCTGGTAACTCTGGACCTCAAGGAGGTATACCTGCATGTCCCTATCAGACAAAGTTGCAGAAGACACCTCAGATTTCTTGCAGGTTCAGAGCATTATCAGTTCTCAGCATTGCCCTTTGGCTTATCTACTGCGCCCAGAGTATTCACGAAATGCCTTGCATCAGTAATTGCAAACTGCAGACTTCAGGGGATTCAAATATACCCATATCTGGACGACTGCCTTATACAGGCGGACAGTCAACAAACTTTGGTAAAACACTTGAATTATGCCATTCACCTACTTCAGGCCTTGGGATATGCAGTCAACATTCACAAGTCAAGACTTGTTCCATCCCAAAGAATAACTTTTCTGGGTGCAAATCTAGACACAACCACCCAAATGGCTTTCCTCACAGAAGAAAAACAAAGTCAACTACCGGATTACTTCAAAAATCTGTCAAGACAAACTCAGCTGACTGCAAGGAAAATCCTGCAGGCCCTGGGTTACATGGCTTCTTGTATTCTCCTGATTCCACAAGCAAGGCTGCATATGAGGAAACTACAATGGTACCTAAGGAGTTTATGGTCTCAGCACAGTCACAGCTTGAAAACTTTGATACCACTCATTCCATGCCTTCAAAAGGAATTTCTGTGGTGGGCTCAAGCAAGCCAGTCAAACAGGGGTCTGCCCTTCAGCAAACCAATAGCCAGCCAAACCATTACAACGGACGCTTCAGACCACGGATGGGGAGTGCACATGGAGGGCAAATGCATTCAAGGACTATGGTCACAAAAAGAGCTACACAGGCACATAAACCAAAAGGAAATGCTGGCAGTGATACATGCAATCGAGGCCTTCAAAATCTTTCTGCATCAAGGCCACCTGCTAATAAGGATAGACAACACCACAGTTATGTGGTACATAAACAAGCAAGGGGGCACACATTCTTACCCTCTTTGCAGACTGGCAATGAATCTATGGGAACTTTCCTTGAAAATCAGTATAGAGCTACAATCCCAGTTTGTGCCAGGAAAGGACAATATACTGGCGGACAGCTTAAGCAGAAACATCATGGATGCACACGAATGGATGCTGCACCCAGACATCTTCCTTCAGATAACACAGTTATGTGGGAGGCCGGACATAGATCTCTTTGCCTCCCTCCACAATCATCAGCTGAAGAAATTCTGCTCAAGGACATACCACCCACAAGCATGGAAAGTGGACGCCCTTTCTTTCAGCTGGAGAGCTTTAACAGTGTATGCTTTTCCACCTCTTCCATTAATGACCAAGGTCTTACTGAAGATCAGGACAGAGCAGCCAAAGGTGATTCTGATAGCTCCGGACTGGCCAAGACAGCACTGGTACCCACTGTTAAAGAGCATGTCACGCACGAAACCATGGCTTCTTCCACTATGGCCTCTTCTCCTGACACAACACAATTTCAAAACTCTGCATTCCAACCTGAAAACCTTGCAACTAACAGCCTGGAAAATACCTTGATTCCTCCACAGGATAAGCTATCCAAGAGAGTGAAGGATATCATCATGGAAGCTTGCCGGCCTTCCACAAGGAAGGCATATTCAGCAAAATGGAAAAGATTTCACACTTGGAACACCGCAAAGGGCCTAGATGCGACAGTGATGAACATGGCACATATTCTGGAATACTTGGCAGAAATGCTCCACAATGGCCTGTCTTACTCTTCCATTAAAATTCATGCTTCAGCAATTTCAGCAGAGTACAATACGGATCCACCTGTCTTCTCTCATCCTCTCCTAAGGCAGTTTCTAAGAGGAATTAAAAACATCAATCCTCCAAGGAAACCACCAGTGCCTACTTGGGACCTTAACTTCATGTTGGAAAAACTAACACTACCTCCCTTTGAACTAGCAGCATCTGCAGAACCACAGTTCCTGTCTTGGAAGACTGCCTTCCTTCTGGCCATAACCTCAGCAAGAAGAGTATCTGAGTTACAGGCCCTCATGGCAGTACAGCCATTTCTTATTTTTCATCAGGACAGAGTTTCATTGAAAACCAATCCTTCATTTATGCCAAAGGTGGTATCCAGGGTCTCATTAAACCAAGCTATTCACCTGCCTACCTTCTTTCCAAATCCACAAAACAAAGGGGAAAAACTTCTGCACACCCTGGACATACACAGGCAGTTGCGTTACTACTTGGACAGAACTAAAAGTTACAGAAAAACTGACCAGCTGTTTGTAGCATATGCTGCTGGTGCACAAGGAAAAGCAATTTCCAAACAGACAATTTCAAAATGGATAGGGAATTGCATTCGTTTTTGTTACTCCTTTCATGGAAAGACTGTGCCAGCTAACATTAGACCTCATTCCACCAGAGCTACAGCCACCTCCACAGCCTTCTTAAGAGGGGTGGCTACCAAGGACATTTTAGAAGCTGCTACATGGAGCTCCGTGCATAAATTTTCCAAGCACTATAATTTACCTTTATATTCCAGATCCAGAGCAGGCTTTGCTACGGCAGTCCTGCAAGGCATTTTAGCTACACCATCATTTACATAGATCCTCCACCCCCAGATTGGCTATGGTATTCTACCCATATGTGATGACTGCAGATGCATCCTTGAAGGACATAGTACAGTTTTGTACCTACCATAAATGTAGATGTCCAATAGGTATGCATCTGCAGTCAGGTTTCCCTTCCTCCTTCCCCTCTGTGGTATTTCTTGGGTACTTATCCCTCTCATAGGTAGCTGGGGTTATCTATTATGGTGTATTTGTTTTATATATATACATATATTTATGTATTTGTCTGTGCATGTTTGGAATTTATTAAATTTCTCCAAATTTAGCCTTCCTTAGAGGGCACCTGGCATCTGGGGCAAGAAAAACTGAGGAAGATGGCGTCGGCTGATGCTTATATACCCCAGGCGCTATGACGTCGGGGAAAGAGCGACATCAGCCGACGCCGGACCCAGACTTTGGAATCCGGCCGACCGAAGGGCTGCCTGAGGCAGGACAACCCATATGTGATGACTGCAGATGCATACCTATCGGACATCTACATTTATGGTAGGTACAAAACTGTACTTTTCCTTTTCTCCAAAAAGAGTAGATTATCCAGTATCCAAAGTCACTCTAGCAAAATGGATAACAGTCTGTATTTCCTGGATTTTTTCTCAAAGGCATTATTTAAACCTCCCAAGGTTTATTCAACCAGATCCATGGCCACATCATCTGCTGCAGCTACATGGTGCAATGCTGATACTTCTGTTACTCATTACAAACAGGATATTATTTCTAGAAACAGAACTGCCTTTGGGTAGGCGGTACTCTGGAATATCCTTCCATGAGGGCCACCCAAGATCAGTGTAGCAGGGGACTCTGTCCCATACATTGAGGAAGAATAAAAAGGACAACATCAGATTTAAAAGTTAACTAGGCATCTGTGTTGTCCATTTTCATTCTTCCTCAACTTCCCTCCCATCCATCCCCCATCCAAGTTCCTGGAGAAACCTATTGGACTGTTTTGGAACCTACAGTTCCAGGTTTGAGCCCTGTCTTTCTAGCAAACTATTCATGTCTCTGTTTTTACTATGGGGATAGGGCAGCAAACTCAATCTGAGGCTTTGGGAATGCAGTAGAGCATTATGGGTAGAGGGAGGAGTTTGAGAACTGGATCTTAAGTCTGGAATAAGTGGCCAAGTCGGATCTGAGGATTGGATCTGAAACCATACGTTATGGAAGGAATGAAAATGGGCAACACATGTCCCTAGTTTTGGAAAGAACATAACTTTTATTTTGTTCTGAAGTACTATATTCAAAATTATGAAAACGTAATATCTATTTCACTCCATGAACACCTAAAAGGAGCCTTTAAAAGGCTGTCTGCCTTCTAGGTTCTAAACAATTAACAAAAAAAAATGTTGCCTTCGAGATCCTAAACAGTTAACTTGAGTATATTTTTTTAAGATGATGATGCAAATACTCAGAAAACACTATGACCATCTAATCAAAATATTAAAGCCTGTAAATCTTTCATTAGCAAATCACTAAGTCCCCTTGGGTGAAAAGTTTCAAGAATAAAAATAAACCATGTTTCCTTCTCAAACAAAACAAAGTCTGAGTATAGTCTGCATTGCAGCGAAGCAAGATGAAGGCACAAGATGCAGTTTTAATAATGTCCCCTTAACTGTGTAAAGCTGTCGATTCAGCAACTGTGTTCTGCATTCTGTACTACTTTCTCTAGTCAATAGCTTGTGGTTTGAAGTCTCTAAAACTAAAGCAGTGTGGTCAGATATACGTTTTACTGTCTGCAGATTTGTGGTCTTTAACACTGCTTTTTCCTTTACAAGTCAATAATAGTGTTGAAGCTGTTTCCTGTTCTCATGAATGTTCCTTACACACTGCTAAGATACACAGTGTGTAATCAGATCTTAAAATTTCTATGTTGCCATTTACTACACTTTAGGTAATTATAGCATTCTTAAATAGTTCTCTTTTCAGCCATTTCCAGTTAATTACTATGATGCTACATGACAACGCCAGGCATGGCGTTTCTGGTGACATCAATTTCAGTAAGCCACGTAAGTCTGATTTATCTCTTGAAGAAAGGTTTGTTTAAAAATATCATGCATGTTGCCAGTGTATAGTACAGAGCAGCAGCTTGCTTCAGTTACTTGATACATTCTTTGTGAAAGAGGGAGCAATCCCAGTTTTATTCTGTGATTTATAGCTTCATTGCTTCATTAATTGGGCTGCAAATTACTCCTTTACTTTGTTGTCTTGTATTTGTGCTTTCAGTTTGAAGAAAAGCTAAACATTGTCATTAGAGGAGTTGCAAGTGCTGTTACACAACAGTTCCAGAGGACCGTGAAATGAAAGTAGTTATGTAGCAGCAGCTGTGAAGCTTGTGAAGCATGTACAGAGTCCCCAAAGATAATATTTCCTATTTCAGTAGTTCATTTCCTACTTGTGCTGATGAATATCTTCTGTAGAGTCAGTTAGTTTAAATGACTGATGTCATTCAGGTGACTTGTTGAACTTGTCTGTTCAACACAGTATCAGCCAGACAGTGTTCTCCTGTGAACTTTGGTGAGTGCCCAACTGCACTGATGGTATGCTGTGGCTTTCGCAAGAAAACTGAATGTGATGAGGAAGCCAGCAGAAAGCACCACTGTGGTTATTTTATGTAGCTGTAAAATTTTTCTCAGGGAATCTGTATGATTGCTAGACTAGGGTAAGCCGATTTAGGTAAATGTATTTAACAGGTTTTACATAAAATTAATTTGTGCTACTTCACACTGGGTAATAGTTGAAAGGCAACTTCATGACATATATTTTTTACTGTATCAGAATCTGTGGTCAAATGAGTTTATTACATTTTGCTGACAATATTGTGAAAAATAAGCTGGTTGCACTCATTTTGTTGTAAAGTATATTTTCCAGCACCATTTCTGAAGTTGTGTATACTTCAAACTTTACAGTACAGAAACATTTCTACTACAGATAGCATGCCCGAGTCAAAAAAACAAAAGTAAATTAAAGGAGTAAATTGCAAGAATGGGCTTAATTATGTTTTTTTTTTATGTCACAGACCATGGTCAGGGTATCATGGGTATGTCAGTTTAAGGCATTGTCATATCCGATCATTTATCAGCTGACTTAGAAGCATTTTGACTGGTTGAATACTATATTTTACATTTTGACCATATAACAACAAAATGACTATGCAGTCACACAGTGGGTCACATAATTCAGTAGGTAATTAGAGAATTAAGATAGGTTCTCTGATCTTAGCTTAACTTATTTGTTCAAGACACGGATGTCAAAAAAATTACCTCAAGAACAGAGTGAAGTGAAGCCTAAGCTATTTGCACGCTTGTTTCTAGCACACATGATGTCATGTGATGACTACATACATACATGCTAAGCACCAGATTATTGTAGTTTATTTATGCACTCATACACTTTGGATTTCAGTCTTTTTTTATGTCTGCTTTTTCTCCCTCTGCCTGCCAACCATCCAGTTTCTCCCTGTCAGACGCAAGCTCATTCATTCAGTAGTCATGGGAACTCCCCAGATCTGCTAAGGCAAGAGCTGTTGAAGGGCACTGTCATTCGCGTAGATATCAGAGTGTTTGTGCTCTAATCAGCATCCTGACAATGAGAATATTTGTGTAAACTCCAACCCTGCCCCTGGATAGAGAGGTAGGCTTTTTTGATCACTACAGTGTTTCACAGTGGCCTCTCTTGCAAATGTTTGCTCCTTTGCACTCTGCAATGAGGGCTACCAGCAGATGGTGACTTAGTGAGCAGTAAAATTTGCCCCAGGATACCCAGTGCTACACCAGCCCTCCTCAGCGGGATTTTGGCTGTTTGCTTCCTGCTCCATTCTTCCTCTCATGCCTGCTGACCATTAAATCTCTCCATAATCACAAACTGCCCATTTTTGCTTTCACATGGAGCTCAGGAAAAAGTTGTTTCAGGTGTGGGAGGAGGGGGGCTGTCATTCAGGTAGCCATGAGGGTTCTTTGTGCATCTGTGAAGTAAGAGCATTTTAAGTTGCCAAGTCCGAGCCTCCTGACACGGGGATGAGTGAACTGCATTACTGAGTTGTTCCACAAAGCTGTTCTCTCATTAGTATCCTCTTCTGCATGCGCCCCATGAAAGCTACCACCCATTGTTGGCCTAGTAAGCTTAACACCTGCTCCATGGCCACCCTCTGCATTGTCTCGCCTCCTCAAGGGAATAACGGCTGTGTGTGATTCTGCCTGTCACTCCAACCCTAGGATGGAGAAAGAGTTCCCTCATTCTGTACCTATATGTAAATCCACAAAATCACGCACTAAACTACTAGCTTAATTCCCATTGGCATTGCCTTTCCTGTCTTCTAGAAGACAATGAGGTAAAAAAATTACAGTGGTTCCTGAGGAACATATAGGGGCAAAAGGTGGACTCTGGAAGCTATCATACTAGTACTGCCCTGTGTCAAAAAAGGAGCTATGTTGATGAGTGGTACAGGCTGGGAGAAACAGGGATTTACCCTTCAGTCCAACTGTGTCCATGTGCATGTTGGGCCTCAAGGTTCAGGAAATATGGACACATGACACATTAAGAGAGTACCCTTGACATGAACATCATGGAGATGCTGGCAGTCATCTGTGCAGTCAAAGCATTTAAGCCAGAGTCGGTATCAGGGACACTGAAGGTAAGTACAGACAGCAAAACAGTGATGGGGGGATACCTCACTGTTATCATCTGTGCAAGCTGGCAATGCAAGTTTGTGAACAAGTACGGAAATGCAGTCTGTGCCTGTGGGCAATCTGATTCCCAGCTCAGAAGAATTCTTTGTCAAGCTAATTATGAAGATCCACTGCAGTTCCACAGAAATTGATGTTGCACAGGGAGACCTGTCTGGAAATCATGAACATGTGAAGCATTGCAAAGATAAATGTCTTTGCTTCTCCATACAATAGACAACCAAGGAATTACTGCTCCAGAGCTCACATCCAGAATGCTTGGGCAGTGAATGACTTCTTCCTGGTCTGGAGTGGTTTGTTTCTGTTTGCTTTCCTCTCCAGGTCCCTTGCCTTCATAGGCTGTTCAGAAAGTCAGGAAAGAGGGGCCATTAATGCTGCTTATTGCTTTCTTCTGGCCATGGTAGCACTGATTCTCCATCTTCTTCAGATGGCCGGTCTCATATCATCTACTGAAAGGCGATCTCTGTTTGACTTAGAGCTTCTGTTAGAAATGCTACATTTAAAAAAAAATCCAAATCCCTCCACACCACACACTCCAGAGACCTCAACCTCAGTACCACAATCAACAGAACATGCTGGAGGGACAGGTTCATAACCCAGAGACTACCCATGCTCTGGAATAGACTTCCCATACATGTCAAACAGAGCATCTCAGTGGCCCTCTTCAAGAGAAATCTTGATGAATGGATGGGAAATAGAAAGTTCACCCCGAGGATCACTGCAGTGGCTCTACTTGACAGAGACACTGGGAATGAACGTCGAGTGGCACGATACCAGGGCACTTCTATGGGCTAGGCTTGTAAAGGCTCCAGGGCCATTAACCTAGTACACACCTGTGAACCTATATGGGCTTTCTTATTCACCTAGAGTATTAGCCACGATATTGGCAATGCTGTCTTTCAGAAGAAACACCTCCATGCTTTCTCCTGCATATATAACTTGCTTCTGCTAGACATGCTTAGGGACTTGGAAGTATCTCTGCAGTAAGCACTCCCTTGGTTACATTCAGTTTTGGGGAGTAACAATAAACCTGAAGACATCCTCTGTGACCCCCATCTCAAAAGAGTTGGCCAAACTTTTGTGTTAGTCATTTCTACATATGAAGAGGGCCCAGAAAGTCATGACTTTGGTAGCCATGGAGAGAGTGCAATGAATGTTACAGACCCTGACCTTACTTATGCTTTTTGGCCTTGATGATGACTCTTGTTGTTTGCACTGCTGAAGATATGAGTACTGCAGTGTTCTGTGAAGAATCAAAGGCTGTAGAGAGCTTTTCTTGGTGTCAGACCCCTTTTGGTACACACGTCTTGATAGATAGTTTGCTGGCAAATTGGGGAATTCACCTCAGCTGCCACACAGTTCAGGTGTCACGGTCTTCTCATCAGCCTTTTGAAGCTTTGAGTCATTTGGCTTTCCATAATGACTTTGGAGACGGGGCATTTCTGAGGTCACTCCTCATCCTATCAGACAACAAATTTGTCATGATATTAAAACAAGTGAGGAAGCATTTGGTTATAACTGCTGTGCAGATAGTAGATGCATGTCTGTTAGTGTGACGTAAACAAAAACAGCATTATTACAGCAATTCACATCCCATGGGAATGAATGATCTGTCAAGGCTCTCTGAGCCCTTCCAGTCTTTTCCTGTAGTTGCACATTTGGCGGCCTTGTGTAGGCTTTGGAGCTAGACCTGTTTTCATCCTGGAAGAACTCAGTTTTCTCCCTCTGTTGTACCTTTCTGTAGTCTTTCCCTCTGATTCCAGTCATTTTATGGGTTCTGCTAAAGGCAAGAAATGGAAGGACAAGTCTCATCCTAATAGCAATAAACCAATCAAGACAAGCATTATTTTCCCAGTTAGTGCACATGTCCAAGGAGAACCAAGTAATCCTACCATTTCTTTGCACCTTATTTATCTAACAAGGCTTGAAAGGATTTCAGGCTGGTACCTCAGAGTGGTTCCTGGTTCATTGCTGGACCATTTTTTTCAAAACTACTTAGCCTTTTCAAGTTTATGTGACCTTTGATTTGATTAAGTAAGGGGTTCAGCTTTTGCATAAGTGATGTGGAAGCTAGTCCTCATGTAACTGAGATGTTTCCCTTTTGCCCCTTTTTAATCTTCAGTTTCAGCAAAACAGTTTGTCAATGAACACATAATTGCTTAAAGGTGTCCTATCCACTACTCATTCTTCCCTCAGGCAATCCACATTCTGCAAAAGGTTAAAAGGCCTCATATGCATACATCCAAGGTTCCAAATAAAAAAAAAAAGGCTGCTGTTCCAAATTTAATACAAATCAAAGAACACACATAAAAATCTAGCACCTCAGATGTGTAGCCTTCTAGGAGTATAAATTTGCAAACATGAGCAACTGTATATGTACCTGTATGTAAAATAACTGTATATTAACCATCAATATACATTACCTCTGTTCGTCTTTTGTTTCATGTGGAGTTTTTCTCCCTGGACCTCCGCCGAAAATGGACATGTTTCCAGTTGGACTTTCCCAGTCAACAAATGTAAAATAAAATAAAAAAATAAATAAAAATATGTGTGTGTGTGTGTGTGTGTGTGTGTGTGTGTGTGTGTGTGTGTGTGTGTGTGTGCGTGTGTGTGTGTGCAGGAATAAAATAATTGTCTATTTAAATAATTAATTATTAGATAATTAAATTAGATCCCTCCAGTTACATTCATTGTTAAAACCCCAATTAATTCAAGTGCCATACTTTAAAATAAAATTAGAAACTTTATATAGCAGCTTATTTTTAAATACTGTATCATCACAATATTTTGAATATGCAAATTAAAATCCACACTGTGCTCAGCCAGGTAAAATTCAGCAAATAACAAAAGAAGCCAAGTCAGTCAGTTAGCAGCACAGCAAACATCTTTTAATCCACAGAGATAAAATCCACAAGTAACTGTTATATTTTGAATATATTTGCTCCAGAATGCTAGCTTGCAAACCAAAAGGATCACCTTCATGACATAACTTAAAAGGCAGAGAAACTGGACTATCACAATTAAGTTTCTTAGTATCTCTTACATGTTCCTGCTATATTAGTTCGCCATAAGATATTTCCAGTGAACATCTCTTCGTCGACAGCTAACCGTTGAAAATCACTTCCGCGATTCGCAGAATTTTCCTAATAGCAATAAAACAATTGCCCTGCAGTACAACAGAACACACAACACAGTAAATCAAACCCATCCAAGTAGGGGACTTCACCACCCACACCCCCACTAACTATATATATATATATATATCAACTCTGAGATCGCACTACAGTGAGGAAAATGGCAAAGTTGTGTGGTTGGCCAAATACTTCATTGCCTTGGGAAAATTCCGCAAGTCAGGGAAATGATTTTCAATGGTTAGGTGTCAATGAAGAGGTGTTCCCTGGAAATATTTTTCAGTGATACAATATAGACCCATTCCTACAGTCTACGTTTGAATGCTCTCTTGGTTTCCTCTAATGCCATTGATCTTAAAAAACATTTCTGAACATATATGCAACTCAAACAGCCCCCACAGGGAAAGGCACCTGAATTAGCAAGGGTCCTATAGGAATACGTATTCAGAAAATTACTGTGCACTAACAACGTATCTTTTAAACTCCTGTCTCTTTTACAAGATATATAAGGAAAAGGACATAAAATGGTAGAAAAATCCCGATGCTCCAACAAAAAATTCCAGTAATATTTAACCAGTTCTGTCAGTTTTTCACTAAAGACTGTGTAAGTAGAAACAAAGTAAGTTTTCTGTCTATTAAGGGAAGATGTATTACAATTTCTATTTTTTATATTTTTCTCATGGGCATGAACTGCTAATCTAGTAACCACATTATTAACAGTTTCCCCTTAACTTGAAGTAAGGTATTCTCTATAACAGACTTGTCATACCCCCTAGAGAGAAACATTTGAGCAAAAAAAGTAATTTATTTCATAAAATCTAATTCACTATTACATAATCTTTTCAACTGTAAAAATTTACCATAAGGTAATGACAACGGGGGTTGACAGTTTGTACCCTGCAAAAATTGCCCACAGTCTTCGAACTTCTATATATGAAAGTTAGAACTTCTCCATTGGCATACCCCTTTAGTTTTACATGCAAATAAACATCAACAAAGATTTGGGAATGTACAACATCATGATAAGCCAACTTTTTCTAATGATAGGAAGAGAGGGAGAGACAATAATGAATCCACTTATCTAGCCAATTCAACCAAACTACAAATGAAGCAAATGACAGTGACTGTTGGAACAAACTTTTTTCTTGCTCTACTGGTGAGGACACTAATACTGATTTGATTATTAACTTGTCTGTTTTTTCTTTGAGTAATGAACAAGTAGCAGTTCTTAACCTGGGGTTGAAGTTTGTTCCTACTACTTTACCTTGCTTGTATGTTTTGAAATGTGAGATATTTTGTTTGGTTTGTAAATTGCATTTATTACATTTTTTTAAATATAGTGATCATTTGGTTGATGCCTCCACTGATTTTAATTGTGTTGATAGTTGTGATGACAGTTTTTATTCATGTGTGTCTGAGGTGTGTGTGTGTGGGGGGGTGAATCTGAAGTAAATGCATACTGCTTATTTAAAATAGATGGTATTGCAGTTCTTTTTTGCTTCCTTTTAATAGTGAAGGGGTCCAGTATTTTTCAGCTATGCTTAACTTTACTGTGAAGCAAAAATATAGGGAATTCATGAGTAATAAACATTTAATTTGTTGTAATTTGACTAAAAATGAATGGAGAGTTTTAAAGGATTTGTGTGCTCACCATGAATTAATTGTTAAGCCTGCTGATAAGTTCAACAGATTGTGTTATGCACTATGCATATGCACTATGTGCAATATTTAAAAATGTGTATGGAGCATTTAAATGTTAGGAATATATATGAAGAAGTTTCTTTAGATGTATATGTAGAGTCAGTGAAACAATATGAATTATTATTGTGTAAGGAACATAGATTAGACTATGTTTCTAAGGAAGATGTAGAAAAAAGATTTGCAGTTAAAGGATGCAGTATGGTCACATTTAATTTACAAAAGTCTATGTAAATCCCCTAGGTCGACCAGTAGTCTCAGCTTGTACATACTTTTTGCACAATATTGGTTTATGTCATGAGTTTCTTCATCCCTTTGTTATTAAATTGCCATCATATGTCAGGGATGCCCCTGCTTTCTTGACAACCAACATGTACTGGTTAACTTTAGGCGTGAAGAGCCTTTATACAAATATTAAACATGTACATGGGATTCATACTCTGCAATATTTGGGGGGGGGTCTACTTAGTTTTGTTATTGAATTGTTGCAATTTAGTTTAACTAATTTTTTTTTTAATTTAATAATGTCCTTTACTATCATCTGCAGGGTACAGCCATGGGGGCACTGTTTGCCCCCATGTATGCTAATTTGTTAATGGGACTGTTTGAAACTGAATATATTTATAAGCATAATGTTTTAATAATTTTGTAATTTATTATTTCCGTTATACTGATGATTTGATTTTTGTTTGTCAAGGTGGCCAAGACCAGATCTGTGATATTTTAGACATCTGGGGAAAATAGATAGTCTTTCTTTTGATGAACCAAAGTGGGAGAATAGTATTGTATAGTTGGATGTAAAACTAAAGGGGTGTGACAATGGAGACATTCTCACTTCCATACATAGAAAGTTTGAAGACGGTGGCAATTTTTGCATGGTACGGGATGCCCCCTGCCCCGCAACTTGTTGTCGTCATTACTTTATGGTGAGTTGTTATGGTTGAGAAGATTATGTAATAGTGAATTAGATTTTATGAAAGAAATTAAGTTTATTGCTCAAATGTTTCGCTTTAGCAGGTATGACAAGTCTGTTACAGAGAATGCCTTACTTCGAGTTAAGGAAGAAACTGTTAATGCAGTCACTAGATTAGCAGTTCATGCCCATGAGAAAAATAGAAACTGTATTATCTTCCTTTAATAGACAGATTTTCTTTTGTTTATACTTACATAGTATTTAATGAGAAACTGAAAGAATTGGTTAAATATTGCTGGAACTTTTTGTTGCAGCATTGTGATTTTTATACCATCGTATGTCCTTTTCCTTATATAGCTTGTAAAAGAGGCAATTAAAAAAAATATGTTAGTGCACAGTAATTTTCAGGTACCAGATAAGTATTCCTCTAGGACCCTTGCTACTTCTGGTACCTTCCCTTGTGGGGGCTGTTTGAGTTATATGTATGTTTAGATATGTTTTTTTAAGTTCAGTGGTGTTAGGTTTGTACTTACTGATAGATATACTTGTTACTTGTAATACAGAAGGAGTGATATATGTGTGTGTGTGTATATATATATATATATATATATATATATATATATATATATATATATATATATATATATATATTTTTTTTTTTTTTAATGCCCATGTGACTTATTTTATGTAGGGGAAATCAAGAGAGCATTCAAACTTAAACAGCAGGAACATGTAAGAGATATTAAAAAACTTAATTGTGATAGTCCAGTTTCTCTGTAGTTATGTCATGGAGGTGATCCTTCTGGTTTGCAAGCTAACATTCTTGAATAAATATACTCAAAATGTTGTAATGATATAGTATTTAAAAATAAGCTGCTTTATAGAGAGTCTATTTTTTTATTTTAAAGTATGGCACTTTAATTCCTTGCGCTCTTAACACTGAATGTAACTGGAGGCATCTGATTCAGTGATTTATTAATTAATTATTTTATTCTTGTATATATGTGTGTGTGTGTGTGTGTGTGTGTGTATGTAGATATATATATATATATATATATATATATATGTGTGTGTGTGTGTGTGTATATATATATATATATATATATATATATATATATATATATCTATATATATATATATATATATATATATATATATATATAGTGTGTGTGTGTGCATGTGTGTATATATTGTTGCTCGTGTTTGTAAATGTATACTCCTTGAACGCTACACAACTGAGGCTCTAGAGTTTTGTGTGTGTTCTTTTTTGATTTGTATTAAAATTGGAACAGCAGCTTTTCAGTGTTTTTTTTAAAGGCCTAGTACCAAGGAGTCCTTCTTAGGTAATTGGAAAAGTTTTTTATGTGCTCTCACAGGAAGCGTTTAGATTGTGCAGCCTCTTTCATTCCTCATATCTTGCAGTACCTTTCAGAAGTCTTTAATGATCAATGCCTAGTTCATAGGTGTTTTCTAGGCTAAGTACCACAAAGGCCTTTTTAAACCTAGCCATGCATTGCAAAACTCTGACAAGATACATCAGAATAGTTTATATAGTTGAGTAATACTGCATTTTAGTGTGCAGTGGAGCTGTAATGCTTAATGGTTAGTGCTACCTTATAAGTATATAAATGTGTGTATACATTCTGTGTTTATAGATAAAAAAGCTTTATATACTTATTTTATCTGTTAACATAATGCTAACACCATCTACTGTGCAAGACTTAGAAAAAAAAGTGCTAGCAAAAATATAGTCTGCATAAATCACACAAACTGAAATGCCTAAGCTACAAAAGATCCCAAAAAAGTTCTTTATACAACACTGTGTCCAGTTAAAAAAAGAAAAAAATATATATGCTACCTGGGGAGGCAAGACTATGAAAAGTTGTGCGTCTGTCTGCGTTTTGCAGACTTCATTTTCTCAAGTCATGATTCCATTTCTTCCAGGACATTTGGAGTGTGTCATACAACTGGTTTGACCCTTCCTTGAGCAACTTTAATCAGCTATTGTTTTTTCATGATGTTCCCCTTTGACACTCACTCCATTTACAGAAAGAACTTAGTCTCCTTGTTTTTTCTGTTAATGTCCATTTTTCTGTCAGTCTCTTGGACTCTCCACTAGCTCTGCTGAGAAACTGTTCTTGAAAGTTACCCTGCACCTAAGATCCCCAAAAGATGTACCCTTCATCCTTGGGAGCTGATTTTTTAAGTGAGAAATTCTTAATCCATTTTCTTTAAACTTACAAGCTCTGTTGCCCTTCATTTATTGATAACTGGACAACTGCAATGCTTTTCCTAGTAGCCATTATGTCAATCAGAAGGATTTCACAAGTAAAAGCCCTAGTGTTTAAAGCGGCCTCACACAGTTTTTCATAAGGGAAGTGGATTCTCAGGATCAACCCCTCCATGATGCAAAAAGGAGCATCTGAACTTTTCTTGAACAGTCCATACCAGTCTTTTTTGCCCCAGTACACAGAATAAAGAGAAAAAGATCGTACTTATCGTGGATAGTACGTAGGTAAACTGAAGTACTAACATAACTTGGAACTTAAGAAACTCTGACCAGATGTTTATCTTATTCATGTCAGGAAAACACAGCAGACCAGTATCTACAAAGACACTCACTAAATGGCTACATCGCCTTCTTTTGTGATAACTACAGGAAGGCAGTTGCTAGGCAGTTCAACTTGCACACCGCAGTGGAACTACCACACCTGCAGGCCTTTACAAGAATGTTTTATTTCATTGTGAAGGTGAAGCTGCCGTCTTGGTTTCAGTTGACATTTTTTCAATGCATTACAAACTGAACATCATTTCAGGAGTAGAGCTTTTTTTGCACCTGCTGTTCTGTATGGCGCTTGGTGTAATTCTGTACCCAAGTCTAGTGACTGTCACTGCTTGGTAATTTCCTAATTCATCTCTGAATGTGCTGCAGCAGCAGTCCTTATAGTTTGCATGGTAAAATTTTATGTGGATAATCACTGTGATCATAAATGCTTGAATAATAGGATCACTGATGTGGTAGGGCCTCCCCCCCCATTTTTTTTTAAAGTTGCCTGTTTTTTGGACTATGTATTACTACCTTCATACATTTAAGGGTAGGTTACTTCTTCATGTATGTAGTTTTGTTTCAGTTGTTTAGGAGGCTTTTTGTCTTTGCTGGAGGGCTTATTTGTGTATGTTTGTATGAGAGGTAAGTGATGGATTACTAGTACATTTCTTTAAGCCACCTTTTATTTAACTTTAGACCCTTTTGCAAGTGTATCTACAGGTCAAGAAGTGTTGGCTGATAGAAATCATACTGGTGAGGTTCATAACAGTAGTATTACTACCGCTAAGACAATGAGTAGTTTTTTAGGTGAAACAAATTTAAAAATAAACCTACAGCTTCCAATACAGGTGCAACAGAGGGAGAGAGACCGAAGCAGGCAAAGAGGAACACCACAAAGGAAAGACTTGGGGGCGAATGAAGGTAGGCCCTGTAACAAGAAGCAGAAAGACTTGGCAGGACATACTGTTATTAACTTGTCTGGTTTTGAATTTTCTGAAATGGAACTAAGATTAATAGACAAGGGTTTAACTTTTATTCCATCTGGTAATGAATGACAGCATTACAGAGTTAAGAATGTTTGTTAGGAATTTAGATTTGAAAATGTTGTTTGGGAACAACAATGCCAATATTGAAAATGGCTTAAAAAGTAGTAGTACTTTCTTGCCTAATAGTACAGTGACTGTCACAGCCTTTTTACAGTTATGTGAGAATGATGTTTATGTTCTGTTTTTTAATGGAAAATCATCTAGTTTTCACAACTTGAATATTAGTGAAAGAAAAGTATTAATGGATTTAGTTAAAAGAACTGATATTATACTGACGTCAGCCGATAAAGGTGGGAAAACAGTCATATTTAATGTACAACAATAACAAGAACTGATGTCTGAATTCTTAAATGACAGTGCAGCATTTAAGGTTATAAATGTTATTGAGCTGAGTAGAATGATTTATAGGATTAAAACTGAATTGTATGACTATTTGATACAACTAGCGATTACTCCTGAACAGTATAATTATTTTTACATAGAGCATCCTGTTTGCCCTGTCATATATGGGTTGCCCAAGCTTCATAAAAACTTCCTTCACCCCCCAATGAGACACATAGTCTCAGGAATACAATGTGCTACTACAGCAATCTCAAAATATTTAGACCAGCAACTTAAACCTTTATTGAAACACAGTATGTCCTATATAAAGGACACTGGTGATTTTTTAGAGTCACTGAGAAGGTTTTTGGATATAAATATGACAAATGTATTGTTTGTAACTATGGATATTAAGTCCTTATTTACGGTCATTCCTAACAATATAGGTATTGAATATGTTAGACAATTTCTAGTTAGAGCTAGCAGGGAGGCGTTGGAGCTATTTATTGATCATCTACAAAATAGCACCAGCTTCCTTAAGTTTGAAATGTCTTGTTCAGTAGAGGAAATCACCTTCTTGGATGTTAAACTGATGGATATTGATGTTAGAATTCATACATCTATATATAGGAAAGGGGTACAACCAACTAGGTATGTACATAGCATCAGTATGCACCCCACCCACATTTATAAAGGTGTAGTAAAAAGTCTATTGTTGAGAGCCAGTAGGCTAAATACTACTGAAGAGGGGTTTGCAGCTGAAATTAATACTTTGACACAGGATTTTTTGGCAAGAGGTTATAAGAGAGTTTTATTAACTAAGAATGCAGAATATATTAGATCTGAAAGGCTTAGTATGACCAAACCATATTTACTTAGAGAAGGCAATATTGCCCAGAAGAATAGCTCTGTGAGAGAAGCGTGATTTAATAAACTAGGATACATGATGAAATATAACAGACATTCTAGACAGATTCAGTCCATAATTAAAATAAATTGGACTGTTCTTAGTTCTGATGTTAATGTTAGGAAAATAGTAGGAGAAAGGCCCTATTTTGTATATAAGAAAGAAAATAATCTTAAACAACTTCTCTGTTATAAAGATTTTGGTAAAATGAAGAGCTACATAGATTTAACAAGGGGACAGTCCCCTGTTATAACTGCACTTTTTGTAAGTTCATTAATATGGAAACATAATTTATACATCCCATAACACAAGCCAATTTTATTTTAAGGCATTTGGAACATGCAATAGTGAAAATTTAGTTTACTTGGCTAATTGTGAGAAATGTTTATGTTTTTATATTGGAAAAACTAACTGCAAATTTAAGGAGAGAATTGCCTCCCATTTATCTGACATAAGAAGGAGGGTTGAGACAAATGCACTTAGTAAGCATATTTTACATTGTGGAAAAGAGCATGCAATTAAATTTAGGATACTGCAGAGACTTTGTAACAATGGGGGGGGGGGGCATTGTGACTGCCACAGAGAGAGAAGAATACAAATGGATAAACTTTTTTGATCTGACGTTTACCTAGGGCTTAATAAAACTAGCAGTATTAAACCCATTTTGAAATTAAGACAAGCGTATGTCAGTTAGAATATTATGTTTGTCTTATGAGGTTTTTTAGACTGTAATGAAATATTTTAGTACATTATTAAGTTGATTATTGTCTTTAATGAAGTTTTTTAACAAACTAGGTTTAGTTAATTATATTAGTTATATAAATTGCATAATTATGTAATGTAATTTATGAGTTATGTTATGTGATTGGCTGGTGTTGTATATTTATTCTGTGGTTTTAATGTATTGATTCATTCTTGAAAAAGAGTTTCAGCTCGAAAGCTTGATGTAATGAACCCTGTTTATATGGATTGTCATGCCATGCCTTTCTGTTACTGGATTTTATTTAACTTGAGCCTTTTGAAATTCCTAGTTTTGGGGAGACTGCTAAGAGGATCTGTCAGATCTGCCAAGGTAAGACATTTGGAGGGGCCATCATCAGTGACTTTGCCTTAATGGGTTCCCAACAACTGAGGGCATTTCAAATGGAAGCTCTAAGTCCTCCTCCTGGGTTGGCATGGAAGCCTTTATCACTGCAGTGGCCACCTATGCCCCCTTCTTTGCCTCACATTCCATGCATACCTAATCCATGCACAGCTAACCAGGGCTAACATCACTGGCTTTGATGGTCATTCCCCCTATCCTTTCATGGAATTTCTAGTGACATGATCATACCCCAACCTTCTGGCTGGAGCTTATGATTGGAATTGCATCTCTTCCAGCTATGCCCATCAACCCTCCTCCCAGGATGGGTATGCTCATCCTCTTCTGCCTGCACCATCAAACATCCAGGCTGATAACCTGGGCCATAATAAGGACTTTATCCCTCTAATCCACCAGTGCAGGTTACTGGTGTGCTTCCCATATTCTTCTTTAGCTATTTTATGTCTCACTTTTTCCTGCTTGGTGGGTTGTAGGATACAGGTACAGTTATTAGTCACCCTCTGCTCTAGAAAAGAACTGATGACACTGCAGGTTATTGTGTCTTTTATAGCTGAGTTACTTGATGATGTCCTCAGTGGAAGAAGTAATCTTGCATCTTGGCTAGGGGATGTCCAGTAGATCTAGAAGTCTCTCCAAAATACTGACATCCATCTGTGGCTATATCCCATTCATCTATTTCTGCACTGTAATAGTGATCTTGTTATTCATACAGCTACAGATGTGATAAACACCCTCTCTCAACTGTAGTTTTTAGTTTTCTACTAAATGAACACTTATTTTGGCAAAAGGCTACTACGTGTGAAACATTTACATTGGATTTGTTGCAGTGAAAAAGCTGAACTGATAAAGAAGTTCAGATGTTATGAGATCTAAGTGTCATCTACATAAATGCAAATTGTTTCCACTTTCCAGTCTTCTGTAATCCAGTTTTGCTTCTACACCCCCATTGACATCCTCCTTTGGGTCTACTACTCCATATTTTGTACATAGTACTAACATTTATATTTTCTGTTCTTTTCTGTTTCTGCCATCCCATCATCTTGGTTTATTCTACTTTTTTTTCCTTTCCATTCCTTCCCTGTCCACATTTTGCTCTGTTTAACAGTTTCCAAAAAGAGCAATACATCTGGTGTCTCATACAAGACTGGCTCCTCCCTTTCTTTAAAGTGTTATTTTGATTTTTGCATCTACATTATGGCATTTTGTACCTGAAATTTTATGAGAACAGTTTCTTAATAAAAGCATTTTGTAAACATTGTATTAGTAAAACTCCCACATAGTTCTGCTGTATCTCTCACTGATGTCACTATTGGGATGGCATGGGAATGTATACATAAACTTTATTGGACAGCACTCCATGAATGAATAGTAATGCTTCCATTAAAAAATATCCTGGCATGCGATCCCAGCCAACTCCATGGTGTAGAGGGATAAAGCTCTAAGTATGGTCCAGGTGACTCATGTTTGATTAGTGGCTTAGGAGTCTGACATGCTGGCAAAGAAAGGTAGACTTACCCATCCAAGGGGTGAGGGCAGTCACATGGATATTCCCCATGTATGATTCCTGGTGGAGGCTGGGGATATAGAGGAGAGCATGGTCCAAGGAGCGGGAGGAAGTGAACATTGGCTGAGCTGCTTGTGAGGTGGTTCAGAACACTAGGTTATCCCTATTGCACATCCACCTTCGGACATTATTAGAGAACACAGGGGGAAATGTATAAGTCAAAAAATTAAAAAAAAAAAATCCATTGCAGAGTATGAGACATAATCCCAGGATTTCTTAAGCTTTTTGTCAGACCAACCCCTATCAGATTGAGTTGACAGGAGATCAGGAGGGGCAGGTAGACTTGATGAAGGATAGAGGCACCAGGATGCACTGATGGTCAGCTGCATGGGAAAATAAAATTAAAAAAAAAAAAACTCCAACGCTGTCCCTAAGGTGATGTCACATGGATAAAGTTCTACTTTGGCATAGGGAAGAATGTGTTTTTCTAACATTTATTTAAAAAAAAATAGAAGTCTATAAAAATATTAACCAGAGAAGAGAATTTAGTACAGCACTGGGGCTCAACATGCTGTGTATATAAGTACAAAAAAATGCAAAGAAGCTCTTTAACTGTCAGCACTTTTTGGGTTTTGCTGGTTTGAAAGGTGGCAGCCTACAAAGTATGCCATGTGACATTTATTTAGCCTCCTGAAAGACAGTTTCTGTACGCTAACATCCATATCTTTCAACTTCACAGGAGAGTCATGGACAAATCCCCTGAAAATCAGGAACATTTGGCTGAAAAATCAGGGACATGTAATTACTGTATATTATGCATATTCAGAGACAATCAGGACACAGTTAGTTTTATTTTATTATAGTGACTTGCAACTAAATTTACAGTGGCATAAATCTTACTGAACTAAGTAAAACTTTTTGTTTACAACTCAGAAAGCAAAATCAGATTGCAAGACTTCTTGTAATTTTGAGGGTTCCTTAGGTCTGAGTGGTTAACAAACTTAATGAACTGTGCAGATTTCAGTGGATTGTGATTTAGGTACCATAGCCGGCAAGCAAATGAGAATATTCCGCTCATCATATAATTAGCTTTACCCAGTGATCTGCTAAATTATTAACATAGAGCATTTTAACTTCTGCATTCCACAAGGCACCTGCTTTATACATCCTTCAAGACACACCCTCAACGCACATGATCATACTCAGACTTACTGTAACCAGCAGAAAGTTACAAAATAATTTACAAATAAATATTCTGCGTTTCTGCCAACAAAACTGTTATGCACAAAATGTTTTGTTGCAGTCTACTTCAGTAGTTGATCAACAGTAACTTGCACTCTCTACATTAAAAAGGTATTTAATGAACATCACTAAGATTCCTGTAGTTGTTCATCATAGTCATTGTTGCAGAACTGAGTCTTAGGAATTTCTTCCTGCAGGATTCTGTGATCAGCCTGAATACCAGGGAATTTCACCTTCCCCCAGCTAGCGGATGTCCTCTCTGTCTGATATCAGAACTTTCAGTGTTATAAAGGAGTTGTTAGCCAGTGCCATACTCTGTTCTCTCTTGTCATGTCAGTCCGAAGCAGAACACTTTCTGTTGCATCATTAGCTCCTTGGTCAGGCCTGAGATCAAAGACTCATTAAAGCTAAGTACCTAGTTGGAAATCATTTCTCATTGTTTTTATTGGGTATTGTTTATGGTTGATGTCAGTTGAGGTCAGTAATTCCCTTAAGTGTGGAAAACAAATTCCAAACAGGAACTTTCACTCATATTGCTTGCACTGTTTAGGCTCTGAGCATGACGTCCCTACTGTCAGTTTTGTGCCCTTTTAAAGATATGACTATTAGACACAAGGCTGACTCTCAGTAGATACCTAAGAGAAGGTAGTTTTAGCCCTACACACACTACGTCATCCACTGTCCTCAGGACAACACCCCCCCCCAAAAAAAATGCAAAGAGAAGTATTTAAGGGAGAAGGATTTTAGGGAGACCAATGACATCTTTGTGGTGTCCAACACCCCACCCCAGCTTACAGTAATTGATCCAAGTGAGGTGCATTCACCATCTCTTATACCAATAAATATTTGGCCGTAGTGCACTGGCACAGTCCTGTGGAGGCTGCCATGTCTTTGGTGCATTCACATCTGTGCAAGCCAGAACTGAGTGGGAGTTTGGTGGGTCCAAGGCTGTTTTGCAGGCTACACCTTCCGAAGCACACACCTTGGTTATGGAGAGGGAAGGTGGAGTCCATCCAGTGGTAGTCAGAGAAAATGTTCCTGTAGGCCAGGTGGAAGCAACTGCCACTGACCATTTCCCTAGGACTTGAGGTGTAGTGGCATCTGGGGTTGCCCTAGCCTTCATAGTCTGCTTCCATAGCCCAGGTCACATCATATGAATTTGTCAGATTGGTATATGATTTCATGGACTTTGTGAAATCCGTGCAGCCTGCCATAGAAAAGGAATCTGTGGCAGGAACTCCCTCTGGGGAAATAAAAAAAAATCTCTTCACAGAGAGACTCAGAATCCTTTGATTCTCTTGAGGTGGAACTTACTTATACGGAGCTGTTACCCTCCTATCAGTGTTTTGACTGAGATTCTGAACAGATCTTGTTTTCTACTTCACTTCCTGAGGGCTTACTGTTTTGAGAAACACTACACAGAATAAAGAAGTCCTTCATGTTGGAAATCTAGAGAGTTCTCAGAAGCTCAAAAAAGGTACAGACAGCTTCTGAGTCTGCCTGGATCCAGACTTTTGTGATTTCTCCAGTCCAGGAAGTCTTGGATGATGTGTTTTCTGACATTACTGGTCTAAGGAAGCCAAACTGCTTTTATAAGATGGTTAAACCCATAAATATCTGTACAAAAAACACTTTTGGAACCAACTGTGATGTCTGTGGAGTCCAACAAAGAAAACACAAGACCTGCATTCAGGAATCCCTTGGCAGATGATAGGGAAAGTGGGATCTTAAACTGATTTGGCAAGAAAACACAAGCGTCTGCTACGCCTGGCCAACTGTCACTTCCACATGCCTCAAGTCTGTACAGGAACATATTAAAGCCATTTCAAGCAGGGCATTCAGAAGCTGCCAATGTTGACCTCCAGCTGTCCAGACACTCACTTTAATGTGGTTGTGATGCTCTAAATACATCATGCAGGACTAGGAGATATGCCTGGCTGAGGCATCAGCCTACTCAGAATATGTTAAAGCTGAATGCCTTAGTGCACCCTTGGACCTTGGACAAGGAGTTTCTTCTTGGGCATACTTCTGAGAAAGTGTTCAGGTACTGGATGAAAAGGAGAAGAGTATAAAGTTTGTCAAGGAATTCTGTACTTCCCCACTGTCTAGCTACTACAGAAATTGTCCTGCTAAGTCTTTTGTATCTTCCCCTCCCAGAAACAGCAAACTGAAACATCCAAAGGGGAAAAGGAAGTTCCATGAAAAGTGCTAACAAATTTCTCGCCCTAGACCTCGAGGATTTAAGGACCCAAGAACCATAGGGAGCATCTGTAATGAATCTAAGCCAACCCCCGGACTCAACACTCAGTACTGCAACAATGATTTACTCAAACAACTACAGATATGCTAAGATGTTCTTCGTGTTTCACTGTTGCAGTCCTCACATATGGGTTATCCAGCTCCCGGTAGCCCTCAGTCGGCCCGAATACCAGAGTCCTTGGTATATGACGTCAGCTGCAGCCGGTTGTAAAATTGATGTCAGAACGTCAGGTATAAAGGGAGGCAGCCAACGCCATTTCCTCAGTCTTTCTTGCCGCCTAGCCTGAAGCAGATGCAATTCGCACTAGTGCCGGTCAGCCGTTTACCTTCATTTTGCTTTCCAACTATCAAGTTGAACACGCCTTCAGATAAGTACCCCGTTAGGATCCTCTTTTCTTGCTTTAACGAATGTCAGATAAAGTTAATAACTGTTTTGCCTGTGGAAAACAGATTCCGCACCGTGATTTCCATTCCTATTGTATAACTTGTTTGGGCCTTGAGCACGATGTCCCTAACTGTGATCTCTGTGCTACCTTTAGCCCATGTACCAAGAGTTAAGATTTTGTATAAGCATTTCGGAGTCTGGCCTAAGTTCGTCGGTATGGCGTCTTCTTGTCTCCCGACTTCAGATATACCTAGGAAACGCAAAGACAAGGACCGCAACAGGCCTAGGGTTAAATTTGCCGACGACGCACCGGTGAAATTGGTTGTCAGCACAGCGGTAGTCAGTGAGGCGCTTTTGCAGCCCGCAGACTTTTCAGCCACAAGCCTCTGCTGAGACCTTTATGGAGTCCTCCATGTCGCAGGCTGCTATTTCGTCTTCAGACCCTCTGCCTGTCGCCGCCTCAGATAGGTCTGGAGATGCTTTGCAGGCACCAGCTTCTGACGCCTCTTCTTTTTGACATGAGACCAGAACCAGACCGACTACCTTAGTTCAGAATTCTGCAGTTGCTAGGCCTCCCGAGTCCCTCCGGATTGCTAGTATACCTTCCAGCCGCAAACCTACTCACAAGCAGGCGTCAGCCTCCCCTCCTGTGCCTCAGTCCCAGTTGGTAAAGATGGCTGGTGATCTTCTTTCCCTGATTAGGGGCTCTCATCCCCCCCCCCCTTCAAAGAGGACTAGGGAATTATCTCCTGATGTTTTGTCTGTCTCAGATTCTGAGATTTCCAGTATGTCTGCTGGTGAAGAAGGACATTCTCAACTTTTTTCTGGCTTTTTGGATTCTGATGCTGAGGACTCTATCCCTTCTGCCTCCCCTCCAGAAGATTTTTCCTTTGGGGATACTTTGAATACCCTTAGGGAGCATTTTAAATGGGAATGTCTGGATTTTCCACAGTCCAAAAGAATCAGGGAATTTTTGGATTTGCCTCAGCATAAGCCTCTGGCTATACCTCCAGTTTTGGAAGTTGTGGATGATGTTTTCATGGAAAATTCTTTAACTCCTAATTCTGTTCCTCCTGCCCCTAGAAAACCGGATAGGTATTATAGGGTTCCTGAATCTCATCAATTCCTTTTTAAAAACCCTACTGCTGATCCAGAAATTATTTCTCAAGGCCCCAAGGGTGTTAAGGCTACTATTGCTAAAAACCCTGTGCCTTCTGATAAGGAGTCTAGGGCCTTAGACAGGTGGGGTAAAAAAGTATATACCTCTGCAACTCTTGCCATTAGATCCGTGAATTGTCTTTTTCACATGCTTAAGTATCAGCATCATACTTTGGAGGCTATTAAGGCTAAACTTGGAGATATTCCTTCCATGATGGAGAACAAAGATTTACAAGACTTACTGAATACTGCCACTTTAGTTAATAAGCATTCACTTCATTGTGGTTTTGACACTTTGGGGGCTTCCAGCAGAGCAGCAGCCACTGGTTCTGTAATTAGAAGGCATGCTTGGCTCAGGGAGCAGCCTCTTTCTGAACCTGTTAAGTCTAAATTGATGGATGTTCCTTTGCACAAGAACAAACGTTTTGGTAATAAGGCTGAAAGGCAGGGGCATACAGGGGACTTGGAGCAACCAGCAGATTCATCTGCACATAAACTTAAAAAAATTGATGGCAGTGCAGCAGGCCTTGCTGGCTTTCAAGGACCTACTCTACCCTGGGGCTCTCCTGATCCAGGACAGAAATACCACAGTCATGGGGGTACATCAACAAGTAAGGAGGGACTCACTCTTACCCCTTGTGTAGACAAAGCATGAGACTGTGGTCCATAGCAACATCCATGGGCTTACATGTAATAGCCTAGTATCTCCCAGGGAGGCTAAACTCCTTGGCGGATCATTTGAGCAGACATGTTCTGGATCCGCATGAGTGGCAACTGAACAAGAACATTTTCCATCATATCACTCATCATTGGGGCACGCCACAAGTGGATCTTTTCTCCTCTCACACCAGTCATCTCCTTCCAACCTTCTGCACCCGGGAGTTTCACAACAAAATTGGAGGGTGGACGCGTTGTCCTTCCCATGGACACATCTCTCAGTTTATACATTCCCTCCTCTGCCTCTTCTTCCCAGAGTGCTGCTAAAGATAAGGGAGGAAAAAACAAAGGCTATTCTGATATCTCCAGATTGGCCCAGGCAGCATTGGTATCCCCTCTTCGCAGCCTTTCACAGGCTCAGTCTTGGCATCTTCCCCTGGTACCAAATCTGTTGGTTCAGGGAGGGGGAAAGTTTCTTCATCCTCATCTTCAAACTCTGCATTTAACTGCCTGGCGAATATTTTAAATCTTTCCCAACAGGTGTTTGAAGTTCTTCATGAGGCCAGGAGGCCTAGCACCAGAAAAACCTATGCAGATAAGTGGAAGAGATTTTGCTCTTGGATGCTGGCTAAAGGAGAAGACTCCTCTCATCCTTCTCTTTCCCTCATTCTTGACTACCTAGCAGGACTGCTTAATGGTGGACTTTCCTTTTGTTCAATCAAAGTTCACGCTTCAGCAATTTCGGCTCATTGTTCTTTTGAGCAACCCATTTTTTCTCACCCCTTGATGAAACAGTTCCTGAGGGGAGCTAGTAAACTTAGACCTCCCATAAGAGCTCCTACTCCACCTTGGGATCTTAATTTTGTCCTGGAAAAACTTACTCTGCCTCCTTTTGAACCAGCCGCCTCTGCAGATTTGAAGTTTCTATCCTGGAAGACTGCTTTCCTTTTAACTATTACTTCAGCTAGAAGGGTATCTGAGCTGCAAGCCTTAATGGCAGTAGAACCTTTCATTATTTTTCACTCAGATCGAGTTTCTCTGAGAACTTATCCCTCCTTCATACCTAAGGTAGTTTCCAGTTTAACCCTTAACCAGTCTATTCACCTGCCTATATTTTTCAACAATCCCCAAAATAAAGGGAAAGGATTCTGCACTCTCTTCATAGACAGCTGAGATTTTACATAGGACTAAATCTTTTCGAAAATCTGAACAGTTGTTGGTTAGTTTTTCTCCTGGGGCTCTGGGTAAAGCTATTTCAAAATAAACCCATCTCCAAATGGATTGCTCATTGTATTCACTTTTGTTACGTGCAGCATGGGAAGGTTCCCCCTCAGGGTATTAGGACCCATGCAGCCTCTACTTCTGCAGCCTTTCTGAGAGGTGTGCCTACTAAGGACATTCTAGAAGCAGCTACTTGGTCTTCTCTCCATACTTTCACAAAGCATTACAGACTACCTTTGTTTTCTAAATCCAGGGCTGGTTTTGCCTCTGCAGTTTTGCAGGGCCTTCTTACCAACCCTTAATCTGTGATCCTTCCTCCACCCTTTGTCTTCTTCCTGGGCTTTGGGAATCAACCCATATGTGAGGACTGCAACGTTGAGACACGAAGAACATAGTACAGTTGTGTACACTTACAATAAATGTAGATGTACAAGTGTATTCACTGTTGCAGTCCTGGTTTCCCACCCTCCATTCCCCCTTTTTTCCCTAAGGCACAGACTATATACTTTTTTATTTTTTGTATGACAAGTGTCCAGGGTGCTATCTTCCTGGGTTAGCCTTCTTTTGGGGGCTCCTGACAGTTAAGGCAAGAAAAACTGAGGAAATGGCGTTGGCTGCCTCCCTTTATACCTGACGTTCTGACATCAGTTTTACAACCGGCGGCAGCCGACATCATATACCAAGGACTCTGGTATTCGGGCCGACTGAGGGCTACCGGGAGCCAGATAACCCATATGTGAGGACTGCAACAGTGAATACACTTGAACATCTACATTTATGGAAAGTGTATACAACTGTACTTTTTTAACTCTGCTGTACTTTTGTACTTTAACAACTCTTTATATTTCACCAGGCCCATCATCCTTTAGAGTATATGTTTTATACCTGTACATATCAAGCAGTTAATGCTTTTCAGTGAATTTGTGTATTGCTCTAACAGAAGGTGATTGAAAATAGGATTAGTCTAGTTCCTGCTTGGGATAAACTCTAAAGAGACATTATTAGCTGGTCAGGTCTTCCAGGTTCTATTTGTTTTCTAGTCAAAAAGTCTACTTAATTTTGATATCTTACTTCAATTCTTGTGTGAGAGCTTTGTTTGTTGTTTTTGTTTGAGATTTATATACTATATGCAATATCCTAAATGATGTCAGGCACAGTATACACTACCTTCTCTGAAGCATTTTACACATTTTAAACACACAGTAGTAACAGAACATTTTTGTCACAGAAGGTAGTAATTTCTAATTTAAGTGAGAATACTACCTGTTTATCCCAAATGACAGTAAACCACTGAGAAATGTCCATGATTCCTACAGCAACTTAAAACAGCATAAACGATTCATAAAGGCCAGCAGTTAAAGGAACAGTTATGATAAAACTGTTAGGACACCCCATTCAGAAGAGTCACTGACAATTGAACCAAACACTTTCTCATCTTTTTAGCAGAAAGTCTACCTAGCTATTTAGCAACCTTCCAAGCATTAGCATTCTCTGTTACAGCTCTACATAAACATTTAAACATGAAAGTTGAGTGAGAAAGTGCAACAGAACACAAAAAAGGTTACCTTATCTCTATTCTAACCCGTCAGGACTTTTTAATGTATACCATTCACAAAAATGCAGTACAAAATGCCAATTATACTTCTCGTACCTGAGAAAAGATTATTTTTCAGTTTTATTTTATTCATTTGTTGGCCAGTTAAGCCCATTGAACACAAGTACCCCTTTTTTAGGGGTGACCTAGTAGCACTTTCTGTATAAGTTACTTGCTCAGGAACATACAGTATGCAAAAGGATAGGGAATGAATCAAACCCAGTACCTTGCAGTACAGGTCTTAACAGGTGAGCGCTTTAATCCTGTGTGCTAACCTTAACTTTATAAAAGCACAAGGATGAATTTCAGTACGAGTGCCCACTAGACATGGATAAGTTGGACACCAATTTACATTCATAAGTTGGTACTAAGCATGTAGTCCAGGCCCAGGAGAGCACTGAAGAACTTAGCCCAGTTTCCCCGTTACCCCAAACCACTATTGTTTTATGTGACTTGCTCTGGGTCGCAGAGCAGACAAATGCAGACTGACAGATCAAACCCCATACTACATCAAGAATGCTGTTAACAAATAGCCTTAGTACATTGTGCTAACTGCTATCATGAAGTTCAAGGAAAAGTTTCACTTCTCTTCACTGAGGTACTTTGATGGTGGGTGCACTCTGATCAGCAGATTGATTTGCACCCTGCAGTATGGAAACAGAAACTGTGAAAAAAAGGACAGTGAAACTGTTAGTTTATGTAATTTTGGTTAGAGGCTAGTAATTGCACTGCCTGGATGCCAACAAACAAGAAATTTGGAGAACCTGAGAGAAAGTCAGCCTGAAAAGGAGAAAAGGAAACTGGGTGAGAAGAAGCTTGCAGCTTTTCAGCAAGGGCAGCAGTTTAGGTTTCAGCTGTGGTACAGGAGATGGCTTCCACTAGTTTAGAGGAAGAATAAGCAAAATGCACTCAGAGGTATTTAAAATAAATGAAACAATGAAGTTATTTCAAGTCAAGTAATGAAAGGATGGAAATAATAGAAGAAGCTTTAACTGTTCAGATTAACTGATAAAAATGCAAACATCAGCACACAATTTATGGCTAGGCTTAATTATGCCTTAGGGCCAATAGCCTAGTACCTACCTATGAACCTATGAACAAAAGGCTGGTTGAGTATGAGGCTTCTTAAGGTGATCTTTTTAAAAAAAATAGTAGAGTTTGAAGACAGAGACATACAGAAAAAGTGAGATTTTCTGTTGTAATGGAAAAATTGGAAGTAACAGATTGTATTAATTTTATGACTATACAAATAAGCAACTAGACTGGTGTTTCACAGCAAGATTTATTAACTGAGAGGACACATCATGTGTGTGCTCCAAATCTGTCCATAAGAAAACATCTAAGACTTGTAATAGAAGAGATGCAGTCACACCAGTAGAAAGAGTTGCTCTTGACAAAACTTTGGCAGAAAGGATAAGTATTAAAACTGGGGACAGCAGAGCATTTGTGGAAAATGATTATTCACTGTATACCAGGCAAAAGAAAAGCAAAGTTATCCTATCAATCTGGGAATGTCGAGAGGTAGGTATGACATTCAAGCTGCTGTATCCATCTGTATTTAGAATAATTTTTCCTGAAGAATCAGGCTAAAGAGTAAATAAAAAAGTTTGTCCAACAGAGAGTGAGTCAGCAAGGAGAAAGGGCCTCTGATTCTTATTCTTTTGACAGTAGCAAAGCCCATAAAGAGACTTTTTGCCAGTGAAACATTTTCCAATGTTCCAAAGGAAATTTCTTGAGTGTTAAAAACAAGTACAGGATCTGACTGTAAGAAACAGGGATACCTTGGACTTGAACCAGGGACATGTTTTGGGAGATGGGGATAGTCCAGAAGAAAACCAGCAACACTGGCATTAGAGTGAATAAATGGGAGACTATAAATCATTAATCCCACTGGATGTAAAGATAGATGCGAAATGTGGCTTTTCAAGAAGTAGTAGTGAGAAAGACTGGAATTCTGTTGACTGTGTTACATTGGTGAGTGAACTGCAAAGCATATATACCCAACTTTGTCATTAATGTTCAGGACACTGAAGGGAATGAAGAAGTAACTGTAAGCAAAACAGTTTTTGTTCTTATCAATATTTGTATAAAAACTCCATGAACTAAACTGCATGTTGTATGTAAAAAAGTTATGTATGGTGCGTGGTTGGGTATTTTAAATGTGAGGTGGGATAGTGTCAGTGATGGTTGCATATGTTAAAGATATTAAAGAAAACAAGAACTTTTTTCTTAGTTGTAAAATATACAGACTTTACATTGTAACATGATAAGAAACACTAGGGAGAAGCAATTTAAAGTTAATATAATGTGATACTGGGGGACGGCTGCAGCGGTTAGTGTTGTCGCCTCACAGCAAGAGGTTCTCCGGTTCGATTCTCGGCTGGGGTGCCTTCTGTGCGGAGTCTGCATGTCCTCCTTGTGGTCATGTGGGTTTCCTCCGGGTGCTCCGGTTTCCTCCCACATCCCAAAGACATGCTGTAGGTGGATTGGACTCTCTAAATTGGCCCTAGGTGTGAGTGTGGGTGTGTGTGTGCTTTCTGTGAAAGGTTTGGCGCCGGGCTGGCAACTCGACACCGTAAAACTCCACTGCCAATCATGAGCAGACAGGTGGTCCACTGTGGCGACCCCTAACTGGGTAAAGCCGAAAGAAGAAGAAGAAGATAATGTGATACTGGGATGGTGGGATGGAAGTGTAAAAGTGTATTGATCATATTGTATATAGAAATGGCATAGTCATTTTCCCTGTTTTTATGGATGGATGTCTAGATTAATGTCATTGGTTTAAACTGTAAACAAGTATTTTTAGCAAATAGGCTTGAAAATAAGACCATTCCATGTATTTCATCCTTTGGCAACTTTCTTGCATTTGCAAAGTTATTAGCTATTTTTTTCCATTAGAAAATGCTGTTCTTGGGAGACAGAATGTTTGCAAGTGTGAGCAGCTGGCCATTGAAAGTCTGAATAGCATTTTCTAAGTGAAATTTACAAAGATTCTTTCATATATTTGCAAAGATATTAGCTTTTTTAGCTTTTTTCTCATTGCTGACTATGTTTGCTTGGAGACAAGTTGTGTGCAGGTGCAAGCAATTATCTTGAGACCTCTGAGTGTTTTTTACTGAGAGAATTGTTAAGAGCTACAGTGTAACATTTAAAAGGTACAGTGGAAAGCTGCTTGGTGAACAATAAAGATTGAAACTGTGGGAAGTGATTAAGGTGTAACAGTAGTTGCCTCTCCCACATCTTTATTAAATCATAGCTAAAACAGTGGCACAGGTGCACATAAATTAATAGAAAGGAAAACAAACCATAGTAACATTTTGTTTTCATGCAGTATACAAATTTCCTTTTTAACAGTCATTCATTCTGACATTACAAAAATTGCTTAATTCCTTCCTTCTCTTACAAGTTGCTTATCCTCCTGAACATTATTCTGCGTGTTAAGTATCCTCCTGAACATTATTCTGCATGTATTGTTCCTACAGATTCCATTTACTTATATGAAATATACTGCTTCCTTTTTGTAGAGATCCTACCTCCAGTTTTTTATCTCCTTTACAACATTCAGAACTTCAATTATAGCTGTTGTTAAAAAGTGATAATTAGTAGGACATATAACATACTGTTTGTTAACTATATTAAGGAAAGAAGGCATCAGTGTGATGCCCAGAAGTCTATGCAGTTTAACCCGCACAGTAAAATGGAAGGGGATCCTGAAGCTTATAAGAGCAATTTTTTAAATTTGTCAGTATATTTGGGTCTTTATCCACCCATTATTTTAGACTTTGTCCAGATTTCTTGTACTACTAGGTGCAGCGGTATGATTTGCATGTTTGTTGTTAGTGAATGCTATCACAATTTTTGAAGTACGCATTCTGTTCTGTTTACTCTTCATTGCAGCAAATTGTTATACATAGGATATGGGAACATATCTTTTTGTAGGGTATTTTCCATTTCTTCTTTGTTGTGCATTTGTGGAGTTTATGTATGAAAATAAGGGGAGGTGGAGAAAAATCCCCTCTTCCATATGGGGGTTGCAGGAGGCTTGTTCCCTTGTAAAAACAGATTTTTTTCTGTATATTTGTCTATTTTTTTCATTTGTGCTTTCTGCTTCTGTGGTTTCCATGTTGTAATATGAATCTTAGTAAACTATACTCCAACTTGAAATCTAAACTCCATTTAACTGATTGTAAAGAGCCACATGTCTGTATATATAAATAAAACTTAACTTTTATTTAAAAAAACACCCTGGTGCCTTGGCTTTACAGCCTTCAAGGAGGATAAGTTTGTATGACAGACATACATATAGTCATCCTTTCTCTTCTAATAGGAGTTTTTTTTATTTTCATGCCTAATGTAATATAATTTTAGAGGCATGGCTACAGCTATCAGTGGAGGGAACTGTAGAATGAGTGCCCTAACTCTTGGATATAACCCTTTTTTCTTTTTCTTTTTTTTGAAAAGACTGCTTAATGCTACAAAACATTTGTAGCAGTAATGAAAATTGGATCTTTCCTGATGGATTTCACAGTGAAACAAATTGGTGGAAATCATTGCAGATTACTTTAATTAGGAACAAACAGGAAAAGAAAGGTGTAGTATGCAAGCAATAATGCCTGACAAGATGGATTTACTGGGTAAGTAATGGCCAGCAGGGGGCCACTACACCCCTGGAAGGACATTATTTCCTCAATATGATCCATCCTAGAGGGCATTATTTTGGGCAAATAATGGGTTCTCTGTTAAATTGTTTCATGTTTTCTTTTTTGAAGTATGTACATTTTTTTATATTTTTGAGGTGAAATAGTACCTCTGCCTAATGTTTCAAATTTGCTGTTGTAAGAAGTAGTTTATACCCAGAACATAAATAATATAAGTATTTAATGTTAACACACACACATGCACAGAATGTCATGCAGATACACATGCAGAGACAGTCTGACACACATATACACAGAAAGACACGTGCATACCCACGGACAGACATATACATAGAAGCACAAACACACACAAATATATATATATATATATATATATATATATATATATATATATATATATATATATATATATATATACACACACACAAACACAGATGTACCCAACAGTTACATTCACCTTCTTAACTGAGTACCTTTCACCTGTCATTGATCAAATGAATGAAAAAAAATCACACAGTGCAAAGCATTGCAACTCCCCCAGCTGTCTCTGATTTTACAGAGCATTCTTTTTATGCCTCATATTCTTGTTCATAATTTCAAGAAATTTTATTTTTTGTTAAATCACTGAGGATTACAGCTAGTCGATAAAGCAAGACATTATAATTTCATACATTCTACAACTGGACAATATGTATTTTAGGGAATGCGTAAAATTGAAATGTGTAACTAAAGGATTAAGAATTTATAAATTCATTAACGGGATAGAACTGTTCACATGGGCACGTAATGCATTGTTGGACTTATTTGATAAGACAGGATTTGAAATCATGAACACTTTGATTTTTGTTAACACCAAAACTATGGTAATTAAAGAACTTTCAGTAAAGATTTGTTTTTATATTAATTGTGAACATGATTACAAGGATTGCTTTAAAAAAGTGGAAAGCCAGGCTGACATCATTAAAACACATAAGAAGAATTTACTAAGGGACAAAAGAGCATATGATAGTAAGACAGCTTATCCATTGATTCCACCTAATAAGCTTACCAGTTTTTCCAAGAATGGTGCATTTGGACATGATTCTACCAGGACATGAGAGCATGAATCATCAGTGGGGGGGGCAATGGATTACACACCATTACTTCTTTTTACAGGTGAACATAAGCCAACTCCATTTGGAGAGTCCAAAGAACAAACAGAACAGGACGGGTCACAGTTATTACAAAATGGCACAAATGTTTGTGAACCAAACAAGATGAAGGAACCAATGGAGGAATTAAATGTTATTTCTCTTACATATGATGTGGTGAACTTCCATAATGGTTTCACTATTTACAGTTATAGTTCTTTGGAAATAGGTGAGACTCATTTTGATTTATTTTAGAAAGGCTGTTTGTTTGTACTTGACCACGTGGATGATGTGGCTAAAACACTTGTTTGAAATTGTACACTAGAAATTTAAATTTAGCTGTGATGTTTGCTAACAGTTCTAGTGAAGTACAGAATGTTTTCAGCAAAAGGAAAAGCTTATTTAAACAACAACTAAATGAAGCCATTGCATGATTCAAAACATTTTGTGGACAAGATATCCAGAATTGTTTCAGATGTAAAAAAAAATGCTTATTTCATGAATTTGTCATACTCACGAAAACAAGTTTTGTATGTCCTCCCACAGTAAATACATTAGAGTAATGAAACCAGATAAAGGAGGACAGTGGGGATAATTGACTATATAAACTGCTCAGTGAAAATGATACAAGTGTTATTGTATAGTGATGTTTACGAACAAATTTATAAAAATTAAATTATTTGTTAATCTAAAATTAATTACTTTTTAAATGATTTATTATTTAATGAGTCTATTCCCAAAGGTGATTTAAAATTTTTGTTGGTTAAAAATCCTGTTATTCCTGAGATATTTGGAACACCCAAAAGTTATAAATTGATCCTGGATCAACTTGTTCACCCTATCATACCTGCCACAGATTTTAAGATGGAACCTTTAGACATATTTATAGATAATACATTGAAAAACATAGTTCAGTGATGGAGTGATGTTATTCCTGAGATGTTTGGGATACCCAAATTTCATAAATCGATCCTAGATCAACTTGTTCACCCTATCGTAGCTGCCACTGATTTCAAGGTGGAACCTTTAGTCATATACATTTATAAATTATAAATTGAACATGTTTCAGTGATAGGTTTATCCTGAAAAGATTCTTGGCATTTTTTGTCCATATTGGGAGAGGTTGAATATAACAGAGAACATGTTTTCATGGCAGCTGATGTTCTAGATTTATTTACTTGTATACCACACAGTGTGGATTTGGATTGGTTTGGTATTTCTGTAAGCAAGGTTAAAACTTTTCAGACAGAGATGTTTGCTTATTGACTGAAGGATGATTGTTCTTTTGCAAAATTATATTTATTGTGCAGAGCAATGCTGTCATCAACTTTCAGGAGTGGCTATGGGGACAGCATCATCCCCTGTTTATGCCAGTTTAGTTTTACATTATCAAGAAAAATAATTTGTGTTGGCATCAGCGTTCTATAAGTACATTATAATGTTTTTTCATTTTTTTTTGATGATTTTCAGTATATGGTGTGGTATGATGGAAAGAGCAAAGGAGTTTATTCAAGTTTATTCATCATTTGGGTACTATCACAGAATTGTTGTGATTAACTTATACTATGATTACTAGAGAAATTAAATTTTAGATGTTAAGAGCTACAAGACTGAGGGTGATGAATCTATTTCTACAAAATTCCATAAACCAACTTTTTTCAAACATATACTTACATTTTAATAGCTGGCACCCATACCATCCAAAGTGAGTATTGTTAAAGGTCAATTTACAAGACTTTCATGTTTACTATCTAAGTGAAACCATGAAGTTTACATATATGTTTCTAGAAAATGGCTATCCTTTAGATATAATTAACAAATTATTTATAGAAGTAAGAATAGGAAGACATTGTGGAACAAACAGTGGGCCATTTTTTTAAACAATGGTCCAGTTTTGAGAGACAAGAATATTAGAAACAACCCCCTGAAGTATATTAATAAATACTCAAAGCAAAAATACATCTTTAATTGTACCATGCACCGTTGATAGCAAGAATGTAAGTGGTATCATTAATGCAAATTGGAACACTGCTTTTGATATAAATAATTTATTGGGGGATGAACCTACAGTAAATTACACTCTTAACACCAAGGGGTTTGGTCTTATGTCCAAATGTGGTAGTTGCAAGTGTTGTGCTTTCATTAATGATGGATCGATCCCACATTGTTGTTGATTATTATCCCAGAACTATTCCATACTTGGATGAATATGGTACAAACCAAAAACAGCAGAAATAGAGCTGTAAAATAAAACAAATAACTACAAAGCAAGCCCCTGTTTATCGGACCGCAAAACACATACACAAGTTCCTTAAAAATAAGCCGTAAAAACACAAAACACTGCCATACTTTAAATTAAAATTTACTTTAATAAAACGTTAATAAAAGCCAGTAATAAAAAAGGTTAAGCACTTTCGTCCAAGACAATCAAGGACTTCTTCAGAACAGTGCTAACTGAATTGGCAATGATTTAAATAGCAGATTGCAAAATCACATCATCAAATCAATTCATTTGTAGCCATCATTTAAAGCAATACTAACCAAATGTAACCTACTACGTTTGTTGATTTATGTTAATATATTGAAACTCTAAAAGGCACCACCAGTAATCACAAAATTACTAACAGTTTCTGCAATTTCAGTTGTTTTAATTTTAAAATAGTATCAATACAAATAGTGTTATTGAGTCCAGGAGATTTACTCCCATTTAAGTTCAAGAGCTTCAAGTTTTAATTTCCATGGCCCCCTCTTGGATCGAATTGTTTGGAATCAAGCATCCAGAATTTGAAAGAATGTCATGGGTTTTCACTAACATGCGTTCCCAATGCACTTTTCCATTTATTTTCCCAGTAACATATATGTGCTCGTAATTCCATTATTTGACTTTTCTTCCAATTTTTCCTGTGTAAAAACCTGCACATGGCTAACACTTAATGACATAAATTACCCATTTAGAAGTGTGATTGTAATAGTCATTCTTATTAACCCATTCTTTCTCATTCAAATAAATTCAGTTGCCTTCTAAAATGTATTTTTATTGTACACATGCACTGCATTTAAAGGTGCCTTTGTTCAAACCCCTATTATACCCCAATTTCTTTGAACTATTATATTTCAGCATGTCTTTGAGATTCCTATCCCTTTTTATGTGCAGTTTTTGGATCATTCCCCAGTAGGTTGAACAGTTCCTCATCCACTCTAAAAACATTCTAATTTTGAAACAAAATGTTCCTAATTTGTTTTCCATCAGTACTGTAAGTAGTAATAAAAGCTTTACTTAATTCTATTTAAGAACGCTGTAAGAGGCCAAGGTCTGAGAACATCAAGACTCACAGCTAATCAAACTAAGTATGAGGAAGAGATCAAGAACATGAAGGAAAGGTTCATACATAGAGGGTACAGTGAAAGAGAGACACAGCAGTCATTAGTGGGTCCATCTGAGGCAAGGGAAGGAACAGGTAAGCCATATTTTTTAGATATGGATGCCATCACAGATGGAGGAACTATTAGTCAGAAACCTATGAGAGAGTACAAGTATCCTACTCGAGTAACGTTAGATCTCTACAGGAAGTATATCGAAAAAATTGGAATATGCTATGTGCTGATGATGATGTTAAAAGGCTGGTAGGTGAGACCCTGAGATTTGCTTTTAAGAATAAAAAATCTATAAAAAGATTATTATGTGGACCACAACCCATGGAAACAAGAAGAGAAAATGCAGTCAGTTATGGAACCTTCCCCTGTAATAAATGTAATTATTGCACCTTCATTGACACTGGAAGTAGATTTCTACATTCAGATCTAAAGAAGGAGTTTACCTTCAGAATATTAGCTAACTGTGACAGTATGAATATTATATACTTGGCACACTGCACAGTCTGTCCTGCCTTCTACGTTGGAATGACGACGCAAAGGCTGGGAGACCAGATGAGGGAGCATATGTATGATATCACCAGAGGAATAGAGACAAATGCCTTAGCCAGGCATGTGAGGGACCATGATGAGACACACAAATTATTATTTTTTGTAATAGATAAAGTCTATACCGACAATAGAGGTGGAGATGTTAGGAATAGGGTTAGAAGCTAGGGAAATAGAATGGATTATAAGGCTACGAGCTAACATTGGGGTAGGCCTGAATGACAAAATTAATATTAAACCCATTCTTCTAAATAGAGATTTAAATAAATAGTAGGTAGTACCCCCCTCCCCCCTCGACTTTTTATACTTTTATATTGTATGTATTAAGTTGTATGATGTGATATGCTGTTTCTATTGTTAATTTTAAGCTTTTAAAATTTTTCACACTAGGTATAAAACTTTTTATACTAGGTATATGGTTTTAAGGGTTAATTAGGTAGTTGATGGCAATGATAAGCTTGGTATAAATGCTGTGATGTTCCCACAAGAAATACAGTTATTAACTTTTTCTGACATCGGTCTGGAGCAAGAAAAAGTTTCCCCAACGGGGTACTTAGCTTTAATGAAGACTTTGGATCTGAAATTCGGATTTGAAAACTTCAGGAGTCGGCCGACCGGCACTTGCGAACTGCTTTTGCTTCGGGCACTGCGCGGCAAGAAAGACTGAAGAAAATGGCGTTGGCTGCATCTTATATACCCCTGGTGCACTGACGTCAGGGAAGAGGCGGCAGCAACCGACACCGGACCTAGACTTTGGAACTCAGGCTGACTGCGGGTAGCCTGCCAGCAGGATAGCCCAATTGTAATGACTGCAACAGTGAATACACTCGAACATCTACATTTATGGTAGGTACACAACTGTACTTTTTACTGTTCTTTGATTGTCTGATGAAGTGGCTGGTGCCATGAAAGCACTCACCTATTTTCCTAATAAAGCTGTTATTCTACATAGCTTTGGCTGCTACCTCCTGCTTTGTTTTTTTACTGTTCATTTTTTTATTTTATACTTGCTAAACAGCAAAGCCACATTTAGTGACGTAAAAATGGTGGTCTTTTTTTTCAGTCCCTGCTTCATGGCAGCTTAATGTATTGTGGTGAAGCAGAGCACTTGTTTTTCACAGGCATTATCTGTATGTTAGCACCATGTTGAATAGGGTGACAATGTACAGTTAATCCATTATTTTTAAACATTTTAGTGCACCAACCAACAAGTTGCAAACTGTATAGCTTTTGGACTATATTTCATGTAGGACTGAGTAGTACACTGTGGATTTTTCCCCAGTTATTCTTTTTCTTGGAGCAGTGTGTCTCTTGACTTTTGTGGCTCAGAACTTTTTTTTTTTTTTGAATGTCATGCATTTGCCACATTTATTTTAGTTAAGAAAATTAAAGTACAGAAGATGCAAAGAACCATTCATTCATTGTATAATGTTGTTTTTAATCTTAAGACTTAAACTTCAAGTATGCTGAGAGTAATTATTTAAAATGCATTGTTGTTAACCACATATCCTTGTGACTTATGCTTAATTAGAATTATAGATGTAGCTGATAAGCAGAGGAGTCCTGTATTATCTCATTCTGCACTTCTGACTTTGGTTACAGAAACAGATTTAATAATGTTCCGAAGTCCTGAAGTTTATAACTATTCAGTACTGCTGTTGAATGAAGATAGTGGTGTTTTGTATGTTGGAGCACGGGATGCCATCTTTGCACTGGATATGTTAGACATTCAAAAGATACAGAAACAGGTATGTATTTTTTTTTCCTATGAAAATGTTCAAAAGTAGGGACCATTTTATTTAACACATTTTGAATTTTAGTGGTTATTGCATAGAAGTAACAGTATGGCAACATGCAAGTGTGCTGCAAAACGTTTCTAAGTGACCAGTAATGCTTTATTCTTGATAGTCTTACATATGTGCATGAAGTGGAGTCAATATGTAAATGGAACCTAGTAGTAGATTTAACCATTGTATTCTTAACAATATTAGCCATTTGGCACCATTTACCCATTTATAAAAATACTCCCCCAAGTCATTCTATGCCCATTCGTTTCTCACCATCTAGAATTTCATCCATTGTTAGGGCAAGTGCTATCTGGAGGGGGCCCTCATTCAGGCTACCGCGAGGGTGCTTTATGCCTTCACTGGCATCCCAGCAGTGAGAGTGTTTGCAATGCTCCTAATCCCACAACTGGACAAAGGAGGGCATGTGATCCACATCCTGCAGAGGCTTACAACTTCTCTATGTGAGTGCATGTTTCCACATGGCCACATTGTGGGCTATCCCAAACTTCCCTGCATTAGTTTATAATTCTCTGTCTTTGTTGGCATGTTTTCCTGCAGTTAAAACCCAGTTGGAGCGTATATCAGTAACAGGAGCTAATGGAAATGTACATATCCTTTACCACAGGTGCATGGGACATATCACCCAAACACAGGAGAGAGTGACACTTTAAGAGAAATCACATGAGAGAAGAAAAGAATGAAGGACCTAAATGTTACACCCACTGCATACATATACATACTGTGTTAAAGTTAAGTGATATGGGTGTTGCATACTAGGTGTGTGCAGTACTGTACATGAAAAACGTACAAGTACTCTTGTGTTTGAGTCATGTGAAAAGTCAGACTTCAGTATGAAGTTGAAGCAGGTGGTGGAAGCATCCTATGTATCTCCACATGTTCACTGCCTCTTACATTATCCTTAGCTGTTAACCAATTACTTTATCTTACAGATCTGACATGACAACAGAAGTCTTGATAGGCTGAGACGAAAATGCAGTGATCCTTTAAGTGTTTATGTATTGAAGCACAATAAAGGACTGTGTGGGACAATACACTTGGTTTATTCCTTCTGAGTGCCTTTGATATTTGGCTTATAGCAACAATTAAAAGAACTTGGTACATGAAGTTTCAGAACATGCTGTTTTGTAAATGATATTTCTGTTTGGACAGTGCTTGTTCTGAACAAGACTTGAATAATCTTTCCATTGTGCCAACCATGCTATTTGTTTTTATTTGTTGTTTTTTATTATTATTATTATTACTTTGACAAAAGCAGGTAAATGACTCCTTAAAACTGCAGTTATTATATATTTTGTCATCACATGAATTCACTTAAACTGAGAGTGACTAGGCTACAGAAGCAGATTTTTCTTGAAAAGTTTTTGCTGTCCCTTCTTCACACACTTCCTTGCTTATATCAATTTCTCTGCACTGGCTTTCTCTCTAAATTTACCATAAGCCTGCTTTTCTCTCACTTCATATTGCAATTCCTGTTTGTGTTATACTAGCTTACCTTGAATTTTTCTGTAAACTGGCTAAAATTTAACTATTAAACCATTGTCATATAACTTGTATCTATTCTTAACCAATGTTTTCTTATTTTGTCTAATTTGGTATAATTATTTAAACTGTACTTGTTTTTGTATTATTTTTAAAGACTGTAAAATCTCACCTTCCTTCTTACATGTGGGTTCGGAGCCAATCCTCGGCTCTGACTCGGATGATTACAAAGTTCAAAGTCTCTTAAGCTGGCTCGTGGCAAGGTAGGTATCCCGTAATGCAGTGGTATCAATCCTCAGATCTCATTTGCCACTTTACGAGCTCAGGAGTGCTCTTCTTGGCCGTGGCTAAGTTTAAATCTTTTTCGACGTTTTTTTCATATTTGCAGACTGTTTGCTCTTAGTAGTTAGTTAATAGATAGATAGAATACTGTTATTTAGAATTTAGGTAGCATTACTGTTAATTAGACACTAGTTTATTCTCAAATTGTTGTCACTGATTTGTCAACTGTTTGGCAGATGTTTTTCCACAGGCCTGTTTGTTGGTATCCTGTAGTTAGTTTATCTATATTTAGTATTTGCTGTTGAGTACTAAATATAGATTAACTAACTACCACTACAGGATGCCTGTTAGTTTACCTATATTTAGTATTTGCTGTTGTGTGGGCAGCCGCGGTGGTGCAGCGGTTAGCATTGCCGCCTCACAGCAAGAGGTTCTCCGGTTCGATCCTCGGCTGGGGTGCCTTCTGTGCGGAGTCTGCATGTCCTCCCTGTGGTTGCGTGGGTTTCCTCCGGGTGCTCCGGTTTCCTCCCACATCCCAAAGACATGCTGTTGGTGAATTGGATACACTAAATTGGCCATAGGCATGAGTGTGTGCATGTGTGTGCCTTCCGTGGAAGGTTGGGTGCCGGGCTGGCAACTTGGCACCATAAAACTCCACTGCCAATCATGAGTGGACAGGTGATCTGCTGTGGCGACCCCTAACCGGGAAAAGCTGAAAGAAGAAGAAGAAAAAAGTATTTGCTGTTGAGTCCTTGTTGGTTCGTTACTAGTCTTATAGCGTGTATTTGAATTACAGGACTTGCTGTTATTTAGTCCGTTGTGTTGCTATTTAACCTATTCCCTTGTGTGTTTCCTTAGGCTTAGGTATTTTAGTGAAGCGTTTTGTTCAAGGGCTAGGCCCGTTTAAGTTAGAGGACCTAGTCCTTTTCTTAATATTGACGTTCTCCTTCCGTTGGTATTTCCCTTCCGTTCTACAGGGCTAGGCCCATTTAAGTTAGAGGACCTAGTCCTCTGTTAATCTCACCTTGCCTTTATTGTGTGCTGTGTTTCCTTCTTTGAGCAGGGCTAGGCCATTTATGTTAGAGGATCTAGTCCTCTCTTTGGTTTCCTGTGGTGTGCTTGTTCTTTCCCCCCAATAGTTATGCTCCGTTTTAGTTAGAGAACGTAACTAATCTCTTCTTTGTCCCTTAGCATTGTTTTGCCAGCAGTTATGAGTAAAGAATCTAAAGAAAAGGACCATAAATCTTTGGGCTTTAAAAAATGCCAAAAGTGCACGCAGAAAATGTCCATAACGGATGGGCATAGTGTCTGTGTGTACTCTTTGGGGGCCATTCACTTGCAGGAGACTTGTACTTTTTGTCATTCCTTTAGCTCGAGAGTCCTTCAAGAAAGGAAAAACAAGTTGATATGGAAAGGTCAACTAAAACCATCCTTTTGAGGAGGATTTGGGTAGTTCTTCCTCCTCACAATCTACAAGATCTCCTTCTAGCAGGAAAGAAAAGACTGTGAAAAGGTCTTCTCCAGTGTCCTCCGAGAAATCTGGACCTCCTGAGAAAATTTCAAAAACCACCAAGGCTCTCACCTCATCGGCTCCACTGCCTTCAGAACCAATTGAGGTTATTACGATTGATGTGCCTGTATTGGCCCCAAGTACTTCGAAGCCGAAAAATGATTCTGTAGCTCGGAGCCAGTCATCAGATATCCCACTGGTCTCCCTACACTGAGATCACCTATTTTTCAGAGATCTCGCTCTCCAACCCTTTCTTCCAGGTCCTCTAGGAGCCTGTCGGATGAAGATGTGAAGAGGGTGGTGTGCAGACTCATGAAGGCGCTGGGGCTAGCAAATTTGCTCTTGGCTCCTGCCCAACTGGCCTTGGAGCCACTCAAGTCCTTGTCAACCCCTACTGTTCCTCATCTGAGCCATTCCGGTCTATCGGAGCCAGAATATTCAGTATCACTTGCAGTAGAACCTTCATCTCCGGCACCCCAAGTGGCTTTTTTGGAACCTATATCTGCTCCGACACTCTCGGTGCTGTCTGTAGTGCCTAGGAGCTGAAGTTCACCAATCGGCCCCGAGGGGGATTCTCGGACCTGAGCCTCTCTGGTTCCGAGTCTACCTCTTGGTGCGTCGGCTTGCCTGAGCTCGACTCCTACATCAGTGTTGGAGCCAATCTCCCTGGAACCAGAGGCTACCTCTGCTTCTTCGGAACTGGTGGTGTCTTTGGAGTTGGGGAGGTCAGCCTTCGTGCTGATGAGGAGTGTGCTGGCCAAATCTACAGCTCTGCGCAAGGATGCTAATGTTCTTCTCCCAAAAGCACCGGCCTCTATCTTGGCGCCACAGATCCACAGCCTCAGGAACACCCTCTGGGTGGTCCCCATTCTTCCGAGACCTCCCCAGAATACCCTTCTGAGAAGCCTCCTTGGAAGAAAACATGCAAGAGGAAGCATCCCCCGATGAGTCTGTCACTTCTGACACTGACCTCGAGGAGTCAGAAGGGTACCCTCGGTCATCCTGTGATGATATCTCCTTTGTAGATATTCTTGAGATCCTAAAGCAGAGAGGCAGCTGGCCTACCATCACCCCTTCTGATGAGGAGTCGGTGTACCTGAAGGCTTTCGAATCTCAGCCTTCAGCCTCTTGGGTATCTCCGCCTTTTGACGAGCTCATGGATTTGTTCAGTCGAAAGGCGTGGGAATCCCCTGACACTATGGAGCCAGTCCCTAGGAGGCCAAACAAATCTCTTTCAGCCCCGAAGGAAAAGGATTTCTTAACAAAAGGTGTCCTGGTAGATGCTATGGTGGTGACAGCAGCCACCAAGAAGGAGCTTGCAGAGACATCCTCATCTGTCCATCCACCGAATAAGGAGTCTTGAACGATCAACAGATATGGGAAGCATGTTTTTTTTTCAGCAGCTTTTACCCTTAGATCTGAATTGTCTTACCCATTTTACAAGGCTTCAGAATGATCTCATAAAGGAACTAGGAGATACTCTACCATGTACTTCAGCTGAGGGGTACCAGAAAAGGTTATCGCTCAGTTATCCACCTTAAACTCCATTGTGAACTCCTCTATGAGGCTGATATCATACTCAGCAGATGGAGTAAGTAGGCAGCAGATTCAGGAGTTTCCTTGAGGAGACATTCCTGGATGCACTTGTGTAACTTCGCAGAACACTTTGTCTGCCTTCACAAATGCCCCTTCTGATGGCAGAAAGGCAGGAAGATGTGGTTCAAGAAATCCCAGATATTTTTCCCAGATGCACAAGGTAATTCCTTACCCAGGGGCAGAGGAGGAGGAAATAATGGTAGACACCGTCTTAGAGGCAGAAGGGGTCTGCAGAACCAGGGCAACCGTGATTCCTTTCGCAGGCGTCCCTATCAGCGCTCCTGAAAGGAGGCCCGACTGTGCTACTCTGGAGCCAGTTGAGGGACGTTTATCTTTGCACCCAGAAGCCTGGCACAATATCACAAAAGACAAGTGGGTACAAAATATAATATCCAGAGGATACTCCATACTCTTCTCCCACCCCCCTCCTCGAACTAGGAAAATCCCGGATGTTCCGGCCAATCACAGGGATCAAGCAACTGTAGAGATTCAAAAGTTGCTAAACAAAAGAGTCATCCAAACTGTTTCTGCAGACCAGATAGGATTCGGAACTTACTGAACATTCTTTTTAGTGCCAAAAAGAACAGAGGACTGGAGGCCCATGTTGGATCTCAGCAAACTAAATTAATCAGTAAAGAAGTCCAAGTTCCGAATGGTGACACTGCAGTCTATACTCCGCCTTTTAGGGAAAGACAATTGGATGTGCTTGACAGACATCCAAGATGCGTACTACCACATAAAGATGGACAGAGCATCGAGGAGTCACTTACACTTCTGGCTGGGAGCCAGTTACTACCAGTTTCGTGCTCTGCCCTTAGGTCTCACTACAGCCCCCAGATTGTTCACCAAATGCATGGCAGTAGTAATGGCTCACTTGAGACATCTTGGATTCCGAGTGTTTCCTTACCTGGATGACTGGCTCCTAACTGCCACGACCAAGCATCTACTTCAACAGGCCAGAGACATGACTCTACAAGTTTGTGCTCAGCTAGGCATTACAATAAACTTTCAGAAATCTGCCTTGTCGCCCTGTCAGCATGTTACTTTTATAGGCGCAGAAGTAAGACACCGTTTCAATGATGGCATGCTTTCCCGCCAGCAGAATTGTGAATGTCAAACAACAGATATTGCTTCTTCTTCTCAAACGTAAGGTCAAAGCAAAGATAGTGCTCAAACTACTGGGAACAATAACCTCAGCCATAACCCTTGTTCCATTAGCCAGGATGCATGTGAGAATTCTACAGTGGTTACTCTTCTCCCAGTGGTCACTTCAGGAACTTCCTCTTTCTCACCCAGTCATAATAACAGAAACTTGCAAGAAGGATCTTCGTTGGTGGATTCAGTCCAACGAGTTAACCATCAGGAGAACATTCGTCCCACATCAACTGTGACCACGGATGCTTCCCAGGCAGGGTGGGGAGGGTCATTACCTGGGAAAGACAGTCCAAGGCATATGGCAGGAATACGAGGCCCATTTGCACGTCAGTGTTCTAGAGATGAGAGCAGTGCTTCTGGCATTGCAAGCACTCCACAACTCTCTACCTCTAGGGACGATTACAATCCAGTCAGACAATATGTCAGTGGTATCGTATGTAAACAAACAAGGAGGAACCAGATCATATCCACTTTGTTGAGAGGCTCTGAGGGTTTGGCAGTGGGCAATATCTTCCCAACACTTTCTAGTCGCACTGCAAATCCCGGGAAAGTCCAGTGTGGTAGCCGACAAGCTCAGCAGCGCAGTTTTGATGCCTCACGAGTGGTCTCTGAATCAGAACGTAACAGAAGAGATCTTACGCAAATGGGGCCAGCCTTGTTGCGATCTTTTTGCCACCCCTATGAGTGCCAGATGCAGCAGCTACTTTGCCCTAATCCCCCCTCTGGGGGAGACACTGAGAAACGCACTTGTTCGCAGTTGGCCCTCGGGATTTCTTTATGCTTTTCCCCCCGTTTTCCCTCATATCAAAAGTCATTCAGAAAGCAAAGTCCTTGGGAAACAAGATGATTCTCATTGCTCCATACTGGCCTTGTCAGATTTGGTTTCCCTTTGTCAGGCCTCATCTACTGGAGGATCCATGGATTCTGGGCCCAGTTCCAGACCTGCTGACACATATGTCAGGAACGTTCCATCCCTCTCTCCACACCCTCAACTTGACAGCTGGGCTGCTCCACTTCCAACCTTAGTCAAGCTTCACGATTTCACTCCAGCAGTAAAACATATCTTGATATCCTCTCATAAGCTTTCTACCAGAAAACTATATGCTAGTAAATGGAAAAGATTTTCTTTTTGGGCACAGACCAGAAACATAGATCCCTTCACTGCCCCAATTTTCTCAATTTTAGACTTCCTTTCAGAACTCTTCCAACAAGGCTCAGCCGCCGCCACAATTAAAGTTCAGCTATAAGCTATCTCCAATTTCCACTTAGGACAGCATATGCCTAACTTGATGGCACATAGACTGTGTAAAGACTTTTTGAAAGGCACTTCCTTACTGAGACCTCCATGTAAAGAACCTGTTCCTCCTTGGGATTTAAATTTTGTCCTTTCACACTTAATCTCACCACCCTTTGAACCTTCATCCACTTGCGATTTAAAATTTCTCTCTTGGAAAACTGTTCTTTTGGTAGCCATAACCTCAGCTAGAAGAGTTTCAGAGCTACAAGTGCTTTCAGTCAAGCTTCCTTATTTGATCTTCCATAAAGACAAGGGTTTCTCTTCAAACTAACCCTTCCTTTGTCCCCAAGATTTGTTCCCAATCCAATATTAACCAAACTATTGAACTTCCAGTATTTTTCCCTAACCATACCAACAAGGCAGAATACAGACTTCACCAACTTGAAGTACATAGGCAACTGAGGTTCTACCTCACAGAACTAAAGAAGTAAGACCAGTTATTCATATCCTTTTTAGAGACAGGAAAGGGTATGCCAATCTGTAAAATCACATTATCTAATTGGCTTTCTAATTGCATAACTTTTATATCTCTTCCAATAACAAGAAACACTGCCTTTCAAGCCAGGATTTCAATGGATATTATTTGTGCAGCCGCACTTTGGGCAAGTCCACATACTTTATTACTCATTACAAAATTGACCTGGCCTCCAGGGACAGAGCTTCCTTTGGTTCCACGGTGCTCAGGAGTGTATTCCCGTGAGCCACCCGAGAAAAAGGTGCAAGGGACGCTGTCCCACATGTAACATAAACATAAAGAAGTTATGTACTCACCATAACGTTCTATGTTTGTAGTCCATCTTGCCCTTCATTCTTACGAACCCCCCCCCATCCATATAGTCCTAGAGGACCTGGTAGGAAATTTTTGCTCCTTCCTTATGTTAGAGACATTTCACTATTGTTTCTCCTTTACCTGAAGGTACAGTGTAACTATTTTCTATTATAGTTAGCAGCAAACAAGATCTGAGGATTGATACCACTGCATTATGGGATACCTTCCTTGCCACGAGCCAACCTAGAGACTTTGAGCTTTGTAATCGGCCGAGTCGGAGCCAAGGATCGGCTCCAAACCCACATGTAAGAATGAAGGGCAAGATGGACTACAAACATAGAACGTTATGGTGAGTATATAACTTCTTTTTCTTAAAATGTTTTGATATAATTTGAAGCTTTTCTCCCCAGGTGTCCACTTAAAATGGGTTCTTACGCAGTTGGACTTTCCCAGTAATCAAATGTCAGTAAATAGAATTAGATTACTGGAGGCGATAAACAAATCCAAACAATGGCAAGATAGGGCACAGCAGGGGAACAATGAGGGGGACGCCTAACTGCATCAGACCAGACAGTTAATATCAGAATATATAGATAATGTGAATGATATAAGAGCAAAGTTACTGAAACAAAAGTGTTTGCCTTGACTTCAAGAACAAGTAAATACCTAACAGGCAGTAGAGCATATGGTGACTCAGGTAAGAAACCAGTCCATTGTTAATTTGGAAATGGTCCTGGGGAGATTTAGAAAATCATGGTGGATTCTTATAGTAGATTGTATGATAGGGACAATGAAATAGAGGGAAGGGGCCAGTAGGTAGGAAATACTTCAATTCATTGAAATTGCCCAAACTTAATAAAAGAGGATGGGAAGAATAACAAGAGGATGAAGTTTGGGTGGGAGTGGTAATTAAAAATCAGGTAAAGCAGTAGGGCTAGATGGCATACCAGTAGAAATCTGGAGGAGAGATAAAAGGAATATACTCAAAATCTGGTGTAAATTATTTAATGATGTTTTTAGTGGAAAACCATCTCCTTTGTCATGGAAAAGAACAATTCTAATAATTTTTCTGATTTAAGGAAAGGATCGAACATATTCAGGCTCATATCAGACTATTGCCATACTAAACCATGACTAAAATATCTTCATGATGATTTTAGCTAGATGATTATGTAAACGTGTACCTAATATAATTAATAGGAACCAGTGTGGTTTTATGGAAGAGAGACAAGCATTTGACAATGTAATGAAAACGGGTCTATATTATAAGCTTGAAGCGACATATATTTGAATACCTAAAGGTCGACATGTAACGAGCGAAAGCTGAAAACCGCAAACAGCCACTTCCGCAAATTTGTTCAGAGGGAAAAAATGTGTTTCTCCGGCAAATAGAAAAACAAACTTTAAAACTCTAATCAAGTGTGGGGGGCTTTGCTCCCTGCACCCCCCCCCAACTAAATATACCAACTCTGAGATCGCTCTACACTGGAGAAATGGGCAGTTCCCGATAATGGCCAAACAAATTATTTCCCTGTGAAAAAATTTGCGGAAGTGGCCATTCGTGGTTTTCAGCTTTCGCTCTTTACGTGTCAGTGTGTAGGTGTTAAAATATATGTTGCTTCGAGCTTATAATATAGACCCAATGAAAACAATTCTAAATCAACAGGATGCAGTTAAAAAAAGAAAGATTAATGCTTACTGGTCTAGATGCAGAAAAAGCCTTTGATAGGGCAAGTTGGGGATTTTTAAAAGATGCGCTTCTGGAGTTCACCCTCCTTAGCAAATGGTTTGAGGTTGTTATGGATATTTTTGAGGGATCTGATGCTATTGTAAAATGTGCATATGGCCTATCAATACATGTAAACATGGCATGAGGTACTGGGGAGGGGTTTCCATTGTCTTTTCCTCATTTTTTCAGTATATTTAGAAACATTAGCATGTAAACTAAGGCATTTAGAGATGCATGGATATACATGGGGAGGGGGTACAAGAAAAAAAAACTTTTTTTGCCGATGATGTACTGTTTATCTAGGAAACCTGGAGAGAGGCTTAAAGTCCTTATTCCAAGAACTACAAGTATTTTTCACATTGGCTGGATACAAGCTGAATGAGACAAGGACAGACGTGATAGTGATAAATTGTCCACCAACCAATGTTTGTTCAAACATATCCCTTTGTTTGGGGTCATGATAAACTGAAATATTTAGGAATCTGCTTAAAGCGGGATGTGCAGTAAACTGCCAAGGAGTTATGGAAGGAAACAGCTGGGGAAATAATGAATAAGAGAGGAAAATGGAGGATGTTTTACATGGATGAAATGGGTAAAGTACACAGGACAAGCTTACCTATATCAGCCAGATAAATGGTTTAAGGGCATATTTGTAGAGACTTGAATGAATTGTTTTCCCTGTGAAGGCAAAGAGGAAGAATCCAGTGGAATAAAGTATTGCTTCCCAGAGAAAAAGGGGATTAGGTATGCTGTACTTGGAGGGTTATTTTCAGGCAACCTGGTGTCATCTATTATGCCTGTTAGACAACCAGAGTTATCTCCCAAAATGGAAGGAAATGATGCTGGCCAGAAAATAAAATGGAGATGTATAATCTCAGTAAAACATTTGGGAGGTCATTGAAGAGTTGGGCAGGGCAGAGTAGAGAGTAAAATATGTGGGAATATCAGCCAAAAGATCATTGGAATATAAGGAGATTAATCAATGGCAGACTAGTATTCTCCCCTTTGGATGTCCTTGGCAAGAGGAAGATTGGGGATTGAGCTAAGGGGTCAGACATTTGGAAAAAATAAATGAAATAGCCTTAGATATTGGGAGCAGTTCATAAGAGGTTGAGATGCAGAAGTGGGATGAGGTGAAATTGGAGTTTTGTTTGAAAGAAAGATTATTTGAACTTTTTAGGTTTGCTGTTGGAGTGTAAAGAAATTGTATTTAAAGAAAAAAGTCAAGAATGTAAACCAAGGATAGTGGAACTCTTAACAGAAGCTAGATCAGACAGGGCTTTTAAAAAGAGGATACTAAGTAGAGCATGTAGAGCTCTAGCTGAGATTAGAAATAAAAGTTACATAAAAGTGAGATAGTAGTGGAGTGAAAAGGTATGGTATCACATAACTGAGACTGATTGGGAGCAATGTGCCCAAGCCCCCTAAATACAATACAAAAGTAAGAAGTTTCAGAATATCGACATGGAAGTGCCTGTATAAATACATTTATTTGCCACGCAGGCTGTCAGAGATGTTCCCTAGTACATCTGATTGATGTTGGAGATGTGAGGAAGGAGTAAGGGAAACTTGGGAACATATTTTTGGGATTGTAGTAGACTGCAAAAATTTAAAAATGACTTGCAAAGGAATATTATCAGGAGGTCATGTTTGCCTGTCAAAGAAGTTCTTTTTCTAATCTGGTCTGAGACAAGTATGCCATTGCATGTAGAGGCACTATTAGCATTATTAGCGTTATTAATAATGATTATAGCTAAAAAGGCCATTACAAAAAATGGTAACTGAAAGAGAGTCCAGATATAGGGGAAGTCAGAGCAATCAGTGATGGAGGAAATAAAAACAATAGAAAATGTATAGGAAAGAACGGGGCCAAGAATATTAATGGTCAAAAAGTGGGCACTCTGGGATAAAAAATGGGATACATATAGAGGTTTGCTGTACCAACAACTACTGCTAGTCCTAGTTCCTTTTCTGTAAGACTAAAGAAGTTTATTCTGACTGTTATCCATTTGCATGCAGTTATTTGGTAATAGTCTTACGAGCAATGGAATTTAATTTAAGAGAAGTTGCAAGACGGGTTCTGGCAGTTGGGCTGGGGCAATTGAATAAGAGTTAGAGGAGGCATAAGTGAGAGAAACTTGAATAGTGTAGACACAGTAGAATTCCTCTTTTTTAATCCAGTAGAAGTAGCAAGTGTCTTATAATAACTTAATGAATTAACTTTGGAAACTTTATGTTGTTTCATGGAACAAGTTTGGTTTTGTTATTGTTAAATATATAAAACTTCATGGATCTGTAACTCTTTTGTATAGCTTCTGGTTTATAATAAAGATTGTTTTGTATAAAAAAAAAGTAATGAGATGTTGGTCCCATAGAATGAAGAAATGGGAAGAGGTTCAAGAAGAATGTCACTAGAGGATTATTAAAGATAAGGAAGGGGTGGGTTGGGGAAGATAAAAGACAGAGTAACATACAGAGAATTCAATGGGAAAGGAGATTGGGCATTCAGATCGAGGATTCAATGGGAAAGGAGATTGGGCATTCAGATCGAGGAAAGAGAGTCATCAATGATTATTATCCTTCTTAAAAATGTAAGTGAAGCCAGAAGATTAAAATTTGTTTGTGTGGAAGTACTTGCAGTAATACTTGTATACACCAGGTAGATTAGCTGAAAGGATTCCAAGGGTGAAGGGAGACTGTCGGAGGTGTAAATAAAAAAAGTGTACATAGACACACATTTTTGGGCAGTGTAGGAGACTGGAGACATATAATAAATTGGAAGGAGTATTAAAGAAGCTTGTGGGGGAAGAGATAGGGATGACCTGTAAACTTTCTTTGTTAAGATATGACAAACAGACAGCAGTACAACATAAAGTGAAAGGAGGAAAGCAATGACAGTAGGGAAAAGGGAAATTAAAGTGAGGGAGGGTGCTTGAAGTCATGAATCAATTGGAAAGAACAGCGAGATTAGGAGATGAGAATGAAGTAAATAAGAAACTTAGAAAGGGGTGAGCTAAGTGGAAGTAAATAGTGGTGAACAAATGGTAGGATGTTAAAGGTGACAGGGAATAGGGAAAACAGTAAGACTAGATGTACATAGTAGAAATAACTTTCAGGAAAAAGGTGGAAGAGAGAATGGATGAAATTACATAAATAGTGGGTGATATTGTTTGTAATAATGCAAGCAAAAATTAGAAATGCTCAATAGGGAATTACAGGAGGGGACTATTATGCTTGCTAGGTGTAATTCAAATAGAAGGAACAAAATATAGATCTCAAACGTATTTTTTGCATGAACAATGACTGCTCTATTGTAATCATAAGATGTTCTTCGTGTTTCACTGCTGCAGTCATTACATTTGGGTAATCCTGCTGGCAGGTTGCCCTCAGTTGGCCTGAATTCCAAAGTCCTGGGTCCTGCTTTGGCTGCTGTCACCCCTTCCCTGACATCAGGTCGTCAGCGGTATAAAAGATGTGGTCGACGCCATTTTCTTTAGTCTTTCTTCCCGCACGGTGCCCGAAGCAGAAGCAGTTCGCTAGTGCCGGTCGTCCGACTCCTGAGATTTTCATGTTCGAGTTTCAGATCCGAAGTCCTCAATAAAGCTAAGTACCCATTGGGGAAACTTTTTTCTTTCTCCAGACCGATGTCAGAAAAAGTAAATAATTGTATTTCTTGTGGAAAGCAAATACCTCAAAAGGATTTCCATTCTTACTGTATTCCTTGCCTAGGCCCTGATCACGTTTCTGGTTGTCGATTTTGTGCTAGATTTAACCAACGCACTATTAAGCTTCAGTATGATTTTGCTTTAAACTATTTTGGACACCGGTTTAATTATCCAGAAATGTCGTCGGATAGCCATCTGACTACCGGAGTTCACAAAAAATGCAAAGAAAAGGAGAGAGATAGACAACCGAGGCCCAAAACCGATGACGAAGCTTCTCCTAAGCCAGTCGCCGGTTTTCAGTGAGGTGCTTTCGCAGCCCCTGACGACCGCTACTTTAGAGTTGCAGGCAGCTACTGACTCCCACGTGGAGTCGGCCATGCCGCTGGAAACTCAAGATATTGGAGCCTCGGATACAATTCCTTCAGATGGGTCCGGAGCCGCTGAGCAGGCACCGGCTTCTGAGGGTGTATTCAGACCTAAACATCTTTACATTAAACCCACTTCAGCTTCAAAGGCAAAGACTAAAGCACTTTCTAAAGCAAAGAAACAAACTCAAGAGCCACGTGGTCAGGCCTCTATGCCCAAAAAAACAGATGCTCAAAATGGCCTAAGACTTGATTACCTTGATCAGGGGTTCCCTCTCCCCCTCCTGATAAGAGGCCTAGGCAAGAGACTGACTATGAATCTTCAGATCAGGTTTCCATTTCTTCTGATTCCTCTTCTGATCAGGAATATTCTCTTCCCCCCTATGAGGATTCTAATGCTGAAGAATCTATTCCTTCAGCTTCTCATCCAGAGGACTATTCTTTTGGGGAAACGTTGCATACCATGAGGGAGCATTTCCACTGGGAGGGCCAAGATTTTTCAGAATCTAAAAAGAGGCTCAGGGATTTCCTTCTACTACCCCAACACAGTCCACTAGCCATTCCACTTGTGTTAGACATTGTAGATGATGTGTTTTCAGAGTCTAGTCTTACCCCTGACTTCTTACCTCCAGCTCCAGTTAAGCCTGACAGATATTATAGGGTTCCTGACTCTCATAAATTCCTTTTTAAAAACCGTGCTGCAGACCCAGACCCAGAAACTATTTCACAGGGTCCCAAAGGAGTTAAGGCTTCCGCTGCAAAAAACCCTACCCCCCTCTGACAGAGATTCTAGGGCAATGGATAGATGGGGAAAAAAGGTTTACACATCTGCTACCTTGGCTATAAGGGCCTTAAACTGTTAGTTTCATATGCTCAAATATCAGCAACATGTCACGGCATTGCTTAAACAGAAAATGTTGTTAAACTCTGAATGTGCAGAAAACAAGGAAATGCAGGATTTAGGCATACAGATGAACAAGTTGGAAAGCATACTTTGCAATGTGGTTTTGATTCTTTGGAGGCCTCCTGCAAGGCCGCAGTTACGGATTCTGTAATTAGGAGGAATGCTTGGTTAAAGGAACAAAATCTGCCTGATCATGTCAAAGTTAAATTATTAGATGCACCTTCACAGCATGATACTTTGTTTGGTGTTAAGGCAGAAGAGGTGTTAAAGAAAATGGAGGACAAAGCTAAATCTATGCAAACTGTCAAAGATTTTTTACAAGTACAGCCACCTAGGTTTAGTGGACACTGGCCAACAAAGAATTGGTCCTTTCCTGTGTCAGACAGACCTCAGAGGGGCAGATCCCAGGCGCAAGGTTCATACAGGTCAAAGCAATGGGGTGCTTCTACCTCGAAAGTTGGAGAAGACAAATCACAACCATACAGGAAACAGTCCCAATGACTTCCCCTTGCCTGCACCAAGCACATATCTCCTGGCAGCACCCTTAGGGGGAAAATTAGCACTTTTTTCTCAAAATTGGCACATCATAACCCAGGACAAGTGGGTTCTAAATATCGTGTCACAAGGCTACAAGTTCCATTTTCATACCCAGCCAAAGGCAAACGGCTGGCCAGATCTGCCAAAAAATCAATGGGCAGAGGCACAAAAACAAGTCTCATCCCTCATGGACATGGGGGCCATTCAACAAGTACCAGAGCAAGAGCAGAGACAAGGATTTTAATCAAGACTGTTCTTGGTACCCAGAAAGGACAAGGCCTGGAGGCCAGTACTGGACCTATCTATTCTGAACACATTCCTGGATATACCAAAATTCAAGATGTTGACTTTGCAGCAGCTTCTGCCCATGCTGGGCAATAACACTTGGCTTGTGACTTTAGACCTAAAAGAGGCATACCTGCATGTCCCAATCAGACAAATATGCAGAAGATACCTCAGATTCAAGGCTGTCTCAATGCATTACCAATTCCCTGCACTGCCTTTTGGCTTATCTACTGTGCCCAGGGTCTTTACAAAGTGCCTGGCACCAGTAATTGCATTCTGCAGACAAAGAGGAATACAAATATATCCTTACTTGGACGACTGTCTAATTCAAGCAGAGAACAAGGACATTCTTCTACAACATCTGGCGTTTGTGAAAAGACTTCTAACATGCCTAGGGTACACAGTCAACGAAAAGAAATCAAAACTAGTACCCTCTCAAGAGATAATATTCCTGGGTGCAAGCTTAAATACAACTGCCCAGATGGCTTATCTCATGCCAGACAAACAAAGGCAACTGACAACCTATTTCAAAATGTGGGCAACAAAGGCCCAGTTATCTGCAAGAAAAATTCTGCAGGCTTTGGGATTCATGGCATCCTGCATCCTACTAATTCCATATGCAAAACTGCATATGAGGAAACTTCAGTGGTACCTAAAAGGTGTTTGGACTCAACATTGCCACAGCCTGGAAACTATGATTACTCTCATTCCCTGCCTGCAACAGGAGTTTTGATGGTGGGCAAAGGCTTGTCACCAAAACAAGGGACAGCCATTCACATTACCCCAGCCAGCTAACAACAGATGCTTCAGATTATGTCTGGGGGGCCCACATGGCAGGAAGATGCATTCAGGGCACATGGACCTCAAACCAAATGCATCTACATATCAATCAAAAAGAGATGCTAGCTGTTCAAAATGCCCTGACAGCCTTCAAGGACCTACATCATCCGGGACAACTACTGATAAAGACAGACAACACCACAGTGATGTGGAATATAAACAAGCAGGGGGGCACACATTCTTACCCCTTTTGCAGTCTAGCCATGACTTTTTGGGACACAACATTCACTTACCAAGTACATTTGCAGGCACAATTCCTGCCAGGAAGGAAAAATACTCTGGCAGACGAACTAAGCAGAAACCTCATGGATCCCCATGAGTGGCAGCTGGATCCACAAGTCTTCAGCATAACAAGGACATGGTAATGCCCGGACATAGATCTATTCGCCTCCCCTCACAACTACCAACTAAAAAGATTCTGCACAAGGATTTATCACAGACAAGCATGGAAAGTGGACGTCCTATCTTTCAGCTGGTAAAACCTATCAGTATATGCCTTTCCTCCCCAAGGTACTCCTAAAGGTCAGACAGGAGAAGCCAAAGATGATACTGATTGCCCCAGACTGGCCCCGCCAGTACTGGTATCCAATACTAAGGAACTTGTCTCAATGCCCAGCTTGGACCTTACATCAAATTCCTCATCTACTGTCCCAGCAAAACAATTAGATCCTGCACAGCCAACTCAGGACTTTAAACCTGGCAGCATGGCGGATAATGTAGTCATACAAAACACACCTCTCAGTAAAGCTGTGATGGATGTCATTTTAGAAGCCAGAAGGCCTAGTACTAAAAAATCTTATGCTGGAAAATGGAAGAGATTTTGTGCTTGGAACCAGGCACAAAGAACTGATACAGCTGTGCCAAATATTCCTCAGATTTTGCAATACTTAACTGAGATGCTGGACAAAGGCCTATCTTTTTCATCTGTTAAAATTCATGCCTCTGCCATTTCGGCTCATTACAATACAGAGCCACCAATCTTTTCTCATCCCTTATTAAAGCAGTACCTCAGAGGAGCCAAAAATTTAAGGCCTCCAAGGAGATCACCAATGCCTGCATCGGACCTCAACTGTGTCTTGGAAAAACTCACCCTGCCTCCTTTTGAGCCAGCTGCTACTACTGATATAACGTTTTTATCTTGGAAAACAGTTCTGCTCCTAGCAATAACTTCTGCAAGATGAGTTTCAGAGCTACAGGCAGTCATGGCTGTGGAACCTTTTATCATTTGTTATCCAGACAGGGTCTCTCTGAGGACAAACCCAACATTTATGCCTAAGGTGGTGTCCAGTGTGGCTCTTAACCAAACTATTCATCTGCCAACTTTTTATCCAAATCCACAGAACAAGGGGGAGAGAATTCTGCATTCTTTGGACGTACACAGACAGCTTAGATTCTACTTGAACAGAACCAAAGTTTTCAGAAAGACAGAGCAATTACTAGTGGCATATGCTGCAGGATCACAAGGAAAAGCTATCTCAAAGCAGACTCTTTCAAAGTGGATAGGCCACTGCATTCGTTTCTGCTACTTACACCATGGCAAGCCAGTGCCTAAAGGCATTAGGCCACATTCAACCAGAGCTGCAGCCACTTCAGCAGCCTTTTTTAGGGGAGTACCAACCAAGGACATTTTAGAGGCTGCTACTTGGAGTTCAGTGCACACCTTTACAAAGCACTATCATCTGCCACTCTACTCTAAATCCAGGGCAGACTTTGCCACTGCAGTTCTGCAGGGCCTCATAGCTGCTCCTAATGCTGTTTAGCTCCAGCCTCCCAACCATAGCTTTCGGACTGTACCCAAATGTAATGACTGCAACAGTGAAACACAAAGAACATAGTACAGTTGTGTACACTTACCATAAATGTAGATGTTCGAGTGAACTCACTGTTTCAGTCCAGGTTACCCACCCGCCATCCTTTTCTTCTGACGGAACCTATATTTCCTTCTCTGATTTATACAACCTATGTGGTGTATTTGCTTGTAGAAGAAGGTAAAGTTTATATTGGTGCATGTATTTATATATATATATATATATATATATATATATATATATATATATATATATATATATATATATATGTATAAATTTTGGCTACCCTTTTAGGGGTAACCTGACATCTGGGGCAAGAAAAACTAAAAAAAAGAAAATGGCGTAGGCCGCATCTTTTATACCCCTGACAACCTACGTCAGGGAAGGGGCGACAGCAGCCGATGCAGAACCCAGGACTTTGGAATTCAGGCCGACTGAGGGCAACCTGCCAGCGGGATTACCCAAGTGTAATGACTGCAACAGTGAATACACTCAAACATCTACATTTATGGTAAGTGTACACAACTGTACTTTCTAGTATTTGGCTAAACTTTGTTTAAAATCCCTGTTTGTAAGAGTACAGTCAGTTGCCACAGTGCTGAAATGGATGTGCAGTATGCATGTGGCATGCATATTTTTGCAGTTTGTATATTTGTCATTATATTTAATGGATTATTTTTAATAAAACAAATACAAGTGTTCTGGGAAAAAACAGACAAAAGCCATGCCTTATGTAAATGCTCTGGTTATAGACATGAAAAAGATTAGTGTAGGACAACAAAAAAATCATGTCTGTAGATTATGTAGAGGCAAAAACCTTTTGACAGTATGTATTTAAAATTGGAAAAAATAGTCCAGGAATAGAACATTAATGCTTTTGAAACAAACATGCAGCTGAAATTTAAAATGGTTGAATATAGTTGATATGCAGTGCGTGAGTAATATGCTAAATTTGTAGGGAATGTATTCATAAATGATCTGTATCCCCGCTTGAATGAGAATCATAAAGTCTTTTTGTCAGAGAAACTGTGGATTAAGGGCAAAGCAGTTGTCTTTAAACTAGACACTGGTGTAGAATGCAGTCTAAAGGCCAGGTCTATACATAAACTGCTGCTTTCAAAAAGCAAACTGGGTAACTCTGTATAAATGCTACCGTTTTACTCTGCACACATTAAAAAATCACTGGGGCAGATCTCATTGAGCTGTTTATACATAACTAAAGAATACAAGTACTTTACAAACACAGTTAAAGCAGTTAAGTATATTGGGGCAGAGATGTCTGTGCAGCTGTGTGCATGTTCAGTATAAACTTATGCTATCCATTTGAAAAACAAAGGCATTTATGCAGGCGTAAATGATAAAATCCATTGAGTAGCCAGAGTTTTGCAGTACAGGGCTACTGTGAATATGCATAAGCTGTGACCCAGTGCTATGAGAATATGTAGAAAGGAATGCAGAACATCCACAAAGGCAATCCCGTTAGTGGTTTGAGCAATGTAGAGATAAGTACTGTGCATGGACAGTTAAATGCTTTATGTAAAACTGGAAAATTCAAGTAAACGAATGCTCATTTAGAAGTCTGTTGACAAGCGACTCACCATGTTCAGTTATTGCTGGAAGAAGTGTCTATATTAGTACTTCATTACAAGTACGCAAGCATAAAAATGTTTGCAAGGCTGGAATATTCTCAAATATCTCATTTGAGAAGCCACTTTCCTGAACATTTCCTTCAAATCCAGTGTAGAAACTGTTTCCCTTTTAACTTCTTGCTAACATTCAGCAATTCTCAGTCTCCCTGTTTCTGGTCTTCCTATAGCATCCTCAGCTAGTTCATCCATGTAGGCAACTTTTTCATATTTTTATACCATATAACCTTAGTAGTTTGCTGAAGTCGATGGCTTATAATAGCCCTGTAGGCATTCCTGTTTTTCACTAAATGCCTGTGCTCCTGTTCAGCCACCACTGACCAGTTAACAATGCTTAAATCTCTGGCTTCATGCCACAGATGTATTGTATCTCCACATGCTTGGTAATTCAGCCTTCTTTAGTTTTAATTTCAAGAATCAAGGAGCATGATGAAAAAGTGTGCAGTGAGTCCACCATGTAAAGATGCTGTTTAGTTACCAGTGACGTAGCTGTTGGAGAAAAGCTTTTATACACATGTAAGTAGTAAATAAATCAGTACCCCTAATACCCTATTGGAAAAGCCACTTCAGCTATAGCCATACCCCTAAAATAGGACTGGAAATGCTTCCCAATCTTGGCAACTTCCCTTACCGTTTGTCCCCTGCACTTCCATCAGCTCAGCTAGAAGTTTCCAGTTACCATACCCATGTAACCCCCCCCCCCTTTCATAATGTGCTATGATAGTTTCAATCAATCACTTTACATCCATAATAGTGGTCCCCAGTGATACATAAAGGCTGACTAGTGTTATAGTGAGTCCTTTCATTCTGTCTTTATCATCACATATGTATCTTCATTATCTCACTACTATCCAGAACTCTTGACTAAGGCAAATCTGGCCACTGTAGTCATCACACCTCTTTTTCTGGTTCCTGTAAATTCACAGTTTAATTAGTTTTAAGAATTCTGTTCCTTCATATGTCAAGTGTTTCTGCCTCATCAGGTGCATTGCCAAATAACACACAAATTGAGGGTTAAATTTTTTCAACAAGTTAAGACCTGGGTCTTTTTAACAGGACTTGCGATTCTATTTAAATTCCAAAACAAAATAATTTTTAATAGTACTTTGTGAAATACCGAGGTGGTGGTGCTGCGGTAGCGTTGTTGCCTCACAGTAAGACGTTGTCCTGCTCAATTCTCAGCTAAAGCGTCTTCTGTGTGGAGACATGAGTGAATGGGCGTACCTTCGTTGAAGGTTGTATGTCAGGGCTGGCAACTCGGTACGTAAAAATCTGCTCCCAGTCATTAGCGGACTGGAATTTCCACTGTGGCGACCCCTAACCGGCAAAAGCCGAAAGATACAACAACTTTGTGAAATACCGCAGCTGCGGTGGTGCAGCGGTTAGCATTATCACCTCACAGCAAGAGGTTCTCCCATTTGATTCTCAGCTGGAGCACCTTCAGTGTGGAGTCTGCATGTCCTCCCCACGGTCGAGTGACGTTAAAGACATGCAGGTAGGTGCGAGCGTGAATGGGCGTGCCTTCGTTGAAGTTTGGGCGTCAGGCTGACAACTCGACACCGTAAAAATCCACTGCCAATTATGAGCAGACTGGAGTTCCGCTGTGGCGACCCCTAACCGGGAAAAATTCGAAAGTCTTACATTACTTTGTGAAATACCACACATTGACTGTAGCTTTATTGTGCCATTCCCCCCTCTTGTCCAGTGTTTGCATTCACTCATTCCAGTTTGTTATGCGGGATAATGCAACTGGGCTAAAAGCTTGTTTTCAGCATGTTCCCAGGGAGAAAGGCTGTACAAAACATTCAAGCACTTATGAGTAGCTAAAGTTTATGAATTTACATAAGTAAAGATTACAAGGTGTAGTTGTAATTAAAAAAAAAAAAAATATATATATATATATATATATATATATATATATATATATATATATATACAGTAACTTAATGAGGAGAGTTAAAGGGATAGTAAAATACATAGTGTTATATGAAATGGCACAATAATATAGTATAGACTTTGAATTAGGATAATCTTTTAAGGAGAAGGATAAGAGATGTGTCATATTTGGTATGAGAGGATATGAAAGACTAATGGAAGTGGACTCATTTTTGGATCCCAGGCAGCGACCTACTCAGCTCAGGCAACCAACTTTTTCACAGAGGCAACATATATAAAAAAAAACTTGCATATGCTTACATAAGTATGTGTATACAAAATGTTTGCTCCAGAAAAAAAATGCCAACAGTATTAACAGTTTACAGGTAAGTATATACAGGCTTAGATGGTTTACAATGTAGTGGATCATAAGCCACAGGCCAGCATCTAAGACACACCACTAAAGCTGCTGAATAGATGGGTATCTGAAGGTTATTCCCATCAGTATGTTGCAGACTCTAAGCTCCCTCCTTAGGAAAAAAGGGGGAAGGAGAAAAGCAAAAAACTCATCCCCAGATTCACATACTACAGCAGATGCCTTTTGCTCATAGCCATACTCTGTTATAAACACCTTTATTAAATTATCACTTGTGACATAGGCAAATTTACATTTATAGAAAAGTAATCAAACCATATTAACAAACATTGTACTTCACATATATTGCTATATATCATATAACTTAAACAGCATTACATAAATTATTAAATTCCTGCCCCTTTTTTGAACAAGAAACATCTTTATTAAACCATCACTTACCACATAAGCAATCATACATATATATAAATGAAAACAAACCACACCAACAGAATCCTAGTTGCAAGCATTTTACATCACAAACCAATACTGACACACTCCCAGTTGCAAACATTATACATCACTTATAGTTTACCCAATCATTTTCAGTCAAACATTACATAGCTCATTTGAGTCCTCCCTTCTTTTAAACCTCATTCCTCCCACAATTCACATTTTTTCCTATGTAGTTTGCTCCTACTCTTTTCTAAAGATCTCAGTTCCAGTTGTTTTTTCTCTGTTAGTATATTCACTACTTCTAATATAGGTGGTTTAGATTTTGATTTCCATTTTTTAGTAATTGCTTTTTTAGCAGCTACCATAATTAGACATGGCAAGGCCTTACCATATCTTGGCAATTCCAGTTCTGTATTAAAGCTAAGAAAAATCATCTCCCTCATCACACCAACCTGCTCACCATGCAACTCTTACAGTGCATCCTGCAGGGAATCCTTAAAGTCCGCCAACCCACTGCACTCCCAGAAAATATATTCCCAAGTACCCCTTTCTTCCCCATCACACCTCCAACTTTTGCTGTCTACCTGAAGGAAAATTCTCTAGAGTCTACTTGAGGTATAAAATATCTATGCAAAATTTCCAAGCAAAATTCCTAAATCTTCTAGATTTTGTTGCATATTTGGGACACAAATATATATCCTTCCATTGTTTCTTTGTGAATTGCTTGTCCAGTCCCTTTTCCAATCCTTTCTAACCTTCTCTGATTCTTATAGTTATCATGCAATATTTTATATGCTCTACTAATTATTCCTTTTTTAATGTCAGCTTCTGTTCTAGACTCTACTAAAAACTTTACCAGTGCTAGCCTTTTGTTTAGGAACCCCCCCCCCCCTTTTCTTTCTCTTTGCCTGTACTCTGATATCAGTCCTTGGTAAGGAAGGCAATCTGTAAACTGCAGTCCAAATAAATTCTTGGCCTCTTCCCATTCTATTACCTTTCCTTCTCTAATTGTTTGCTCCCAATAACTTGGTTCCTTTGCCAGTTTTCTCCAATAAATTCCAGCCCCCTCTTGCCTATTGTCTATATCCCTAATTGCAGTCATCCCTATTGTCAGAATTCCCTTGCTCATAGCCATGCTGAACAATTATTTATGTGAATCATACCCTACCCGGGCCCGGTAATCATAAACAAATGAAATCAACAGGTTTATCAGTCTCATCTTAACTTAAAAGTCGTACACTGCGGCATAACCAGGATAAAAGCATTCCATTGTTTTTGCAATAAAAGATGAAAAGTCCAGGTCACAGTAATTTCCTCTTTCCTTATAGGTAAAATTATGTCCTGACTTCCATAGAAGAGATACAGTAATTTCCTTAGTCGCATAGAACACAAACTAAATAGTGGTCTCCTTAAAATAGTGGTCTCCTTAGGAGAATCAACATTTGCATTCAAGAATCCCAAAAACATCCTGTGTGCTGTCTCAATGATAATTTCTCACTCCAGCACTCTAGTCAGTTGTGCCATTCTCTGCCTCATAAAACCAGCACAGTAATTCCCTTTGTCTTATTCAGGCAACCTTGTAGAATTAGATTTTTTTTCTATGAGCTGTCCTTGAACTTGAGAACTTTCATTATCCAATTGTTTTACCTATTTCTGTCTCTCCACTGTCTCATTCTGTCTTGACTTCTGTCATGTAGAAAATGTTGGCTAGTGATGTCCGAATGGGAGGAAAGCATCTGCTCCATTTTCATCCTTGTAGCTTCTGCTCCAGCCAGATAGTGGTCCGTTTTCCGTTCCAAACTGGTGATCATATTTGAGATTTGCCCAACAGTCAAGAGGCCTAGATCTGCATGTTTCATTTTTGCCATGATGCTCACTTCCAGGTGAGATAGTTGTGGCAGGCTAGAATTGTTGCTGAGCACAGTTTTCTTTTTTAACTTCTACCTTTCATATATAAAATATTTCCATTCATCAAACTAATCCAATACTACGTTATGGTATTATAACATGGTAAGTGACTGGGGAACATTTTACTATTAACTCCCCAGTGGAGTTAATAGTAAACACTACGCATGATGTTTTCATGGGCTCACCATCACTGGAAGTCCCTAGTCAAGTTGTTCTTTAAAAGGGTTTTGTATAACAGGCTTTATTTGAAGAACCCCATGTCTTATTGGGACTTCTTAAGTCTTTCTTGCAAAACACTTTTCTTATTGGCCATTACTGATACATTTCAGATCTCAGAGCTTCAAGCCATTATTTGTTGAGAACCATTTTTGGTCTTCCACAAGGATCAGGTGTCCCTCAGAAGTAACGCACATTTCATCTTCAGAGGAGAAAGAATCTCTTCATATCCTGTATTTACACTGTCAGCATAGGTTTTCCTAAACTGAGTACATGAGTTTGTGACAGTGGAACAGTTTATTTTCATCCATGGATGGAGAGATGACAGTTGCCAAACAAATGCTCCCCAAGTAAACTGCTAACTGCACTATCTTTTGTCATCAGGTGACTGTTCACACACTGGAAAATGCTGATGTCATTGGCCATTCCACAGGGGAAGTGGCTGCTCCAGGGCTTGTTTTAAGAATGCTTCCACTGCAGATAATTGTGCCATGACCACTTTCTTGTCATTTCACATTTGCCAAGTCCTGTCGCTTGAAACTCAATTCCAGGACTTGGGCCTCTTTTAGTACTTAGATTCTTCAAGACTTGGCTTTCTGAGCCTTTGCCTTTTGGCTGTTTTCTAGCTCCTGATACTCACGGAAGTGTATTACTGCTTAGGATTCTTCCAGGCATAGTCTCACTGAAGATGGTCCCCCAATCTCAAGTAGATGCATTTTATTGAGTCAGTTGATCCCAGGGTCCCTCCTTTGCTTATCCTTATTACCCTTCCACTGTCTTGCCCCTCTCTCTCTGTAGGTGACTTCCCATTTACTAACTAGTGTTGGAATTCCTAGAAAGTTGGACAAGCTATCTTTATATATCCTTGTACAGTGTAAGTTATCTTCATTGTATTCGTTGTTTACAGACATGTGTTTACTCAGTGACTGGGGGCAAACTGGAGGAATCAGAGCTAAGCATGGTTTTCTTTTGCCATATGACATCACAACATAGTTCACTTACTAAAGCAGCTTTGCGGAAAAATAGTGAGGTTGAGTGAAAAAAAACTGATATTTCAGTCATGGACCTGTGAACCCAGGGTAATTCTCATGCTCAAAGAAAAGCAATTGTGATAATGCTAATCAAATTGAAACAAAATGTGTTCATTCTTTTTCCCTACCCTTTCATGTTTATCTGCAGTGTATGTTTTCATGGAAGGAATGTAGAACTGTGTTTTTTCTAGATGTCAACAGACAGGGAATATCTGTGAAATGTGTTCAGTCTCCAGATGAGTTAGCACCTCTTGTTAATGCAAGAAAAAAAGATGTAAGACTGGTACAATGTAATTGCTACAACAACTTCTCTTTAAGACACAAATGGAATTTGATTTTCAAGGAAAGGAGATGTTGATGTATTTTCACAAACCTTGGTGGTCACCATGATGAGCAAAATAACTTAATATTCATCACAGTCTTCACTGCTGCAGTAGCCTTAGCTATATGTGCTATATCCTGCCAAGGATGTAACAGCTGGCCAGCTTCCAAAGCTTCAGGCACCTTACATACACTTAAACCATTTGGCAGCTTGAACTGTGCTGCCTAAAGCACACAGGTTTGAGCACCAAGCCCTTTGGAACTTTCCTGATGCCGTAGAGAGCTCTCCTTTGTGGGCTTCAAGGAATGACGGTCAGCTTGTGCTGATGTCCTTCTATTCTCATGTTGCTGTAGTCATAACTGTAGGGAGGTTACTGCTTGCAGCAACAGACATCCGGCCAGTACACCAAAGCCTTAGGAGCAGGGGTACATGCGATGTTTGATGTCAGAGCCATAAACTGATGTTGGCTATAAAGGTAACATCTGCACGTACCCACTTAAGAACTTTTCTGCCGCAGTGAACTTTGGACCACTGACTGCCAGCTTCGGGAAGCAATTCACTCGTACCCTTTGGGTTTTTTGTTATCTATTTCTTAGCTTTTCAGACGTACATGTCAACTAGAAAGGGGAAGTGTGCTTCTGCAAGACAAATTCCACACAAGGACACGCATGATAAGTGTTTGTTTTGTCTAGGGGAGGCACACAACCATACGTTTTGCGACATTTGTAGATCGTTTGTGTCTAAAACTCTTTGCAGCCATCTGACTGCTCTCAAACTGTATCTTGAGAACCAGAGACTTCTGCATCTGGCATTAGGTATGGAGGGTGGGGTAGATGTTAGCCCAGGGTTCCATCGGACATTTGTTTCTCAGTTGGAACCGGGAGCCATAATGGAAGCCGGCCCGATGGAAACGCTGAGTACGTCCGCTGAGGTTGATTATCATAACTGGATGGCAAGGGGGAACCATGGCTTGTGGCATCAGAGGGGCCTACCCCTGCTCTGCATTCCTCCCAGACATTTGCCTCTAAATCGACTCATCCCTCAGCTCCTCTGAAGAGAAAACAAAAATTAAAACATACAGAACAGTGATCTGCACCTGGATGGGAAGTTTTCTCCCCAAATCTTTTCAGGGCATTCCAGGCCTTACAATCACAGGTACCTCTACCTCCTCCTACTCCTTAGAAGAGTCAGAGGAAGAATACTCCTCCTCTGAAGACAGACTCCCTCACTTACTGCTCTCAAATTGAAATTCCCCCAAGGACTTAATTGCCCCTGAGGAAGAGGACTCTTATCAGTCCTGACTCTCCAGGGGAAGAGTTTTCTTTTGGAGATACCATCTCTCTCATGAGAGAACGCTTCAAGTGGCTAGCCTCAGATGTCTCAGAATCAAAAAAGAGGTATTTTGAATTACTACAGAAGGATCAACCCTCACCATCTGCAGTCCCTCCCTTGCTTCCAGTCTTTCAAGATGCCTTTTTGGCTGCTTCACAGGCGCCTGACTCTCAACCCCCAGCTTACCTGTTCAAGAACCCTCCTGCAAACCCTGCAGTCATAGCAGTCTCAGTTGACAAATCCTTTAGACAACTACCTTCTACCTCTTTATTCCCTACTGACAAGGACAGCAAGTTTATGGAAGTGCTAGGGATGAAGGTCTATACTTCTTCCACTCTTGCCATCAGAGCCCTAAACTTATCAAACCCACATGGTCAGGTTTGTTCTAGACACCCTTTCCAAGGCTTCTACCCTCATACCTGATGTAACAGACTCGCCTGCTAAGACCCAACTAAACTCCCTTCTCTCCACTGCCTCACAAGTGACTAGGCACCCCATTAAGTGCAGTTACGATGCGGTGGAAACCTCTTCAAAATCTCCAGCTTCAGGCTCTGTATTACGTAGATACTCCTGGGTGAGGCTACAACCTCTTCCTGTGGGTATACAAACCAAGTTGTTGGATAATAAGGCCCTTTTCGGAGAAGAAGCTGCAGAACTCCTCAAATCCCTGCAAGAAAAGGGAAAGGAGTTGCAAAATGTAAAACATTTACTGGTCTCACCTATCCCTAGGTACCAATGAAACTACCCTCAAAGGACTTCCTTTGTTAGGAGACAGTCATCTCATTCTGCTCCACCACAGGCTAAAGGATGGAAGCAAACTAGGAAACATTCCACTTCTAGAACCCCTTCTTCCAGTAATAGCACTCCCTTTCAGAGGCAACCAGACCAGGGTAGAAACCCTCAACTGTGACTCAAACCCACTACCTCTCTCCACCCCCCCCCCCAGTGCCTTCGCTTCACCCTCTCCCTACCCTCTTGGCAGAAGATCACCTCAGAAGCCTGGGTCCTCTCCATAATTCAAAAAGGTTATTTTCCCCTCTATTCTGCATCAACTTCAGGCCCAGGGCACTTCACCAGGACCTTCACACCCTGCTACATCACCTACACCTGGTGACCAGAACCCTGGCAGACCTGGAGTTCACTGTGAACCACGAGAAGTCCCACCTGACCCCTACAAAAGACCTAGTCTTTTTACGGTGCAGGATAAGAGCCGACAAGATGGCAACTTTCATTCCCTGCCAGAAGGTAAAAGACCTCACTGTTTACCTTCAGAAGCTTCTCTCTCTTCAAACACTTTCAGTCAGAGAATTCCTGATAGTCCTGGGACACATGGCATCCTTGATACCCATAATGACTATGGCAGTGCTGCATATGAGGAAGATCCAGTGGGTACTAAAGACTCGTTGGAACCAACATTCTCATCCTCTGGATATCTCCCTCCCCTTACTACCATACCTGAAAAAAGAGTTTGAATGGTGAATTACAGCCATCAATCTCAACCAGGACATACCCTTGCAATTGCCTTCACTCTCACAGCAAATCCTCACAGATGCTTCAGGCCTGGGTTGGGGGGCAGTTTTACAACACCAGCAAAAACTAAGCAAAGTGCAGGGAGAGTGGTCTCTGCTCAGGCAAAGGGACTACATCAACATCAGAGAGATGAGGGCCCTTTACGTAGCACTATAAATCTTCCAACCAGTCCTCCTACCAGGCACCTTGAAAGTAGTCACAGACAATATGACTGTCTTGTGGTACATAAACAAGCAGGGGGGGACAAGGTCTTGCCCTCTTTGCAGCCTAGCCATACAGATTTGGTCTCTAGCTTCAATTCTGCATATTCACCTGTAAACAGTGTACATTCCTTCAGCAGAGAATGCAATGGAGGATACTCAACCGACATTTTGCACCCTCTCACGAATGGATGCTTCATGCGAGGTATTCTTAGGTGTTATACACAAGTGGGGTATTCCTCGAGCAGACCTGTTTGCCTCCCAGAACAGGCAGTTGCCTCTGTTTTGTATGAGGGATCCACATCCCAGGCCTGGAAAGTGGACGCCTTCGCTTTCTCTTGGGCGGGGATGTACCTTTATGCCACCCCCCCTTCACACTGATTCAGAAGGTCCTTCTGAAGATTCAGGGGGACAAACCAAAAATCCTGCTGGTGACTGCCTTCTGGCCAAGACAGCATTGGTTTCCCCTTCTTCATCTTTTAGCCAAGGGCAAACACCACAGGTTACCCCACCATCTAGACCTACTCACACAAGACAGGGGATCACTAATACACCCTCAGGTGAGCCATCTCAGACTCACTTTATGGGCAATAGGGTTCTGATCCCCTTCAGGCACCTATACTCAGAGGACATACTTAGTGTCCTGCAGAAGGCCAGGAAACCCAGTACCAGGAGAAATTATGCGGAAAAATGGAAAGATTCTCCAGGTGGTGTCATAAGAAAAAACAGGACCCTTTACTCATTCCTGTACCCATGGTCCTTTCTTACTTGTGTGAGCTTTTACACTTAGGACTAACATACTCTTCTGTAAAGTCCACCTGTCTGCCATTTCAGCTTGTCTTCCTTTGGTACCTCCTATGGCATCCAGAAAAGAGGTTAAGCTTTTTTTGAAAGGGGTCCTCCATATCAGACCCCCTCGTAAGCCAATCCCTCCTAAAAGGGACCTAGATTTTGTCTTGGAGAAACTCGCTTTACCTCCATTTGAGCCAGCCCATTCTGCTTCACTGAAGCTATGTACCTTGAAAAAAACTATGTACCTTGAAAAAAAAAAAAAGTACTGCTGGTGGCCCTCACATCCGCCAGGAGGGTATCAGAAATTCAAGCCCTGATGGCCATCCCTCCTTACCTCATCTTCCGTAAAGACATGGTTTCTCTCAGGACTAACCCTTACGTCATACCTAAGGTGGTTAATGAGCTATCCTTGAATCAGACCATTAACCTTTCTGTCTTCTTCTGTCAACCTCTAAATTCCTCTGAAAGAACTGCACATTCCCTAGATGTCCACAGACAACTCTGGTATTATCTTGACAAGACTAAACCCATTAGATTGTTTGACCAGCTGTTTGTCTGCTTTCACCCAAGGGCCTTAAGGAAGGCAGTGTGTAAACAGACTATCTCTTCAGGGATATCTGGGTATCTCTGCATGCTACTCCTTTCATGGTAAAGCCCTATCTGAAAGTGTGAGGGCTCATTCCACAAGGGAAGCTGCCTCCTCAGCTGCTTTCTTCAGGGGGCTAGACTACACTTCTATCCTAGAAGCTGCTATCTGGTCACCAGTCCATACCTTTACCGGGCATTACAAGCTAGATTTAGCTTCTTGGGCCAGAAGTGGGTTTGCTGTGTCCATTTTACATGGCCTTATAGACCAAGGACCTCATCCTTCCTCCCAGGCTCATACCTAAAGCTTTGCTAACTCTCCCTACAGTTATAAATACTGCAACATGAGAACAGAAGGACATAGAATAGTTGTGTAAGAACTTGCCATAACCTTAGATGTCATTATCTTCCATGTTGCAGTATTCAGTCCCAATCTCCTACCCCCTCTCTTCGTGTTTAGCCACTTGAGGGGACAGATTTCTCTCCATCTACCAAACCTCAGCATCAAGCATATGTCTCCATGAGGCATCCCTTGGCTTGGTCTTACATGTGGGTCTGAAAAGCTTCCTCCTTCCTCTTCATTGCTTCCAGGGTTACTACTGTATGTGGCAGTCCATTTTGAAGTGGGTACGTACAGACGCCACCTTTATAGTCAACATCAGTTTATGGCTCTGACATCAAACGTTGCATGTACCCCTGCTCCTAAGACTTTGATATACTGGCCGGATGTCCAGTGCTGCAGGCAGCAACCTCCCTACAGTTATGAATACTGGAACATGGAAAAGAAGGACATTTAAGGTTATGGTAAGTTCTTACACAACTGTTCTTTGCATTGCTGGGCAGGTAAGTTCCCTTTGGGGAAAAAAAACTTCCACATTTTAAATTTATTCTTAAAATGTACTTTCCTGGTTAGGAAAGTTGATTATTTTTATCTAGGTGTTTGTGTTTTAATGGACTGTTATGAGACTTAATTATACTTTTAAAAGGGAGCACACTTTTTTCCTGTCAATTTAAAAGTTGTTAAAAAGCAGTTAAAAAACATTTTATTTTGTGGAGAAACTGTTTATTTTACTTTTTTTGGGACTGGCAAAGTGTATTAATATGCTTTTTACTGTGTTCTTATTGGGGAAAAGGTGACTTGCTTTCCCCAGGAAAAAGGCACCATTTTCGCTTGACCATGGAGTAAACTACCAGCCCCATGGTCAGTCTTTCTTTCAGAAACAGAAGGAAAAAGTTAAGCAGACAATGTTTGCAAACACAGCCGGCTGTTAATTTGCTTCAGCTTCAGGTGAGTGACTCTGCTGTGTCCAAAGCTGATTTCTCAGACCATTCATCTTTTACCCCGAATCCCTCTGGTGTACCACCTACAGCCTGTATGGACAGAAAGTTAGGCACATCCTGTGCGGCTGTTGAGGTCCCCTTAGTGGGAAAGGGAGACCTACTCTTGTTGGTCCTGGGAGGGAGCAGAACAGTCTTGCCTGTTTAGCTAGAATGTTGTGCCTATCCTTGGAGAAGCTGCTGCTGCCATTAATAACACTGTTGGGCCCATTTTCCTTTCAAAAATAAACAGAAAATTAAACATGTATCTGCTCCTGCTCAGATTTGTCTGGACAGGAGTAGTTTACTTGATCTGAGTCTAATTCAGGCTGGTTATCCTTCTTATAAGGTGGTTTGTGGTAAAAAGGGATGCCTCTTTTCCTGAAGATATTTAAGATTCTGAATCTGGACAGGAACATGAAGGGAAAGATACAGGTTTTTATTCTCAGATTTCTGATTCAAATTTAGAGGAGGGCAGGATAACTGATTGTCCGTTTGGGGGTTTCTCTTTCTCTGAGTCTATTTCCAGAATGTGCCAGTTCATCAGTGGGATAATGTGGAGATTTCTGAGTCTCTCAGAAAATACTGTGTGCTGTTACAAATGGAATTTCCAGAACCTTCACCCCTTCTCCAGTGCTGTCATCATTGTAGGATGTGTTTGTCACTGTCTACAGTTTTCCTGATAATCAGCCTGCTTCCCCTAAAAAGGCACATAGATTGTGTCAAGTTCCCCAGTCTTTCAAGTTTTTATACACTCTTCCCAAACCTAACCCAGCAGCTGTAGCTTTAGTTAATCCTTCTGTTGCTAATTGTTTATTTAATTCCAATTCTACACTTTGTTGACAGAGATGTGAAAGTAATTGATAAGTACTGGAAAAAGCATATGCTTCTGCAACTTTGATTTTCAGAATTTTGAGTTGTCATGGTTCATATGTTAAAGTTTAATCTGTCTCATTGTGAAAGTATGATGAATGTTTTGTCTTCTGTTTCTTCTTGTGTGAAAAAAATCTGCTTTAAATGGTTTAGTTGCTTTAGTCTCACAGGTCACAACTAATTGTTTAAAGTGTGCATTTGATTGTTGATACTTGTTCCAGGGCTATAACCACTGGTACTGTTTTGAGGAGGACTGCCTGGCTGCATTCTTAGAACCTCATAGATGATGAGAAAATTAGATTTTATATTCTCCTTTGGATATAGTAGTTTTTGGCCCCTCTGCTGCAGATGTTATCAAAAAGTGTGGTGGTGGGGGGTCAGCTGATACAAAGAATCTCTCAGTTTTTCTGCCATCCTTTGCTAAATTTCCAAGGAATTCTGTAACCCCTCATCCAGTTTTGGCAAGAAAAAAATTTAACATGCTCAAGAAAATGCTGGTAAACATGCAGATGAAAAGCAATGGCAAAGGGGTTCCAAAAAGAAGAGCTACCCAAAACAAAGGACAGTCCAACAAATCAGAATAGCTGTTTAAGGGACCTCGTCCCCACTCCCACCCTGATAGTCCCCTTTTCTTTACAGAAAGTCTGAATCCCCATTTCTCTGTTTGCCAACAGTTTTCAGGCAAACATGTTGTGAAGATCATTCATTAAGGTTACAGATGGCACTAGGAGGAAATTCCTCCATTTCAGGGGGTTATTTCCTCCTGCAGCAGACTGGACTCCACTGTTATTCCCCCCATTCCTTCAGCATATGTTTTCTCAGGGATTAACAGTGCCAGTTCCTCCTTCCAAGGCTGGAAAATGTTTTTATTCAAGAAAGTTTTTGGTGCCAAAGAAAGAAAATGCTTGGAGACCAGTTCTGGATCGTTCTTTCCTAAACCAATTTGTGATGGTTCCCAAACTCAAAATACTGTCACTTGACAACCTGTTTAAATTTTCTGGTGACACTAGATTTAAAAGATGGATCATCACATCCCTATTCATCAAGATCTGAGGTGTTTCTTAAGGTTTTGTGTATAGGTCATGTTATCGGTTCTCTTGTTTTATCCTTTGGACTGCACCAAAAGCATTTACAAAGTGTCTATCTCTCATTGCAGCCTACATGGTATTGACATTTTTCCATATTTAGATGACTTGCTTATCTTTGCATAGTCTTTTCCAGAATGTCAGGAATTTCCCACTTGGGTGAGATATCCCGTATGCAAGCTGGGATTCCAAGAAAACATTCAAAAATTTTTTTTTAATTCCGTCACATAGGATTGTGTTCCTGGGGTCTCTCCTAGACACCTCATTTCACAGAGCTTTTCTTCCACAGGACAAAATAGATGTACATCTAAATCTATTTCTAGGATTTCCCTCTTAAGACTTCAGTATCTGCAAGGGAATACCTCAGGATTTTGGCTGTCATGGCATCTATGATTCTCATGATACCCCTGGCAAGACTCCACATGAGAAAGATACAGTGGTCTGTCTATTCTCAGCACCAATATCCATTATCTTTTCAAATTTCAGTTCTAGGATTTATTAAAGGAGAAACCACTTGGTGGAGACAGCAAATATCCCTAAATAAAAACTGTCAGTCACCATGGACACTTCATACTTTGCTTGGGGTGCAGTTTCAGGAGGGATAAAAGTGCAGGGTAATTGGGACATCAAGGACAGATGCAAACAAGCAAATATGAGATTGATTCTTGCTGTAATCACTCAAATTTCTGATTCACCTTTGGCCCCCTGGATTTCTTCAAGTTATTACAGATAATACCACACTATGGTACATCAACAAGCAAGGGGGATCCAGGCCTTACTCCCTTTGCAGACTAGCCATGTTAGTTTGGGATTATAACTTTGCAGCAGTTTCCCTCTGTAGGCATCCTACATCCTGTCAGAGCAAGATTTTGTGGCAGACAGGCAGAGCAGAACAAAGGTAGACTGTCACAAATGGAAACTTGATCAGGGGGGCTTCCAAGCTTTGCTCTGTCTGTAGGGACTTCCTCAAGTAAACATCTTTGCATATTCTCTGAACAATCAGCTGTCAAACTTCTGGTCCAGGATTGCATGCAAGAAGACCTGAAAGGCAGATGTTTTTTCCTTTCCTTGAACAGGTATTTTCCTGTAAGATTTTCCACCCTTTCCAATGATATCCAGGGTAGTTCTGAAGATTCAGAAGGAATCCCCCAAGAGCATTATGGTGACTTCCTTCTGGCCCAGGCAACAGCGGTTCTCTCTACTTTTTGAAATGTCTAGGGGCAAGCATCACTAGCTTCCTCAGAGAATGGAGCTACTCGTACAGGAACAAGGATGTTTGATATGTCCCGACCCAAGTCAACTTCAACTGATTGCCTAGATGATAGTGGTCTTAATTCCCTTTAGGCACCTATTTACTGAGGGTGTGCAGCAGGTACTAAAGGAGAAAAGAAAGCCTGCTACTAGAAAGTCATGTATTAGCGAAGGGAAAAGGTTTTCTAGTTGGTGCCAACAGTATAACTAGCACCCATTCAAGGCTAGTGTTTCTCTGGTTTTACAGTGTTTGAGTGAGTCTCCTTGGGATCTTAATTTTGTGCTAGAGAAGCTGACACTTGCTGTGTTTGAACCAGCCCATTAGGCTGACTTGAGATTCTTAACATGGAACACTGTTTTACTGACAGCTTTGACCTCTGCAAGAAAAGCTTCTGAGTTGCAAGTTCTTATGGTGAGTCAGCCATGTATAATTTTCCACAAAGACAGGGTTTCCTTGAGAACTAATCCTTTTATGCCTAAAGTGCTACCTGAGTTAACTTTAAGGCAAACTATCCATCTCCCTGTTTTCTTTCCTGAATCCAAAAATGATGGAGAAAGGATATTGCATTCCTTGGATGTCCACACACAACTCAGGTACTGTCTTAACAGAAAAAAAATCTTTCAGGTCTTTGGATCAGTTCATTTCTTGTAAAGGTAAGAAAAAGGGACAGCTTGCGACTAAACAGTCTATTTTCAAATGGTTGCCTCAGGCAGTTACCTTTTGTTATTCTCATCACAACAAAACTATTCCAGGCAATGTCAAGGCAGGCTCTTCCAGGGCCCTGGCTTCATCTTTGTTTTTTTGGAAAAGGTTGGAATGCAGAAGTATTCTTGAAGCAGCAAGTTGGTCCTCTGTACGTAATTTTACAAAGCACTACAAGCTTACTTCCTTCTCTGGGTCTAGATCAGACTTTGCTAGGACCATTCTGCAGGGGTTGCTCGACCTTTTCCATTCCACTTTTCAAATCTTGTAAGCTAGGGTAAGCTACCCATATAGCCAGGGCTATTGCCATTCCACTTTTCAAATCTTGTAAGCTAGGGTAAGCTACCCATATAGCCAGGGCTATTGCAGCAGTGATCAATATAATGAACATAGTACTGTTGTGTAAGTAAACTTACCATAACAGTAGGTGTCAAACCGATAAAAAAAGATAAAAACATTTGCATAAAAACGATTAGTGCTTTCATCCACTTTACATAACTATTAATGGACTTCATCAGATAAAGTAGATTTTAACATAGCAGTTTAAATGAGAGCACTTTATAATCTCGAAATACTGAAATGTCGAATTTCAGTATCTCGAGACTATAAAGCCGAATGTTTACAATAGCGAAAGTTCATAATCGCGAATTTGAATATCTCGAATTCGCGGTTCCTGCTTGTGTGTGTGTATGAGTTGTGTATGTGTGTAGTTTTGTTTGTTTTTGTTGTGATGTGGGTGTTGTGGTGTATGTATGGTGTAGTGTGTGCGGTTTGTTCGGTGTTTTGAATTTCGCGGTTTTGGGTTCGGGGTTTTGTTGTTTCGGTGTTTTGTGGATTTGGTTTCATGGTCTCGAGATACTGAAATTCAATATTTCAGTATTTCGAGATTATGAAGTGAATCCGTTTAAATACGTATAACAAACAAATCACATTTCATTCTTTCAGTGACATCATCACACAGTCCTCCCCTTCTGAAAGGACCTTTTACAACTACCCAAAGAGTGATATAACTCATTTCTACAATTAACGTAAACTATTATTTGTAAAAACTCCCAAAAAATATATAAGCAGTATATGAGCTCTTTCTTCTCTAAATAAAGATTCCAGGAACCACCCCTTGGACCAGTATTTAATTTATCTGTTGCCATATACTTAAAGGTATGGCCAGGGAATTGTCCAACATGCTTAACCAGAGCATTGATATCCCTTTCCTTCTTAATATTATACTCGTGCTCATATAATAAAGAGCTTTTGTGGCAGGTAAAGCTGAATGCCTATAGCTGGCCTGGGTTAAATGATTACTGTTCTTTTTATGGTTTGTTAGGAACTAGGGCATTGACTAGATGACTATATTGCTCTAGACTGTGGGTTTTAATTGTATAGTTTTATTATATATTTTTTTGGAGTTTTTAACATTAATTATAAAAAATGAGTTATAATGCTCTCTGTGTAGTTAATGTGATTTCACGAGGGGAGGAATGTGTGATGATGTCATTGAAAGAGTGAAATGCGGTTTGTTTGTTATACATATTTAAACTGCTATGTTAAAATGTATTTTATTTTTTATTTATTATTTATTTATTTTATTTGCTGTTTGTTAACCGGAAAAGTACATTGGGCCGAGATTAGCCCATTTTCAATGGAGGCCCAGGGAGAAAAGCTCCAAAATAGTTTTACAATAACAAATAGAAAATGAAACAAGATTTGCAAGTAATACACATTTTACAAATATCAGAAACAAAATGACATAGAAAATGCACATTATTCAAATACACAGTATACACATTATAAAAATATCAGAAACGAAATGACATAGAAAAATGGTAAAAGAAAAACATTTATGGAATGTGCCCTAACAGTGCATTCTAAGGAAGTATAAAATATCAAGTGACATGGAAATAATGAAGTTATAAAATAATGAGGCAGTTTTGGAGAGTCAGGAATAAAAAAGTAGAAACAGGCCTTAGGATGATTTTAAAGAAAGGAAGGGTGAAAGAAGTAGGGGTGGAATAGAATGAGTCAAGTGGGCTGTGAACAGGAGCATTCCCACTGAGAAGAGAGATGATAGTGCAGTGAGGTCTTAAAGGTGGAGTGATTGTGGGGAGTTTGAATGTGTGGAGGAAGTGAGTTCCATAGTCAAGCTAGGGAGAAAGATAATAAAATTTGCCCTGGAGTATATATGCGTTTGTACACTTCAAGGAGATTTTGATTGTTGGACCTGTGCACCCTGAGCATGATGATGATGATGATGATGCATTTTGAGGGAGGAGGAGAGGGAGGGACAGTTAGAGGGGTTGAAAATGAGCTTATTCGCAGTTGAGAGTTGAATGTATGATAGTTAGGGAGTTCCAGCCAATTCAAGGAGTGGAGAGCGTTGCAGTGGTGACAGGAGGATTTGGATCCAGTGGCAAATTTATTGTAGCAGGAAGGTAGATTTGACTTTAGGGTGGATTGAAGATTAGTAAGAAGAAGGGCTCCATACAGGAGAGAGGGAATGAGGTATGTGGTAGAGAGGGTATGTTTGGTTGAGGGAGTAAGGTAGCAACTGTGTCAATATAGCATTCCGAGTTTGTGGTGGGTTTTCTTAATATTAGTTTGTAGATGAATGTTGAACGTTAATTGGTCGTCAATAAGGACACCAAGCAGTTTTGTGTAGGGGGACTATTTCGATAGGGGTCATGATTTTGCTGACTATAGAGGAGTTCTTGCTGATTTTGGTGTATCTAGATGGGATAAAAACATGATTTTGGATTTAGATGCATTGAGAGGTAGGTGGATGTTCTTCATGTTTCACTGTTACAGTCATTACATTTGGGTAATTCTGCTGGCAGGTTGCCCTCAGCCGACCTGAATTCCAAAGTCTTGGGTCCTGCGTCGGCTGCTGTCGCCCCTTCCCTGATGTCAGGTCATCAGGGGTATAAAAGAAGCAGCCAACGCCATTTTCTTCAGTCTTTCTTGCCGCGCGGTGCCCGAAGCAGAAGCATTTCGTTCGCAAGTGCTGGTCGGCCGACTCCTGAGATTTTCGTGTTTGAGTTTCAGATCCGAAGTCTTCAATAAAGCTAAGTACCCCGTTGGGGAAACTTTTTTCTTGCTCCAGACCGATGTCAGAAAAAGTTAATAATTGTATTTCTTGTGGAAAGCAAATACCTCATAAGGATTTTCATTCTTACTGTATTCCTTGCCTAGGTCCTGATCACAACGTTACTGGTTGTTGGTTTTGTGCTAGATTTAACCAACGCACTATTAAGCATCGGTATGATTTTGCTTTAAACTTGTTTGGACGCCGGTTTAATTATCCTGAAATGTCGTCGAATAGCCATCTGACTACAGGAGTTTACAAAAAATGCGAAGAAAAAGAAAAACAACCGAGGCCCAAAACCGACGAAGCTTCTTCTAAGCCAGTCACCGGTTCGTCGGTTCTCAGTGAGGCGCTTTCGCAGCCCCTGATGCCCGCTACTTTAGAGTCACAGGCCGCTACCGACTCCCACATGGAGTCGGCCATGCCGCTGGATACTCAAGGTATTGGAGCCTCGGACGCTAATCCCTCAGATGGGTCCGGAGCTGCTGAGCAGGTACCGGCTTCTGAGGGTGTATTCAGACCTAAACATCTTTACATTAAAATGACTTCAGCATCAAAGGCAAAGACTAAAGCACCTTCTAAAGCAAGGAAACAAACTCAAGAGCCACGTGGACAGGCCTCTATGCCCAAAAAACAGATGCTCAAAATGGCCGAAGACTTGATTACCTTGATCAGGGGTTCCCATCCCCTTCCTGATAAGAGGCCTAGGAAAGACACTGACTATGAATCTTCAGATCTGGTTTCTATTTCTTCTGATTCCTCTTCTGATCAGGAATATTCTCTTCCCCCCTATGAGGATTCTGATGCTGAAGAATCTATTCCTTCAGCATCTCCTCCTGAGGACTATTCCTTTGGGGAAACCTTACATACCATGAGAGAGCATTTCCACTGGGAGAGCCAAGATTTTTCAGAATCTAAAAAGAGGCTCAGGGATTTTCTTTTACTACCTCAGCACAGGCCTCTAGCAATTCCACCTGTGTTAGACATTGTAGATGATGTGTTTTCGGAGTCTAGTCTGACCCCTGACTCCTTACCCCCAGCTCCTGTTAAGCCTGACAGATATTACAGGGTTCCTGACTCACACAAATTTCTTTTTAAAAACCCTGCTGCTGACCCAGAAATTATTTTACAGGGTCCAAAGGGAGTTAAGGCTTCCACTGCAAAAAACCCAACCTCCTCTGACAGAGATTCAAGGGCACTGGATAGATGGGGAAAAAAGGTTTACACATCTGCAACTTTGGCTATAAGGGCCTTAAACAGTCAATTTCATATGCTTAAGTATCAGCAGCATGTCATGGGATTGCTTAAACAGAAAATGTTGTTAAATTCTGAATGTGCAGAAAACAAGGAAATGCACGATTTATTGTATGCAGCAGAACAAGTTGGAAAACATACCTTGCAATGCGGTTTTGATTCTTTGGAGGTCTCCTGCAAGGCCAAAGTTATGGGTTCTGTAATTAAGGAGGCATGCTTGGTTAAAGGAACAAAATCTGCCTGATCATGTTAAAGTTAAATTACTAGATGCACCTTTACAGCATGATACTTTGTTTGGTGTTAAGGCAGAAGAGGTGTTAAAGAAAATGGAGGACAAAGCTAAATCTATGCAAACTGTCAAAGAATTTTTACAAGTACAGCCACCTAGGTTTAGTAGACACTGGCCTACAAAAAAATTGTTCCTTTCCTGTGTCAGACAGACCTCGAAGGGGCAGATCCAGACACCCTAGGGGCAGATCCCAGGCGCAAGGTTCTTATAGGCCCAAACAATGGGGTACTTCTACCTCCAAAACTGGAGAAGAGAGATCGCAAACATACAGAAAACAGACCCAATGACTTCCCCCTGCCTGCACCAAGCACTTATCTTCTGGCAGCACCCTTAGGGGGAAAATTAGCACTTTTTGCTCAAAATTGGCACATCATAACCCAGGACAAGTGGGTTCAACATAGTGCCACAAGGATACAAGTTCCATTTCCACACTATGCCAAGGGCAAACCGCTGGCCAGATCTGCCAAAAGATCAATGGGCAGAGGCACAAAAACAAGTCTCATCCCTCATGATGGACATGGGGGCCATTCAGCAAGTACCAGAGCAAGAGAAGGGACAAGGATTTTACTCAAGACTGTTCTTGGTACCCAGAAAGGACAAGGCCTGGAGGCCGATACTGGACCTATCTATACTGAACACTTTCCTGGATATTCCAAAATTTAAAATGTTGACCTTGCAGCATCTTCTGCCTATGTTGGACAAGAATGCTTGGCTTGGGACTTTAGACCTAAAAGAGGCATACCTGCATGTTCCAATCAGACAATCATGCAGACGATACCTAAGATTCAAGGCTGGTTCAATGCATTACCAATTCTCTTCACTGCCCTTTGGCTTATCTACTGCGCCCAGGGTCTTTACAAAGTGCCTGGCACCAGTAATTGCATTTTGCAGACAAAGAGGAATACAAATATATCCTTACTTGGACGATTGTCTCATTCAAGCAGAAAACAAGGACATTCTTCTTCAACATCTGGCATTTGTGAAAAGACTTCTAACATGCCTAGGGTACACAGTCAACAAAAAGAAATCAAAATTAGTACCCTCACAAGAGATAACATTCCTGGGTGCAAGCTTGAATACAACTGCCCAGATGGCTTATCTCACGCCAGACAAACAAAGGCAACTGACTACCTATTTCAAAATGTTGGCAACAAAGGCCCAGTAATCTTCAAGAAAAATTCTGCAGGCTTTGAGCTTCATGGCCTCCTGCATTCTGCTAATTCCATATGCAAGACTGCATATGAGGAAACTTCAATGGTACCTAAAAAGTGTTTGGACTCAACATTGCCACAGCCTGGAAACAGTCATTACTCTCATTCCCTGCCTGCAACAGGAGTTTCAATGGTGGGCAAAGGCTTGTCACCAGAACAAGGGACAACCATTCCCATTACCTCCAGCCAGGCACGTATCCATCAGATTATGCCTGGGGAGCCCATATGGCAGGAAGAGGCATTCAGGGCACATGGTCCTCAAACCAAATGCATCTACATATCAATCAAAAAGAGATGTTAGCTGTTCAAAATGCCCTGACCGCCTTCAAGGACCTACTTCATCCAGGACAACTACTGATAAAGACAGACGACACTACGGTCATGTGGTATATAAACAAGCAGGGGGGCACACATTCCTTACCCCCTTTGCAGACTAGCCATGACCTTGTGGGACACAGCTTTGACTTACCAAGTACATCTGCAGGCACAATTCCTGCCAGGAAAGGAAAATACTCTGGCAGACGAACTAAGCAGAAACCTCATGGATCCCCACAATTGGAAGCTGGATCCACAAGTCTTCAGCATGATAACAAGGAAATGGGGATGCCCAGACATAGATCTATTTGCCTCCCCTCTCAATTACCAACTAAAAAGATTCTGCACAAGGACTTATCACAGACAAGCATGGAAAGTGGACGCCCTGTCTTTCAGCTGGAAAAACCTATCAGTATATGCCTTTCCTCCACTGCCTCTCCTCCCCAAGGTGCTCCTAAAGGTCAGACAGGAGAAACCAAAGATGATACTGATTGCCCCAGACTGGCCACGCCAGTACTGTTATCCAATACTAAGGAACTTATCTCTATACCCGGCTTGGACCTTACGTCAAATACCTCGACTGCTGTCTCAGCAAAACAATCAGATCATGCACAGCCAACTCAGGACATTAAACTTGGCAGCATGGCGGATAATGTAGTCATAGAAAAAACACCTCTCAGTAAAGCTGTGATGGTGTCATTCTGGAAGCCAGAAGGCCTAGTACTAGAATGTCTTATGCTAGAATATGGAAGTGATTCTGTGCCTGGAACCAGGCACAATTAACTGATACAGCGGTACCAAATATTCCTCAGATTTTGCAATACTTAACTGAGATGCTGGACAAAGGCTTATCTTTTTCATCAATTAAAATTCATGCCTCTGCCATTTTGGCTCATTACAATACAGAGCCACCACTTTTTTTCTCACTTTTTATTAAGGCAGTACCTCAGAGGAGCCAAAAATTTAAGGCCCCCAAGAAGACTACCAATACCTGCATGGGACCTCAACTATGTCTTGGAAAAGCTCACCCTGCCTCCTTTTGAGCCAGCTGCTACAGCTGATATGAAGTTTTTATCTTGGAAAACAGCTCTGCTCTTAGCAATTACTTCTGCAAGACGAGTTTCAGAGATACAGGCGCTCATGGCTGTGGAACCTTTCATTATTTTTCATCCAGACAGGGTCTCCCTGAGGACAAACTCAACATTTATGCCTAAAGTTGTGTCCAGTGTGGCTCTTAACCAAGCCATCCATCTGCCAACCTTTTACCCAAATCCACAGAACAAGGGGGAGAGGGCTCTGCATTCTTTGGACGTACACAGACAGCTTAGATTCTACTTGGACAGAACCAAAGCTTTCAGGAAGACAGAGCAATTACTAGTGGCATATGCTGCAGGATCACAGAGGAAAGCCTATCTCAAAGCAGACTATTTCTAAGTGGTTAGGCCACTGCATTCGTTTCTGCTACTTACACCATGGCAAGCCAGTGCCTAAGGGCATTAGGCCTCATTCCACCAGAGCTGCAGCCACCTCAGCAGCCTTTCTCAGGGGAGTACCAACCAGAGACATTTTAGAGGCGGCTACTTGGAGTTCAGTGCACACCTTTACAAGGCATTATCATCTGCCACTGTACTCTAAATCCAGGCCAGGCTTTGCCACTGCAGTTCTGCAGGGCCTCATAGCCGCTCCTACTGCTGTCTAGTTCCAGCCTCCCAACCATAGCTTTGGGACTGTACCCAAATGTAATGACTGCAACAGTGAAACACGAAGAACATAGTACAGTTGTGTACACTTACCATAAATGTAGATGTTCCAGTGTATTCACTGTTGCAGTCCAGGTTACCCACCCGCCTTCCCCCTTTTTTCTTTTGGATCTTATCTTTCCTTCTCTGATTTATACTACCTATGTGGTGTATTTGCTTATAGATGAAGGTAAAATTTATATGGATGTATTTCTGAATATATATATAAAGTTTGGCTACCCTTTTTGGGGGCACCTGACATCTGGGGCAAGAAAAACTGAAGAAAATGGCGTTGGCTACTTCTTTTATACCCCTGACGACCTGATGTCAGGGAAGGGGTGTCAGGGAAGGGGTGACAGCAGCCGACGCAGAACCCAAGACTTTGGAATTCAGGCCAGCTGAGGGTAACCTGCCAGCAGAATTACCCAAATGTAATAACTGCAACAGTGAATACACTCGAACATCTACATTTATGGTAAGTGTACACAACTGTACTTTATCCAGCATCCAAGATTTGGTGCTGGAGAAGGCATCTTGAGTTAAATTCATGAGTTTGGGAAGAGATTCGGCAGAGCAGATGATGGTAGCGTCGTCAGCACACTGGACTAGTTTAGCATTTGGTATGGTCTGATGGAAGTCATTGATAAAGATGTTGAATAGTAAGGGACCCAATATCGAGCTTTGTGGAACACCTGTCGGAATGTGGAGGGAAGGAAGAGGTACAGCTTTTCCAGTTGACGGCTTGCTGTCTGTCTGAGAGATAACTGGTAAACCAGTTGATGGAAGAAGAGGAAAGATTGAGATGAGGGAGTTTGGACAATAGGAGGTTATGGGAAATGGTATCAAAGGCCTTAGATAAGTCTAGAAGACGGGTAGATACAATATTGCCAGAGTTGCGAGCAGAGTTGATGATTTTGAGAAAGGAGAGAATGGCAGTAGTAGTGCTGTGTCCAGGTCTGAATCCATGTTGTGTAGGGGAACAATAGTTGGTTGTCTAAGAGGTATGGTAAGAGTTGAAGGTGGATACATTTTTCAAGAATTTTAGAGATAGGGGAACAGGATGGCTTTTGGATGGAAACTGAAGATTTCAGAGTCGTTGCCCACTGTGTGTAGGGGAATGATGAAGGCTTTTTTCCAGAGGAGGGGTACATAGGATTCTTGGATGGAATGATTAATTAGGATGCAGATAGGAAGAGCTATGCCATCGGCAGCTAGCTTGAGGATGTTAGATGGAAGGTTATCTGGGGCATTAGAGCATAGTTTTAATTTTTGTAGGAGTTTTTTATGGTATTGATAGGAAAAGGCTTGATAGTAAAGGGGAGAAGTGAGTAGCACTGGTGACTGAGGGGTAAGGTTTGGGGTGTGGGATGAGGTCTGAGTTGATAAATTATTAAGGAAAGATGAAGCAAGCTTGGCTATTGTGTCTACAAAGAAGGAATTGAATTGAGTAGCTAAGACATGATCTGGCGAGTTACAATCAGGGCAGGGGTTGTCTTTTTTCGCCAGGGCAGAGTAGGGCAGAGATGCTGCTCCAGAACTTTTGGGGGTTGGGTTTATGATTATTTTGAAGTTTGGAGTAGTAGGATTTTTGGTCGATAGCATTTTTTTTTTTTTTTACTTTATTTAGAAGTTGCTTGCATTTGGACAGGGAGTTAGGTGTTTTAGATTTTTGGTAATGTCTCCACGATTTATCTTGGAGATGCATGAGGGCTATAGTTTCTTTGGTTAGCCAAGGGACAGTTTTGGATTTAACCCTTTTAGTTCTAGGGAGAGAAAAGCAGTTAAGTAGGTTAGTGAATACCGTATTGAAGTAGGTAACAGCGTTGTCCAGAGGAACTGTTTTTAGAGGGTTCCAGTTCATGTTTTTTAAAAAGTCAGAGAAAGTTTGAGGGTTGAAATTTTTTAGGGTACGGGTTGAGATATAGTTGTGCTGTAGATGGAGGGAGTGAGGTAAAAGTCGTGCGAAGGCATGAAGATGATCACTGAGGGAGTTGGGTAGGGTACCACTATCAGAAATAATTTTGGGGTTGGAGACTAATATTAAGTCCAGAATGCTGCCTGAGGTGTTATCCTTATTAGGTCTGGTAGGAGAGATGATTAGCTGGGTGAAGTTGTATAGGTTTATATTCTGAGAGGCTGTAGGTGAGTGTATAGATGTCCACTTTATATTAACGTCACCTGTGAGTATTGTTTCATTACTTATGTTAGATGAGAACCATGAAAGGATATCCTCAAGGATAGGGATCTGATGAAGTCTATTAATGGTTATGAAAGCGCTAATCATTTTTATGTAAAAGTTTTTATCGTTTTTTATCAGTTTGACATAATTAAAGTTTTATAAGGAGGTGTTTTGGTTCTTGTTTTTTGGCTTTAACGTAGTTCAGTTTTCTTACTTTTTGTGTTTTTGCGTTCTTATAACAGTAGGTGTTCAAAAGTTTAGTTAGAAAGTTTAGTGCTGCTCCCTCCCTCCATCCCACTTTGTTTTCTGACTATGCCAGAGTGTGTGTATATGTATATATGTTTACTCCTAGCTATGTCTTCTCATGGTTCAGCTTTCCTCTCAATTGGCATGAAAGCTCTGAAGGGCTTGGAATTCAAACCTGTTTTTTAGGCAACTCTGCTTGAGTTGCCTAATGGTGTGAGTAGGTGGAAGGTGCCCTGAAGCTTTGGATGCTGGCTGGCTGTTATATTCTTGGCAGGACATAATCCATATAGCTAAGGCTACTGCAGCAGTGATCGAACAGCTATTGTAATGATTGTTTACTTATACAACTGTACTTTTCCCAGCAACAGGATGATGACGTCATGGTGATTTTGGACTGGGAAAGGAACTGTTACAAAGTTCAAAGTCTTCTAGTTGGCTTGTGGCTAGGTAGGTATCCCGTAGTGCACCAGTACAATCCCCAGATCTCGTTTGCCACGTCTACAAGTTCAGATGAGCTTCTTGCTTGACTGTGACTAACTTTGACTTTTTTTTATTTTTACTGTATTAACATTTAACTTTGCAATTTATATGGCTCTTGATAGTGTTTAGTAGTATTACAAGTAGTTTCAGACTTACTGAAGTGTTTTTCTTGATGTTAGATTACTAATTGTTGAGAACTGGTTGGCTGTTGGCCTTGTTGTTCTCATTCGTATCCTGTGTGCCAGTCCTTTTCTATTTAACGTGCGCATTTGCACTTATTTTGATATTTTCAGTGTTTCTTATTGTTAGACAGTTTGGAATTTAAATAGTTATTACTTAGATATTTAGTGTTTCCAGTTAATGTGCGTGTTTGCGCTCAGTTTACCTTTTTCGTGTGCAGGGTTTCTTAGTATTAGAGAGTTGGTATTTAGACTATTACTTACTTAGATATTTAACTTGGATATTTAGCGATTCAGTTAGCATAAAGGATCTTTTGATATTTCCGACAGTTTGGACATTTACATATTCTGAATTTGTGTGTGTGCAGTCCAGTTAATAGTTTTCTGACCTTCTAGTCTTTCTTTCTACCTAGCTCCATTTAAGTTAGAGGGCCTAGTTCTCTATTTTTTTCTCTTCTCAGGGCTAGGCCCATTTAAGTTAGAGGACCTAGTCCTTGTTTGTGTTTTTTTGCTTCTCCGGTTATCATGTCTAAACAGGCAAAAGACCATAAACCCTTGGGTTTTAAAAAATGTGTAAAGTGCTCCCAAAAAATGTCAATTACGGATGGCCATAGTAATTGTGTTTATTGCCTCGGAGCCATCCATTTGCAGGAAACCTGTTTGTTTTGCCATTTCCTCAGCTCCAGAGTTCTACAGGAGCGGAAGAACAAGCTAATTTTGAAAGGTCTCCTCAAGCCTTCATTCGAGGAAGACTTGGCTAGTTCATCTACTTCCTTGAAATTTTATTCTTCCAAAAAAGACAAGACTAAATCTACCAAGAGGCATTCCCTGGCACCATCCGGTACTTTGGAACTGCCTCCTAAAATTTCTAAGCTGGACAAGACTTCTACCTCCTGGGCTCCACTGATCCCGGAGCTGATCGAGGTTGTTGACACTGTGACTTCAGTTTTGGCCCCATGCATTTCAGAGCTGACTACTGATAGACGACATCGGAGCCGGTCCAGAGATTCCTTGCTGGTCTCCCCAACTTTAAGATTCCCTGTCTTGCAGAGGTCCAGATCTCCCACACTGTCTTCCAGATCTTCCAGGAGCCTATCAGAGGAAGATGTGGAGAGAGTATTGCTGAGACTCCTGAAGTCATCTGCCTTGCCAAAAATGCTGTTGGCTTCGGCCCAGTCGGTCCTGGAGCCACCTGAGTCCATTCCCCCTGTTTTGGTTCCTCCTCCGAGCCGTGCCGAGCTTTCGGAGCTGGAGTGTTCGTACCACTGGTTGTGGAACCCTTGGTTCCAGCTCTCCTCGAGGCTGTCTCGGAGCCGAGTTCTGCTTCGACATCGTGGTGTCTAGTGGACCCGAACCTCTTCGGTTTCGCGTCTCCCTCTTGGTGCATCAGCTAGGGTGAGCTGGGATCCTACATCTGTCTTGGAGCCGATGGCTCCCTCTGTCTCCTCGGAGCTGAGGAGGTCTTTGGAGCCGGAGAGGTCTGCCTTCGAGATGATGCGGAGTGTGCTGTCCCGCTTATCAGCTCCACCCAGGGGTACCGACACTCTTCCCCTTCTGGCACCGACCTCTGTCTCAGCACCTACTCTCTCTCTCCACAGCAGAGACCCACAGCCTAAGAAGCCCCCGGTTGGTGGCTCACAGTCTTCCGAGACCTCCCCGGAATATCCTTCTGAGGAGCCCCCTCGGAAGAGGACATGCAAGAGGAAGCATGTAGACTCCCAGGATGAGTCTCTTACCTCTGACACCGACCTCGAGGAGTCAGAAGGGTCCCCCAAGTTGTCCTTTGATGATCTCTCCTTTGTAGACATCTTGGAGGTCCTTAAGCAGAGGGGCGGCTGGCCCATTGTTACCCCTTCTGATGAGGAGTTGGTGTACCTGAAGGCTTTCGGGTCTCAACTGCCGATGGAGCGAGCAGAGCAGCGGGTTCAGGAGTTTCCCTTAGGAGACACTCCTGGATGTGCTTGTGTAATTTTGCGGAGCCGTTCAAGTCTACGCTTACCAACACCTCCTTTGACGGTTCTTCATTGTTTGGACCTAAAGTGAAAGACACACTCACCAGGTGTGAGCAAGAAGGGAAAACGCTGTCTGCCGTGGGAGTACGTTTTACCGTCCCCTCTACACCATACCCCAAGGGTCAGAGAGGTGGTAAGATGTGGTTTAAGAAGTCCCAGATGTTTTTCCCGGATGCACAGGGTGACTCCTCCTTCAGAAGCAGAAGAAGAGGAGCAAATGGTAGACATCGTCCTAGAGGCAAGGGCGGACTGCAAAACCAGGGAGGCCGTGATTCATTTCGAGGTCATCCCTATCAGCGCTCCTGATGTGGGGCCCAGCTGTGCTTCTCTGGAGCTAGTCGGGGGTCGCATTTCTTTTTATCCAGAAGCCTGGCTAAGCATCACCCGAGACAAATGGGTACAAAAAATTATCACCAGAGGTTATTCCATACCCTTTTCTCTTCCACCTCACGTTCCCAAGAGGATCCCGGATGTTCCATCCAATCACAGGGATCAAGCAACTGTAAAAGTGAACAAGTTGCTCGCAAACAGAGTCATCCAAACCATCCCCACAGACCAGGTAGGATTCGTAACTTACTGCAGATTCTTTTTAGTGTTAAAACGTACAGGGGACTGGAGGCCCATCTTCGACCTCAGCAAATTAAACAAATCCGTAAAGAAGGACAAGTTCCGGATGGTGACACTGCAGTCTATACTCCCTCTATTAGGGAAAGACACTTGGATGTGCTCAGTAGACCTCCAAGATGCGTACTACCATATAAAAATGGACAGAGCGTTGAGGAGCCACCTACGCTTCCGGCTGGGAGCCAGTCACTACCAGTTTTGTGCTGTGCCCTTTGGTCTCACCACAGCTCCCAGGGTGTTCACCAAATGTATGGCAGTAATGACAGCTCACCTGAGATGTCCAAGATTCCAAGTGTTTCCGTACCTGGACGACTGGCTCCTGACCGCCTCCACCAGGCATCTACTCCTTCAAACCAGAGATTCCACTATCCAACTTTGTGCCCAGTTGGGGAGTACTATAAATTGGGAAAAGTCTGCCTTATCGCCCTCTCAATTTGTGACTTTTATAGGCGCAGAAATAGACACAGTCGCCATGTTAGCTCATCTCCCTGCAGGAAGAGCACAGAACCTTATACAAGTTCTCCTCACAGATAGGGTGGGGGTGGGGGGCATTATCTAGGCAGGGCTGTCCAAGGCACATGGCAAGATCACGAGGCTCACCTGCATATCAATGTCCTAAAGTTGAGGGCAGTGCTTCTAGCGTTGCAAGCACTTCACAACCTTGTTCCTCTTGGGACGATAGTGATCCAATCAGACATGTTGATGGAATGGTATCTCAACAAGCAAGGCGGAACCAGATCTTACCCCCTTTGTCGGGAGGCGATTCGTGTTTGGAAGTGGGTGATATCTTCCCAGCGCTTTTTAGTGGCAACGCACATCCCAGGGACAACCAACGTGATAGCCGACAAACTCAGTCGGACAATCTTGTTGACTCACGAATGGTCTCTGAAACAGGAAATAGTGCAACAGATCTTCCGCAAACGGGGACAGCCTTGCTGCGATCTTTTCGCCAGTCCAATCTACGCAAAATGCAGCAGCTACTTTTCCCTTATCTCCCCTCCCACCGGGGGAGTCACCAAGAGAAGCACGATTGGCCTCTGTGTCTCCTTTATGCTTTTCCCCCCTTTCCTCTCATATCCAGGGTGATTCAGAAAATGAAACTGTTGGGAAAGAAAATTTATTCTCATCACTCCTTACTGGCCTCATCAGATTTGGTTGTCCTTTCTCGGGCCTCATCTACTAGACAATCCATGGACTTTGGACCCAGTGCCAGACCTCTTGACACACGTCAGGCTCTCTTCACCCCAGCCTCCACACCCTCAACTTGACAGCATGGCTGCTCCAGTTCCATCCCTAGTCAGGCTTCTTGATTTTTCACCTGCTGTGACCCACATTCTCACATCTTCACATAAACCCTCCACTAGAAAGTTAGACACTAGCAAATGTAGAAGGTTTTCTGTCTGGGCTGAAGCAAGGAATATTGACCCTTACACCGCATCCATTCCAGTGGTTTTAGCATTTTTGTCTGAACATTTTCACCAGGGATCTGCTGCTGCCACAATTTAGGGTTCAGTTGACAGCAATATCAAATTTTCATTTGGGTCAACATGAGTCTAACATGATGTCACACAGATTGTGTAAAACCTTCCTTAAAGGTGCTACTTTGCTGAGACCTCCTTTTCAGGAACCGGTAGCTTCCTGGGATCTAAACTTCGTTCTGTCCAAAATAACTTCTCCACCCTTTGAACCTGCTCATTCGTGCCAGTTGAAGTTTCTGTCTTGGAAGACCTTGTTTCTAGTAGCTATCACATCTGCTAGATGAGTATCAGAATTACAAGCACTGTTTATCAAGCCGCCTTATTTGATTTTCCACAAAGATAGAGTATCTCTTCGCACAAATCCATCTTTTATCCCTAAAGTGTGCTCTCATAATAACTTGAACGAACCATAGAGCTGCCAGTGTTTTTCCCTAATCATTCCAACGCAGCAGAATACAGATTTCATCAGTTGAATGTTCACAGACAATTACAGTTCTATCTACACAGGACTAAGGAATTCAGGAAGTCAGACCAATTGTTTGTATCTTTCTCCGACTCCAGATTAGATCTCCCAGTTTCCAAAGTGACCCTTTCGAATTGGATTTCGAGTTGTATCTCCTTTATTTATTCTTCCAATGGAAAGCTTTTACCATTCAAGTTTAAAGCTCATTCTACACGTTCCCAGTCTACATCTGCAGCCTTCCAAGCCAGAGTTCCAATTGATAATATTTGTGCAGCAGCAACCTGGGCTATCCCTCACACGATTATTACTCATTACAAATTAGACCTGACCTCTAGGGGTAGAGCCTCCTTTGGTTCCATGGTACTCAGGAGTATTTTTCCGTGAGACACCCAAGTATAAGGTGTTAGGGATGCTGTCCCATATGTAAGAATGAAGGCGAGATAGGACTACAGAACATAAAGAAGCTATGTACTCACCATAACGTTCCATGTTTGTAGTCCATCTTGCCCTTCATTCTTATGAATCCACTCACCTACCCCCGTCCTGGAAGGATCTGGAGACAGGATAATTTTTCCATAACAGGTGGAGACCTTTCATTATTGTTGTTCTTTCTGGATAGCTTTAGTTCTGTTTTTCTATAGTTTAGCAGCAAACAGGATCTGGGGATTGTACTGGTGCACTATGGGATACCTACCTAGCCACAAGCCAGCTAGAAGACTTTGAGCTTTGTAATAGGCCAGATGGAGCCGAGGGTCATCTCTGAACCCATATGTAAGAATGAAGGGCGAGATGGACTACAAACATGGAATGTTATGGTGAGTACATAACTTCTTTTTTTATATAACTGTGTGTTGAAAACAAGAGTTAAAATTATATCGATGCTGTTTTGCCCTGTCTATGTGGAACCATTTTTTGAGTACTGGCTGTTTATTTGGTATCAGTATTCCTATAATACAGTAGCCAGGCAATTTGGTTATCTGGAGTTTAGTTTTTTTTTCTTTAGGCATCTTTGCTTTTGCCTTTTTAAATTTATTTTGTGTGTGCCAACTTACCTGTATTTTACCCTGTATTTGCACTATTTTCCTTATTATTTAAGTAAAGTTCATTTTTTTACCTTTAAGACCTTGTGGCTGGTATTTACTTAGTCTGAGAATAATTATGTACTGTTTATCTGAGAAGAGAGAAACTATGCTTTATCCTGTTGATTAGTACACTGTATGGTACATGGCTTCCAGTGGGATTGCTTAGGCAGAATACCAGTGAAAGAAATATTGGCTTGATTGAAGATCAGCAGGTGTCGAGAAGTTTTTGACTTCTCCCAAAGTGGAGGCAGTACTACTGAGCCGGGAAGAAATGTGTGGGAAATTCAGGAATTCTGCCAGCCTTCACCTTCACTGGGATGTTGTGTGTGTGTGTGTGTGTGTGTGTGTGTGTGTGTGTGTGTGTGTGTGTGTGTGTGTGTGTGTGTGTGTGTGTGTGTGTGTAAAATTAACACTTTGAATACTGTGAAAGGCTGTTAGCATGGATTAAGGAATGCTAGAAGTCATTATCATAGAATAATAGAATATACAAGGCAACAGGGTCATACGGCCATTTACACCTTGCTAGTACCTACCCTAATACCTTACTTCCTTTTTCAGTAAGTGGTAGTCTAGTCATACCAGAGGGTGAACTTAGTAATATCCAATTGTCTAATTCTTTCTTAAAGAAGATGGTGTGTCATATTGTTTGACCTGGAGAAGAAGTTTGTTTCAGAAAAAGGGTAATGATTGTATGACAAATCTGTCTCTCCACCATGATTTTTTTATCTGCTTAAGTGTGTTCAGATTATTGATACTTGTGTTTGCTTGACTGTTTGATTTGTGGAGAAATAAGAGGTCTTGGACTGCTGGATCTCAGATAGCCCAGAAGGCAAGGCACAGATTGTCTTTAAGGACTCTATAGGACACTGAGGACAGGGCCATGTCTTCTAGCCTCTCTTGGTAGCTTAGGTCCTTGAGATCCTTAATCTTTTGTTTTTGTTAGGAAACTTTGGGGTCTCTCCAGTTACTTGATATGCTGAGTAAGATATGTCCCAAAGGAGCATTATATTTAGTTTTGGGCCCGATCAATGCAGGCTGTAGAGGAGTAAGAATTTCTTTAAAACTAAAGGAAATACATTTTGCAATAAGTTTTGCCAGATAGAAGGATTTCTTGACCACTACTGCAATATGATGATCAAAGGAGAGAGAGTTATCTACCCATGTTCCAAGGTCTCTCACAACATCTTCATTTTAGAGCTGTGTGTTTTATATACTTTAAGTTGGAATGAGGGTTTGTTTGTCAGTTGCAACAATATTGTATTTTTTTAGAATTTACTTTATTTGTAGACCGCCAGCTATTTACATGTGTAAGTTCACATAGTAGCATCTACATATCACAAGGGGATTTACATATAACACACAGTTTACAATGATCTTCAAACTTGGTTAATGAGAGTTCCCAATTTTTGATCTGAAGATCAGAGAAGTATATTCTGAACAGCAGATGTCCAAACATGGATCCCTGTGGTACTCCACTAGTTACCTTCTTGCTCTTTGAGGACGCATCTGCCACCATTATATTGTGGGTTCTATTTCTCAGCCAATTGTCTATTCATCTTACTACATAGGGATCAATTTGGAGTGCATTTAGCTCACTGATATCGGCATGTGCTCTGGTATCAAATTTTTTTATGAGGTCTAGGTATGCTGTATGAACAGCGTGACCATTGTCCAGAGCTTGTTTTTTCCTCTCAATAAAATTCCTAGATTTATTAGGTAGGATCCACCCTTTCCAAAGCCTAGCTGTCGGAGGTGAAGTCTAATAAGTTTTTTTTTTTTATATCATTGTTTATCAGTTCAGTTATTACCCGTTCCATTGCCTTACAGATGACTTATTAGGGTGATGGATCTGTATTTCCCAAGGTCCATGATGGGACTGTCCTTGTGGAATTATAGGAGTGCCCAAACCTCAGGGACAGAGCTTGTGGATAAGCACAGCTTGAACTGTTGTAGAAGCAGGTTCATCAGAGCATGTTTAATGCTGTTCACCAGGCAGCCTATATGTTAGGTCGTGTAAAGGAGGTTACAGAATCAGACCTTTCATGCCTTATCAAGTTTGCTGCAGTCCTTTTGCTAATAAATTTCAGATATTCACTGGATCAGAGTAGGTAATGCCATTAATAATAAGATCAAAGTATTGGGTGGTGTTTTGAAACTTCCTGATGTAAATAAAGAAGGCTTTGTAATTATCTTTACCATCTTATGCCAGTCAATGTTCATAGGATATCTTTGTTTTTCTGACAGTGTTTTTCAGTACCATGGATAACTTTTTGATGTTGTCATGATTTGTGGATCTTTAGTTTTGTTAAAGAATCACAAATACAAGACATCAGAAGGTTATCCAAGGTACAAAAAGTACCTTCAGGAAAACAAGGGCTTCCTAAGAACATAGACTGGCATAGGAAGCTAACGATAATTGCAAGTTAATTCACAGAAAGAGAGAGAGCAGTAAGGCAGGGGCCTGCAATTGCTGGGCTAAAGACTGCTGTCATAAGTGGCCAGTGTGTTGTTCAGTTTGGGTGTGAAAGTTGGAACTTCATACCCAAGACAGCAGTGCATATTCCCTTTATACTGCTTGAGTTGGATTGTACTTGTGGAGTAATTATTGAGTCAGACCTATTTGTTTTTTGTTGCTATTACCCTTTGTCAGCAGTAATGCCTTTCATCCATCACATCTAGTGACAGAGTTACCACATTTGGTTGGCAGTGGTGGGGGATTCAACCACACTGGGGTCATCACAGACTCATGGAAGAATATTCCCTCACAGATGACTGCATATGATTAGAATAGCTTTTTTATAGTTTTTCTTTATGTGCCATCCAGTCAGGGTGTCAGAAATTGCTTCTTGTGTGGACTTATGAGCTTGTGAAAATTTTACTTGCCAAGAGATCATAGCGATGGGAGTTTGTAGCCCTGAATGTCCTGCAGCATGAGCATCTTTCCCAAGATCTAACATCATTGTGGACATTGCACATAACATCTACTCCTCTGTTTAGTGTCAAAAGAATGGAAGCTGAATTTTATGCAGAAGATTTCCTGCTGCTCCTTCTTGCTGAAAGGTGTTGTTTGAGTTGGTTTGGTTGCCTTGTGAGAATGCCTTCTGGATATCTCCCATATGAGGTGTACTAGGTACAATCTATGTGGAGGAGACACTGGCGCAGACCCAGGGCATGTTGAACATGTTATCTTTCTTAGCTTGCTTGTGAATATATGGGATAATATGGGATTGGTCGACGAATGTTGCTGGTACCGGGAAATTCTCACCTACTCTGCTAGGTTTACTATTACTGTGACCCTCACCAGGGCAAGTAGTTTAGAAAAATTAAAGAATGAAAGAAGTTGTTTAATCTTGAAGAAACGCACTCTCAAGTTTATAACACTGTTTTTAAATATACATGTTTAACCATAAATTTTCATTCTCATGTATGTGCAGCTTTAGCACAACAGATATTGTTTAGTAGAAGTTTATTGTAAACACTGCTTTTTGTGCTTGTAGGTGTCCTGGCCAGTTTCCGAAGAAAAACAGAATAGCTGCTACACAAAGGGCAAGTCTAAAGAGGTATGATGTATTCATCTTATCCTGTTTTATTGTTCTCTTGAGGGTACCAAGATAACTTTAGTTGTACTGATTGCTCACTTCACCTGTCAGAGAGATTCAGGATTCTCCCATTGTGGCAACAGTGAGAAAATCATTGACTGTACTACAAGTAGAAGAATAGGCTAACTCTGTAACCAGTTCACATATCACCAGCATCTCTCCCAGGGAATTCAGAATATTTGCTGGAGAAGATTATTGATTTTCCTGGATATTTGTATCTAATACTGGAGGAAAGGAGTGAATTAGGGTAAGATAAGCAATGGGGTTTTGCCTGCTCTGTTGTGCATTTTTTTAGCTTTTTTCCTCAACAAACTTTTGATCATTTTATGTGATGTATCTTTCCTTACTGAACTTCTTATGTCAGTGTCTAGGGTGTGCTTTGAAAGCTTTCAGCTGAAATATAGAAAACGAAAATTTCAAGGATAGATTTAAGGGAGTAGTGATGGTATGTTTTGACCATTCAGCAGTTAACATTGCCAAAGAATAAAAAGTGAGCAGCTGTTTTTTAAACTTTTTAAAGTTTCGAAGATCCAGACTCTTCCTGCATGCAAACCTGTACAATGTCAAGCAGATAGAACCACTCATTTGAGATGATCTCCATATGCCCTGAAATGCAAGAGGACATAGGGATTCATAGGTCTATTCCACACTGTTCAGTAGGTATCTGTACCGTTTTCACTATTTGTTTGGATAATTTGTTTACTATCCAGTACTACCAAACTCAAATAAACACTACACAAGCTGTGATCACCTTAAAGCTGGACTTTTGAAAATATTCATTTCCCAAAACTAAGTGAAGGACATGTAGTAGAATGCTCACATTTATGTTTAACATTGACCGCTGGGTAGAGAAAGAGGTGCATCATGTTTTGTATGATGAAGAGCAGCGTACCCAAGGACTAGTCCATATGCTGGACAAATAAAAAGGAAAGGAAGTCAGTAAAACTGCATTAATCTAATGGCAGTTGCATGTAGACTGCTGTGTGGCATATAACTCATCTAGCCACATACACACTAACTGGATTGATAAGATATTAAAACAGAGGAGGTATTAATGTACACATAATTCCTCATCTCAGCAGAGACAGGATTTCATATAGGCACACAACGTTTTGCTGCAATAATACTAGATTCAGGTAGCCACTTCTTCAGTGAGGCATCAGTCTTGGTCTCGTGTATACTTTATGGAAGAAGAGCTCTCCTAGGCTTTCCTTTCTACTCAGATGGTCTTTCCAGTTACCTGGATTCCTCACCCTTCTGAAGCTGTATACGTAATGGCTGTGCCCTCTGTTTTACTGTGAGTACATGAACCTGGTACAGACAAACTATACTCCTCTACAAAGGACTACTTAGTTTTGTGCTAATACAGTAAACTCTCAGTTAAGTGGAACTCAAGCAACTGGCACTATCAAGCAACCGGCAAAAAAGTATCGAAGAAATACAGTACAATTTTCATGCATTGCACTTTCAGTTTTCCCCCCGCAGAAATGTACTGTATTTTTTAGAGCTTTAAAAAGGAAGATAAGAATAAATTCCCTCCCTCCCCAACCTGAGAAACAAGTCAAACCAAATAGTGTAGGGTACAGTATTAATCAGGTCTATTTTTAATAGTAACTCAAGCAACCAGAAACAACAGTTATCCGGCATCTACCAATCCCCATGGGTGCCAGTTAACTTAGAGTTTACAGTACAGTACAGTACAAATGTTTGTGACTAGTAGCCAGGAAAGCAAAGAAGCTGCATTCTTTAACATGAGAGTCATTATGGCTCAAACAGAGTATTGTCAGTTTCTGTTTTACTTTTGAGAAATTTACTAAAAAAGACTACACAGAGCATCAGCACTCGTTTTAGGTGTAATGATTTTTCTAGGTATAAACAACACTTTAGAGTCAAAGGCTTTGCTTTGATTCTCCAGTCCTCTATGTTTTTGCTTTTTTTCGTTATAATGTTTTTCAGATTTGTATCTAATGCCTTTATTTTTTTTATTTCTGGGCTGTAGCTGAAATAAATCACCAACCCCATGGCAAAAGACACAGCACAAAACCCACAAATTACTGACATGCACAACAAGAATGGCAAATATGTGTTCATAGTAATGCATTGAATGCAGTCTGTTTCCTTGATACCACTTCTTGATAAGATAAACAATGGTAGGAGAAGTTAGAAAAAAGTGCATTTCATGAAACTGCCCACCTCCCACATGCAGTATCAGCTGCATGTTGTAAAGCTAATGATGTTGCAAATTAGGACTGCAGCAAACCTGATAAGCCATAAAGATCATCCCATGAAAGATCAGAACATGTGTTCTCAGTAGCATGTTTAATGTAGTATAGCAGTACTGTCCATATGGAGAGTTCACACACTTTAGCATTCTCATCAAGTAAATACAATGATGTCAGTAAGTCGTAGATGTTGAAAAAGAGTTTACCTAACAGGTAATATCCACTGGAGGTTATGGAAGTACAGACCATACAATTTGGCCATTACAAGCTCAGGTTCGACAGATAACTACTTCAACACAAGAGACACCTTTCCAAATAATTGTGATGGTAATGTAATCATCACAGCATGTTCCTTTCATGTAGATATTGTAAGTACTTACAGTGTAAGCTGTAAATGGGACAATGAAATTTACTACTTTGTACATTACCAGGTGAGTTAAATCCTCAGCAGAGGTTGCTTACAAGTATCTAGCATGAATTTAGTGCAGCATTGACTGCGGACTCAGTTGTACATGGTGTTTGCAAGCCTTTGTCAGCTACAAATATTTAGAAGTTGTAATTGAAGTTCCTATCAATGAGCATCAATGGATTTTGTTTCATTGGTTGAAAATGCTGTCTTATTATTCCAGTTTTCCTCTTAGAACTCTTATCATTTCGTCTGCTCACTGTCCCATGATCCTCCTTACCGCTTACCTTCCAGTGCCCACTTACTCCTCCCATCCTGACCAACCTGTCTGCTCTTACTTCAGCCTGCCTTCTTCTGTGAAGTTTTCTGTAACAATACTTTGTACACTGTATCTATCTGATGTATGACAACACATTGTTTAGTCTTCCAGACTCGGGTCATTGTATTCCAGAAATATGTTAATGGGTTAGACGTCATTTTAGGTAAGAGACATGAGACAAACATGCTGGTAGCTCCAAGATTTGCTCACAAGTGCCAAGACTCTCCTTGTAACAACACATTCCAAGGAACTCCTGCTTTTTTAAAAAAAAGTTGTACAGTGCATCCTCTTTTTATTAGGGGAGAACCTCTGCACAATTTTGTCTGTATATGTACATGTATGTACATGTTTTACATATTACACAATGGATGTAAATGTATGCAGCAAACTCCTTGTATGTGCATCTATAAAGTTACTGTTTCTAATAATTTTCAAACAGACTTTTATATCAAACAAATCCTTCTTGCTGATCTGCATATATTACTGTTAAAATCTCCCATCATAATAATATTCATATTTACAGTTACATACGTTTTCTCAGGAGACTTCCAAGGTGATTACACACTGATCAACAGCTTAATTTCCACTGTCCCAGTGTGAAAAAAAGAAGCTGAGAAATAAGAGCTAGTAATTCTGCCAGCTTGAATAAAATTCAGTTACTGTCTAGTAAGTACACTGCCTGGATGCCAGCAAGATGTTTAGAGAACATGAAAGAAAAATGAACTAGAAAATGTGAAGAGAAAACACTGACTAGGAAAATCTAGCAGCTGTTCTGCAAAAAGCAGTTCAAGCTCCACTTTTGGTACAGGAGATGGTTTCCAGTATTCAAATGAACTGATCAATCTGAAAAAAAATCAGAAGTTGAAATGAACAGGCTGGTTGAGTATGAAGCTTCTCAAACAAATGGTAGAGTTAGATGATAAAGCACGCAGACAAAACCTGAGATTTTCTGCTGTACTAGAGAAACTGGAAGGAGCAGGCTGTATTAATTTTATGAAAGAACAAAAAGCAACTGGACTGGTATTCAGCAGCATGACTTGTTAACTGAAAGGACACATCAAATGTATGCTCCAGACCCGGTTGAGAAAGCAGCCAAGACCTGTATTAGTAAAGATGCAATCATACCAGCAGAAAAGAGTAGATCCTGACAAATTGTGGTAGAAGGGAAACGTGTTAAAATGGGAGACAGTGGCGTGTATGTGGAAAATTATTATTCACTGTGCATCAGGCACAAAAGAAGCAACTGTAGCCTAATATTCAGGCAATGTTGCGAGGCAGGTATGAGATTCAAGTTGCTGTATCCAGTTGTCTTCATGTTTTTTTTTCCTGGAGGATCAAAGACATTTTTTGATGCAGAACAGGATAAAGTGGAAATACAAAAGTTTATCCAACAAAAAGTGGGCCATCAAACAGAATGGGACTCATTCTTCTGACAATAAAACTCATATAGAGACTTCACCAGTGATAGTTTTTCCCAGTGTTCCACAGACGATGCTTGAGAGATAGAATAAGAGCACAGGAGTTGATTAAAAGAATTGGGAGTAACTTTGACTTGAACAAGTCTGGTGTGGGGAGATGGAAATGAACAGGAAGAAGACCAACAACACTGAAATTAGTGAATAAATGTATGATTGTAAAGCATCAGTTACATTTATGAAATATGGCTGTACGAGGAAAAGTGGCTGAGAAAGATTGGACTTGTGTTGATTTTGTTAACTATAAAGCATATATCCCACTATGACATTAATGTTTAGAAGAATGCTAAAAAGAAAAAAAAAGTAGCTGTAAGTAAAACAGTTTTGTTCTTAGTAGTATTTGTGTACAATATATCATGGTATAAATTGCATACTCTATAATAAAGCAGTTTAGTTTAACTTGTAGTCAGGGGTGTTTAAAATGTGGGGAGAGCATGAGTCTTTTCAGTGATTGCTGTATGTGAGAAAGATGATAAAGTATAGAATTACCTTTTTAGTTTTAAGAAATGTAGGCTTTACAGTGTTTAAAGAGAAGAAAGGCTGGACAAAAGCAAATTTAAGTTAATATGCTGTAATCTTGAGCTGCTGGGATGTAGGATGGGGTGTAAAAGTCCACTGATTGTTATATGTAGAGTTGATATATTTATTTTTGCAACGGTCAATGTCTGGGTTAATGCTCTTGACTTATTCTAAAAACAGTGTTTTGTGTAAGCAAGCAAGCTTTAAAACTAATACAAAATGATGCATGACATGAGAAGCACTAAGTTTCTTGCATACACAATGATATTTGCTTGTTTTTTTTTTCTTGAGCAAATGTTTAGTGGGAGTCAAGAAGTCTGCAACTGAAGACAGTTGTACATTCTGTTCTGAATAAAATTGACAGACTCCATGCATCTGCAGAGTTGTTAGCTGTTTTTTCTCATTGCTAACTATGTTTCTATAGAGATGAGCTTTCTGTAGGTACAAGCAATTACTCTTAAGAGGTCTGAGCATTATTTGCTGAGGGAAATGCTAAATTTAAAGGTACAAGAGTAAGCAGTTCAGTAAAAAATAAGTAAATAAAGTTTGAAATTATTGGAAGTGAGTAAGAAATAGCAGCTTCCCCAGCAGCCTTAACACTTCAATGTACTGTTTTTCCCTTATGGGAATGGAAAAGAGATAACAAAAATACAGCCAGAAACCAGTGTAAGTGAGAGCACAGGCTGTAACATGCATGTTAGCATGGGTAACCTTCATTTTAGGTTAGTTAATGCACATGGATGCAGCTGTTGATTTGGGGGGGTAGTTCCTGTCAGGAGGGTTAAACTTCATTTTTGGAAGATTTGCATAGTTTTATAAGGTTGTTGTAAGTCAATAGGTTATGGAGTGTTTTGACAATGTATTTGGTGTTTTGTTTGGTTTTGTTTGAGGGTTTTTAGTAAAATAAAAAGTCTTGAAAATGTGATATATGTTCAAATGGAGATGGCAAGAAACAGCTGTATAAAAGATCAACCTGCCAAACATTCATGTGTGCATGTAACACAAAAGTTGGAAATAGTTATTCAAAAAAGCTCTCATGTATAATAAGGATGAACAATAACTTATAATGGCATCCATATTATCTTGTGATGTAAATGGCCTTACAGGTATAGAGAAAAAGGTAAGAGTACTGAATTATATTAAGAAATGCAGATTACAAATAGCAATGCTGCAGGAGACACATTTGTAAAGAAGTGAGCATGTGAATTTGATGAAGAAAGGTTTTGAGATGGATATTCAGCCGAATATTATGGACAGAGGAAAAGGAGAGTAAGTATACTAATTGCTAAAAGAGCTCCAGTAGTGATGGAATAGGGAAAAATGATAATGAATAATTTCTGGTAGTAATGGGGCTACTGGCAAGGGAGGAGGATTACAATGGTATGTATCTATATTCCACCAAAAACTACCATTATGGAGCTTAAGAAAATGTGGGGAGAAATAATCAGCTTTCAGCAGGGAATATTACTTATAGGTGGGTACTGGAACATGATTTGCAACTGTAAGGCTGTATCTAAGGGACCTAGAAGAGAAAATATAAAAAAAAAAAGGGTAAATTTCTGAAGACATTTATAGAAGATGTGAACTAAGTAGTAGGAACTTGGAGAGAATTCACATATTGTTTTTCCGGTTCTGTATTATAACGTCGATAGGGCAGAAGAGTGAACTCCCTTATGTCGATACATCTTCATCAAAACCACTAAATCTCGAATGGCCAGAACAGCAATTGTTTTCCCAGGGAAAAAAAAATCACTGGGCCAAAAAAAAAAAGCCCACAGACAAACTAAATTGGGGGGGGGGGGTGCCAACTCTGAGATCGCACTACAGTGGAAGAAATGGCAAATTCCCGCCAATGGCCCAGCGTTTTTTTTTCCCTGGGGAAAACAATCACTGTTCTGGCCATTCGAGATTTAGTGGTTTCTCTGAAGATGTGTCGACATAAGGGCGTTCGATATCTGCCCTGTCGACATTGTAATATAGACTCGTTTTCCCTAAGGTATAGTAACTGGGCTTGACTAGATGGAAATTCTATTTCACAGGAGCATGTGCATTTAACTGAAATCTTCAACACACATCCAGTAACTATTTCAGATCATTCACCAGTAAAAACTAAGAGAAAAATGCAGGGTAATGAAGTAAAAATGAGACACGGGTGTTTTCCCGCCTACCTGTTAAAAAGATGGGAATTTAAGGAATGAGTAGTGGAAATTATGTGAGAGTTATTAGTGAAGGTAGAATTGTATTCAGAAGTTATAGCTAGTGAGTGAGATAAAATTAAAATGGAGTTTAAAAATAGGGTGGAAATAAATGAAAAAAGAAATATGGTTAAGAAGTTATAGGAATTATTTAGATAGGTTGACAAAAAAGTTTAAGTATTGGAGAATAAGAGGAGTCTCACAGAACAAGAAGACACAACTGCAGAGTGCTAAAGCAAAAATAAGGGAGTATCTAGGTAATATGCATGAGTTTAGAAAGATTGTTGTTAAGGAACTCTTTTTTTTTTTTGATAACTCCAGAGCACAAAAACTTTTTAGCACAATGACTTGGGTAACAGAAAGTGGAAAGGTTGTCGCCAAACTTAGAGAGTCTATAATAACAAAAAATAAATAACCACAGAACCTGTAGAGGTAGTAAAGATGTTGCAGAAATGTTATGAAAATTTGTGTAAAGCAGAGAAATGTGAAAATCAAGAAAGAGCACAATGGAAGTATTTATGGAAGACTTAAGTATCTCAAGGTTAGAGGTAGATAAGGCTCGACAATTAGTTAACGGAAGAGATGAGAGAAAAAGTGGTGCTGTATAATCAGTCTACAGGAAAGTCTCCAGGAATAGATGGTATTCCTGTGGAAATTTGGAAGTTAGGAGGGAAGAAAGTGATCAAGATCTGGAAGGTTTTGTTTAATAGTATTTTAAAAGGAGGGAAAACACCAGCATCTTAGAAGAAAGCTAAAATGCTGTAATATCTAAAGATAGTAAAGACCCATCAGATCCAGCTTTATGTAGACCCATATCAAATTTAAACTATGATTATCTTGTGTTTATGTCTACACTAGCTAAAATAATGGCAAAGATGTCAGCAAAGTGATAGATGTGGATCATTGTGGTTTTATGGAGAAGAGGCAAACATTTGACAACATTAAGAGATCAGTAATGATCCAAAGGGAAGCAGGATGTAAGACAATACCGCTGCTGTTGGTGAATCTTCTTGCAGAGAAAGCATTTGCCTGAGTAAGCTGTGACTTTATGAGTAGGGCAGTGGAAGCTGTTGCATTCCCTGATAAAATAATAAGGTTAATTAATTAGGACAACATATAAAGGATTGGAGGCAAGAATTAAAGTGGGAGAGTTCCTCTCTGATAAATTGCTTCTGAATAGAGATACCAAGCAGGGGTTTCCTCTTTCTACTTAATTTGCATTATATTTAGAGCCACTGTTAAAGAAAATAAGAGACTCAGAAAATCAAAGATATAATTGGCATAGTAGTCAAGAAAAGGTGTCTTTATTTGCAGATGATGTTATGTTGTACCAGATAAATCCAGAAAAAGGACATCTCAGCATTGTGGAACATTTTGAGACTGTTTCAAGTCTTTTTGGGATATAAAATTAATGGAAGATAAAACAAAGGCTCTAGCTGTAATTATGTACCCACACATGAATTGGCCTAGCAATACCCATATTTATGGGGACACAATGAGATGAAGCATTTAGGAGTATGGATTAAAAAGGCTTCTGTTATGGCAGCTAAGACTATGTCGGAAGAGACTAACAAAATCTAATGCAAAAACTAAGAAACTGGATTCTCTTGTTTATGGATATGAATAGTAAGATACAAGCAGTGAAATTGTTTTAGTCCCTTTTGTTTTATATATCGGTTAGGCATATTTTACCAGGGGAGAAGTTTTGGACAATAAGTAATAATGAATTGAAGGAATTTATCTGGGAAGGGAAGAGAGCAAGAGTTAAGTGAGATAAGTTGATCCTTCCAATAGAACAAGGTGTTTTCATATTACCTGATTTGAAGGGATATTTTAAAGCTACACAGTTAAGGCTCGTGTACATAACACAAGCAGAAAGTTATAATTTAAAGTGGAAGGAGATGATGGTAAAGTGGGGGGGGATTTTATGAAATGAGGAGAGAGAGGGATTTTGGACAAAGATCATTAAGGCCATACAGAATATTGTATTCATAAAGTAGTAGAATGTATTCTAAAAACTACTCTAACGTGGAAATGGAGAAATGAGATTTTTCTGATAGGAATGACTGCAATTAGAGGTCAAGAAAATAGGTAAGAGTGGACTTGAATTTACTGGAGACAGCTGGCAAAGAAACCAAGGTATTGGGAACAAATAACTAGAGAGGAGAAAGGTAATAGAATGGGATGAGGCCAAAAAGATATATGGACTGCAGGCTAAAGATAACTTTCTCTATCTGCAATTGATATCAGAGTGTAGGGTAGTAAAAGGGGTAGGGGAATCCTGATTGAAACACCTGCTCTGTTTTTTAGTTGAATCTAGAACAGAAGCTGCTGTAAAGAGGGGATAATTAACAGGGCATATAAAATATTACACAGTGTCTATTAGAATTAGCCAGAGGAGGTTAGAAAATAGATTTGATAAGTAAATTACAAGGGAACCGTGGGAGGATATATGTAGGACTTCCAAGAATGCAACACAGTCTAGAAAGTATATGATTTTTACTTGGAAGTGTTTGCAAAGGTATTTTTATACCACAAGCAGAACTGCAAACAGTTTTTCCTTAGGTAGATGGCAAGTGTTGGAGGTGTGATGGTGAAGAAAGAGGTAACTGGGAACACACATGATTTCTGAGTGTAATAAGTTGGCAGATTTTAAAATGTTCTCTACAGAGTATAACTAAGGAAATGAGTATAACTAAGGAAATGATTCTTTCGAGTTAGGACACATGATCTGTGCTTAAACATAATAAGGCCTTGTTAATCTTAATTCTGGTGGCTGTCAACAAAAAGCAATTACTAGAAGATAGAAATCAAAGTTTAAACCAACTATATTTGAAGTAGTGAATTTTGTAACAGAGATAAACAGGAAGTGAGATCAAAGGGAAGGAGCAAATTACATAGAAATAAATGGAAATTGTAGGAACAGTACATGCAGAATAATGTTCTAGAGGAGGAGTGAGGTTTATGGGAAGACAGAAATTGAGCAATTTATGTAAAACTGGACTGATGATAGTTGTAAAAAATAACATATATGATGTATAATTTATGTACATGGAAACATAATATGGTTTGTTTTATTTTATATTGTTTGCTAATATCTGAAGTGATAATTTATTAAAGGTGTTAAAAAAACTTATCTTTTCAAATAAGAAGACTGTCCTTTACTGATGTGTAAGCTGTAGTTGATATTATAATCGTGTATGTATGGAGGCTTACTCTAATATCTCGTACTACTGCACATCTGTCTGTAACAACAGTAATATAATCCAATTTATATATTTTTTTCTATTTCATTTATTGATATTTGTCTACTGGGAAAGTCTTCTAACACATTTACCTATAGTCATGCTATGCTCACTTTCTTTTTCTAATTCTTCTTTTTTACTGTCGTCTTTACTAATAGTATCAGTTGTAGTTTCATGTGTCACCATACTATGTTGTCACTTACTGTTGTCTGCACACACAAAGTCATTATCATTCCCCTGTTCATAATCCATAATACTTTCTGTATCAGCATCAGCTACCTTATCTATCATAATGTCTTCAGCATCATGTTCAGCAGTATACCAGTAAACCATTAATGACCTTCGGTTTTTATATTTTCTACAAATTTTTACATTTTTAGAAGAATTGTGTAGTTTTTCACAGTGAATAGACTTTATTTATTTTATTTGACATTTATTGACCTTGTTAGTCCGACTGAGCTTGTCCCCTTTTTCAGCGAAGGCCCAGGAAGAAAATCTCCACAGTCATAAGTGATACAGGTAACATATTCACATTACACGTTTAGCTGGAGCAAAAGAAAAATATTCTCAATACAAGTTAAGCAAGTAAAAAGTTAAAAAATACATTGTAACATACAGAAACTATACAAGTTTGTAAGCTACTATCAATTGTCAATATCAATATCAATTTTGGTCAGACATTTATCAAATTAATGTCAGTCACTAAGCAAGTCTTAGGCTGTCCCCAGTAGTTCTCTTTTTTCCATTAACTGAAATAGTGCAAGGTTTGTGATTAATACATGATCCTTAGAGTTTGGTCATGCAGGGAGTCCTACCCCACTTCCACAAACGTCTGTCATCACGATTTTATGGATATCATGTATCTTATGACATAGTTTTGAAAAGAAGAGCTGTAGTTCTTCTTCAAAAATAAGTTATACTCTGGCTAGATATTTTTTTTTCTTGTAGAGATATTTTGGCTGGAAGCCATGTAGTTTTTCTCTGAGGTATAAAAAGATTTTGCATTAAGTAATGTAGTAAACACTTTAGCTAAAGTGTTACTGTCACAATTTATTTCGCAAAAATGTTCCTGTGGTATGTGTATCAATTCTCCAACATCCATGGCTGAAAAACCTAATGGTGCTACAACCAAGTCCCATACTGTATATCTTTTGAATGATTTATTACTTTTAGTGGTGAGACAAACCACTTGTAATTTTACAGGTAATGCACCTTTTTCTGGAACTGAATCAGCAAATGTTTAACTATTTCTGTGTAGGATTTTGCAATGTCGTCTTTCCAGGCATGTGTTTTTTTTTTCTTCTTGCACACTGTTTAAACTCTATTGTCTTCTGTGTTAGTGTCACTGTGTAGTAGCATTTCAGTTATCCTGATTGGATGGCACTTCTCAACAGTTGCTGACCAGGGAAGTACCAGCTTGTCTGTGGGTTCCTCCTTCTCCACTAAACAGCTCAAAATACAATCTTCAAGCCATCCAGCTTGAAGTTCAACAACATGACGCTGTGATGACCCTTAGTCACAGTATTTTTATCCATACTGTATCCAAGTGAAACACCATGGGACACACCACGAGAAGTGAGGAAATCTTCTTTTATTCAAAACAGCATATAAAACAAGGAAAGATAAGCGCTTTCGCATGCTGAAGTGCACGTTTCTTCAGATCTCATTAAACAAGAAATACAGCGTTGTTTAAATAGTGAGCAACAACCAATAAAAACACACTTCATATTAAAAACCTGGTTCAATTTAATCTTGTCTAACTCATTAATTATTATATAGTATTGTCTCATTAAATTATGTGTGATATAACCATCTGCTAAAAACTCAGTTCAAACTCTAATAAACATCAACTTGTTGTGAAAACCAAAATTGAAAACTATGTTTAATGAACATTCTTATTATATGACCCTTGAGTTAATGTGCCGTACTCCTTTGTCCATGAGACAATCGTGTTAATAAAACAATGATGGTAAACTATTGCAAGTACCAAGTGTTAACCAAAAGAGGTAGTGAAGTGGACAGAACTAATCCTTCTGAGTCCTTTCAATGATTTAATAGTAACCTGTCTGAGATGGTACAATATATAAAGCATAAACGAATATTTATTGTCGCATAACGATTTTCCATGGACGGAGACATCACTATAGAAGCTCAATGAATGTATAGCTTTATGTTGCATATGTAATCCTCTCTGTATTTGTGTGATCAAATTATATAAGCACAATGTATATAAATTCAAGTCAAAAACAACACCACTAATGGAGTACATACCTGAAGCGCTGAAATGTCTCACATGTATAAAGTATGGCTATATGCTTTAAGACTGAAATACAAATATGTCCTAAGGGCATACATTCACAATGATAAAAAACTGATAAATAATCAAGTCTTACATCATGGCTGTGTTAACAAACAATCAAGCAACTAGGTGAGGCTGAATTTGATGTCCAAATATTAATCCGAGCCTTATAATACAAACTAGTATGAAAAATGTATGAAACACTGAAGTGTTATAGAACATGCTCTGTCTAGTTCGCTGTCGAGTGAAATTACTCAGAATGAGCGTACTCAAAGAACATAAGTACAAGTCATGTAATATAAAATATTATGTGAAAAACTTCTGGCCTGTTGATGGTGCCTATGGAATGGGTAAACGACCAAAAATATAAACAATAAAAATTATTTAGTGACTAAGTAATGCTGATTGACAAAACGGTCCCAACAATAATGTTTATAACTATGCATGATGGTTGTAAGAGACCTTTCTATTTAATAAACAAGTCATATAAATGGTTTAAAAATACCTAAAAATTATTTAAAATTAAGTGTTCATTCAAGTATTTAATATTGACTTATAAACACTCAAATGGCTAAAATTAATATTAATCAAATACATAAAATGCCGATGTTGCTGAACTGACCAGAAATACATTATGTAATAAAATTAGAGAATTACTACTAATTTCATAAAATGACTGTAAGTATTTCTGGATGTAGCACTAAATATTCTTATAAATATAACCAAATAATATGTATTAAAGAATATTAAAATATAGTTAACATTCAATTCCTTCTGCCCTATTCCATGGATCCACTCTCATAGACTGAATATTATCCCATTCTCACTTGAAAACCCAGCTTTTAAGCGCCAAACTATGGCTTATGATGTATACTCAACCAAAAAAGATGGAAATTCATCCGCTACCGAGTCAATATCAGGATGTAATGCCTATGTATACGGTGTGTGCAGAATTACTAGTAGCCACAAACTAGAACAAAAAATATGTTAAATATAAAAATGAGACTATGTAACAAGTATGAGCATAGGTAAGAACTGTAGACCTGCTTATAGGAAGTAAACTGTGAGATTTCTGCTATGCCCAGTAATTATTGAGCATAAAAAGGGGAGTGGAGAAGTGTCACTACACTGATGGCTCGACTAAGAGTTGGTGTGGTAATCAAGTGATGGTAAAAAGACCCCGTTGTTACTGATTTTAAATGTATCAAAAAGAAATGTTAAATAAAATGTGCGTGTCTTGTTAAAAGTTATGATGTAAACTGACACTGTAATCTGCAAAAATTTTGCCTCTATTTCAAACTAGGTTTCAATGAAGTATAGTGGTTAATACCTAGGTCTCTGTATGGATGATGTTGTAACCTGACTGTATAGTCTAAAAAATTTTCCTCCATTTCAAAATGGGTTTCAATGAAATGTAATTATTAATGCCTGGGTCTCTGTGTGCTCCTGTCTTGAAAATCCATTTCAATTCTAGCTTAGCTAAATGGTTTGTGTTGTCCCCCATTCTACTACTTTTTTCTAATGTCTGCAAGACCCTAAATCTGAACTCATGCATAGGATACTGGTTAACATGTCTGGCAAGAGCATTGGTTTCATTCATCTTGCGTATATCATAGGTATGATTGTATATACGGTCTTTTAATCTTCTAGTAGTTAGACCGATGTAAAATGCCAGACAGGATATGCAGTTTGCCATATATACCAAGTTGGTGCTGTTGCAGTCATAGTGTCCTCTTGGTTTAAACTCAAAAACACCTTGGGAATGAATATAATTTTGTGTAGTTGTAACATACTTACACATGTTACAGGATTTACAGGGGAAAGTGCCTAAGGCTAGGTGATTAGGAGAGGTCACTGTGTTGGTGAAGTTCCTGGAAAATATTTCTTTTAGGTTGTTGCATGTTCGAAAAACAAATACAGGTCTAATGCCAACCAGAGTTCTTATTTCTTCTGTGGCAGTTAGGATGTTCCAGTGTTTAAGAATAATTTTCCTGATCTGTTCATTATCATTAGAGTACTTCATGACATAAGCAATTTTATTCCTGTCATATCCCCTATGTCTATGATGTATTTCAGAATTAAAGTTATTGAGATCAGTGTTCCATTCCTCCACTATTCCTTCATATTTAATAATATTCTTTCTGGGGCTGTACTCATGTATATCTAACCTACTATTGCATGTTCTATTTGAAGGAATGTTGTTGTCTCTTACTTTCCTCACTAGTTTCATGTTATATCCTCTAGCAGCAAAGATACTTTCCATGTTGTCAGCTTCTTCTACAAGCACCAACGGATCCTGAATAATCCTGGCTGATCTGGTAAACTGGCCTTTCACTATTCCTGTAAACACATGCCTGGGGTGCATGCTACTGTGTTCTAATATACTGTTTCTCCAGCAATTCTTCCTATGGAGTTTGGATGTAATGATACCTTGTTGGTTAAAATAAAGGTTCACATCCAAAAAGTTAATACTCAACTTGGAATACTCAAAAGTAAATCTGAGGAAGTCTGTTGTGGACTCTAAATAATTTACAAAATCATTCAACTCTTCAATGGTTCCTGTCCAAAACAATATAACGTCATCCACAAATCTTCTGTAAAGACTGATCTTCCTCATCCAAACATTATTGAATAGGAAATTGGTTTCCCAAAAATGTAATACCAAGTTGGCATAGGAGTTTGCACATGGGGTGCCCATAGCAACACCCCATGTCTGTAGGTAGTATCTCTGATTGAAGATAAATACATTATTGTTCAACACTATGTCAAGCAATTGGCCAATCAAGATCTGTCTGTCCGTAGAGAAGCCACTGTCAATCACCATGACTTCTCGTATAGCTTGCATACCATATTCATTAGGTATGCAAGTGAATAAGTTGCAGACATCTAAGGTAACCAGAATCCATGAATCAGATTCTGATCTGTCTCTTTTAAACTGCTCAATGTCACTCAATAAATGTTGAGTGTCTTTTAAGATAGTGTCTACTCTATCTACAATGGGTCTCAGCATTTTTTCAATAAAAATCGAAATATTGTAAGTCGCCCATTGTCTCCCAGCCACTATTGGTCGCATTGGTATGGGTCTAGTGTCTTTGTGTATTTTAGGTAAACCTTTCAGTGCTGGTATAAGAGGTTCATCTATATGTAAGAATTCATACATTTCCAAGCTAACCTGGCGACACATGAGTAAATCATACAGGTTGACACTGATGTCATTGATAATATTCTCTACCTGTCCTAGTTTGAGTTCTTTATAGGTGCCATCCGAGAAAGAGTTCTCAATGTTGTTGATGTAGTCAGATCTGTCTAACAATACAACCCCCCCTCCCTTGTCAGCAGCAGTTACAATGATGTTCGGATGATTGCGTAGCATTTTGAGTGAGTTAGATTCTGATCTATCTAAGTTACAAAATTTATTAGTAACGTGTTTGGAAGAATAAAATTTGTACATATCAGCTTCACAAGATTTCACGAAGCATTCAACCATGTGTGGGAATGGAGGGCTGAAAGTGCTTTTGCGCTTGAATCTAAAAGTCTGCTTATTGTCGGAAGCAATAGATGTGAATTTTGAATTTCCAAAAAACATTTTTATGGCTATGTTCCTGGCAAATAGTCTAAGGTCAGAGAAAGTCTCAGTCTGCACACTTGGTTGGGAAGGTATGAAACTCAACCCTCGATTCAGAAGAGAGAAGTCAGATTCTGATAAAACAAGACTAGAAAAATTGAAAACCAAATCAGTCAATTTAGTTGTTTTTTTCTGTGGCCCGTACCTGTCCTGTGAGTTCTTCCGTTTCCTGGGGCCTCGGCTCATTGATCTCCCTCTGGGACGGCGTGTCACTGTGTAGTAGCATTTCAGTTATCCTGATTGGATGGCACTTCTCAACAGTTGCTGACCAGGGAAGTACCAGCTTGTCTGTGGGTTCCTCCTTCTCCACTAAACAGCTCAAAATACAATCTTCAAGCCAGCCAGCTTGAAGTTCAACAACATGACGCTGTGATGACCCTTAGTCACAGTATTTTTATCCATACTGTAAAAGATTTCTTCAAAAACACAATTTCAGTGAAGCTGAACACATCTTAACATTTTCCTTTCTTTCCATAACATTCTCTTCTGTCTCAGCCATCTGGTTCATCCCCCAGAAAGAGTAAATACCACCTTCTGAAATGAGTAGTGAAAGTTCTACTGTAGCCAAAAAAAGATTTTGCATAAACAGTTTAAATGTTTAAATACCACCTTGGGTCGTCCCCTAAAAACAGAGGCTATTAGTCTAGTGGGAGTAAGTAAAAAAATAAATAAAATACACACACACACCCTGCCACCCAGCAACAGATCCTAAGGCAAGACTACGTACCTAACATTTTAGTCATAGGTGACTCTATAGTCAGGCACACTGATGTCCCACTCACCAGGCTGAACAAGGAGAAAATTACAGTCAGCTGCCTGTCAGGTGCCAGGATCCGCCACATAACGCATGCACTCAAGTCACTCCACAACAAGTACAAATATGACTCTGTCATTGTCCATGTTGGAGTGAATGACTTGAGGCGTACTGCCCTGGACGACATGAAAAGAGACATGGAAGAGCTCTCAGATCATGTGGCCCAGGCAGGTATGACCCTAGCCCTGAGTAGCATCCTGCTTTCGCCCAGAATTATACCACAATATAAGGACAAAATGATTGACTTCAACAATTTGCTAAGCTTCTGGTGTCATTCAAAGGGGATCCAGTATCTATTTGCCTGAGACAACATGATCGACAGACCACGATGCTTTACCAGAGATGGTCTACACCTGTCGCCCCTGGGATTCAGGTTACTGGCTAAGGCTCTTGCCACCCCTATAGTGCCTTTTTTAGGCAAAGTTCAAAGGACAAAATCACCACCATAACAGGTACAAGCATACAAATTCAGAAGGTAATGCTACTCAATGCTAGAAGTGTAAACCTCAAAATGCAGTCTCTCGAGGCACTCCTAAAAATGGAGAACATCGATATCTGTGCAGTAACTGAGACCTGGTTCAATGCTCCAGAGAGCACCCCTGCAATACCAGGCTACAACTCTTACCACACTTTTCGGATACCAAACCAGGACCAAAACACTAAAGGTGAAGGAGTGTCCGTATTCACTAAGGATATTCACACCACCAGGCTAGTTGCCCAGCACAATGCGTCTGAAATTCTCCAGGTGCAACTAACACTAGGTAAGACTGCAATCCAAATTGTGGCTTGCTACAGATCCCCCACCATGCCCCAAGATTCTCACTACACCTTTCTAAACATACTGGAAAATATTAATATACAACCAAACACCCTAATACTGGGTGATTTCAACTACCCTGCCATTAACTGGGAAACCTACTCGTGTACCAACACCTTTGCTCAACGGTTCTTTGAATTCATAAATTCCAACACTTGGTTCAACTAATCCATAGTCCCATCAGGGGCTCCAGTATCCTAGACCTGGTCATTACCAACATGGGAAATCGATGTTCCACACCTATGGTCACCCCTTGTTGGTCAGGTCTGACCATAAGCTAATCACCCTTAACATCCACATCCCACCCCCACTCCCCAGTAAGGAAACTTCCATAAAAAACTTCTCCAAAGCCAACTTCATGCTACTCAAGTCAGAAGTGACAAACGTCATGGCACCCATGCAGACGGGAACTGAAAGTTTGACTGCTGACTCCTACATTAAGGCACTGTACGAGCACATCCACTCAAGCATGAATCGTATCATCCCAAATAGAACCAAGATACTCTCCTCCAAAAAAAGGAAGCCAATCTGGTGGTCTGCCATAAACAAACTTTACAACAAAAGGAAGAAACTGTTGCAGAAAAGAGGATAATCCCAGGATGCAAAACATTCCCTTACCAGCCTCAGTAAGAAGCTGAGATTCCTCATAAAATCCTCTAAAGCTAGTTCCGAAAATAAAATTGCCAAAGATTCCAAAGACAACCGCAAGGCATTCTATAACTATGTCAGGAATCTAAATGGCAATGCTCAGATCTGCTCTGAGCTACAACAGAATGGCATTAAATATACTGATCCCAAGGATATTGCCAATATCCTGGCAGATCAATTCAGTGCCAATTTCACCCCCCTAAACGGCCCATCTCAATACCAGAAGATTGCCAAATTCCGGTAATAATGCCCATACAGGTAAAAAACGCACTCTCCAAAGCTAAGAATACAGCATCCATGGGAGCAGATGACATCCCAGACTGTGTATTACATGAACTACAAAATGAACTGGCACCTCACCTAAGTGTCATGTTTAATCATAGCCTCACCTCAGGCTTCGTGCCCACTGAGTGGCGCACAGCTACAGTTATCCCACTCCCCAAGGGGATCTACCTTGGATTCCAGGAACTACTGCCCCATCAGTCTGATGAGCCTGATCTGCAAGGCCATGGAACGTATTATCATGGAACTTATAAACAAAGACATTGGCAACCTTCAAACACTGGACCCCACCCAGTTTGGGTTCATGAAGGGCCGATCTAGTCTCCTGAACCTGAATGATGTCTTCGAATCAGTCTCCAGAGCCATGGAAGAGGGTAAGGTGGTCCACACAGCCTTTCTGGCCTTTGACACCATCCCCCACTCTGGAATCATAGACTTACTAAGCTGGGCATTAACCCCTGTGTCACTTGATGGGTTGCCAACTAGCTTGCTGACAGAACCCACACTGTAAAAGTAGCCGACTCCAAATCCAGCTCCAGCTCCAGACAAGTGGAGTACCTCAGGGTTCAGTCCTGGGACCGCTCTTGTTTGGCATCCACTTCTCTAAAGTACAGGCCAACACTAAGGGACTCTGGCTAACAACGTTTGCAGATTACTGCAAACTGGGAACCATTATTGAATTCCGAATGATGTGGGTACTCTACAAAAGGGCCTTACAGAAAAAGATGCTTAGTGCGAGAGCCATGGGCTCAAGCTCAATGCCAAGAAATGTATAGTTATCCCCTTTAGGAAAAAACATGTACCCATAAATTACCACATAGGTGGCAGTACATTAAACACCAAAAGTGTGATAAGAGACTTAGGGACACTGGTGGACAGTGGTCTCACCTTTGTTAAACACATCGCCACAACAGTCAGGAAATCCTTCTATGTGACACACCTCATCACTAAGGGCTTTTCATCCCACTGTACTCATCCCTCATTAGACCCATTATAGAATACAGTACCCCATTTGGTATGTACCTCTCAAGACATCTGCAACAACTGGAAAGGCCGCAGAAATAACTCACTAAAAGAATTACAGGCCTAAAGCAGATGCCGTACGCTGACCGCCTTAAAAGTCGCCAGCTATACTTTGTCGCATATCGTCTACTCAGAGGTGATCTCTGCTTAACATACAAGGCCATGTCAAACTCAGAGCTGTTGGGCATGCTCAATCCCAATCCCTCAGAGCCACATGCTCCAGGTATCTAAATCTTGTCATCACAATAAACAAAACATGCCGGAGGGATAGGTTCCTGACCCAGAGACTCCCCAGACTCTGGAATAGACTGCCCATACATGTCAAGCAGAACACCTCTTTGACCCTCTTCAAAAGGAGCCTTGACGATTAGATAGGAGAAAGGAAATTCACCCCGGGGATCACGTCAGTCGCCCTGCTAGACAGGGGTCCAGGGAAGTAAATAGTGTGGGAAGAAATAGCCAGGAAATTGTTGTAATTAGGCTTGTACAGGCCCTAGGGCCGATAGCCTAGTACCAACCTATGAACACACAGACACACACACACACACACATATGTGTGTGTGTGTGTGTGTGTGTGTGTGTGTGTGTGTGTGTGTGTGTGTGTGTGTGTGTGTGTGTGTGTGTGTTATGCTTGTGAAATGGGACACTGAGCAACACTGAAGAAACCCAAGTAAATAATTTTAACTTTAACTTTACAAACATTGTTTCCAGTCACTGAGTGTGAGTGTTTTTTATCATGTCTACTATACTTGGTGCTGCAGCCACTGATTGGAGGCAAGGAATTTCCACTCTTAGCAGCATTGAAGGTGAACGTGCCTTAATTGCATTGTTTCGAGAACTGTAAGCAGTCCGTGAAGTCACATTTAAAGTGTCAGAGTACTAATTACAAAAGCACAATTTCACAGGAATCTCAGGTAACTTACATGTTTCAGATCTGATCATCTGATGCTCCTGTTAATAGACTTGACTCAGCAGTTGTGTCAGATATCTGCAGTTTCTTGTATACAGCTATACATCCTTTTCTTGGATGATGTAGGATCTCTGATTCTGTTGGTGACCTAATGCCATTATTTTTATGTGTGATTTCTTGTTCAGAATTTTTACGTTGTATCATGTTGCTTCTGTCTTTTCCTGAGAAATTCTGGAGAGTTCTTCTTTCTAGTACTAAAAGTAATTGGCAGTTTAGATATCAGCCATCCTCCAGTCATTAATTATGAAGAAGGTAAACCTACATTTTGCAAAGGCATATTTCTGTAGTTTTAACTATGCCGGATGAATGTCCATTTGAGCCAATGCCTTTCAGTTGTTTTACATATTTTTGCTGTTCGGATTATACATTCCACCTGCCTATATGATTTTGGATGTCTTGAACTTAAAGTGATATGCTGAAAGTCATAAGCTCTTAAAAAGTATTTGAACATTTGACTTACAAATTATGGGCCATCATCTGACATCACTTGCTTAGGTATAACATGATTTGCAAGTACTAATTTAAGCACAGTTATTACTTGGGTGGCACAGCGGTGCAGTGGATAGGTTTGCCACCCCACAGCAAGAAGTTCCCCAGTTCGATTCTCAGCTGAGGTGCCTTCTGTGCGGAGTCTGCATGTCCTCCCTGTGTTCACATGGGTTTCCTACAGGTGCTTTAGTTTCTTCCCACATACCAAATGCATGCAGTAGGTGGACTGGACACTTTAAATTGGCCAAAGATTTGAGTGTGTGGAGTGGATGAACTACAGTGGCAGGGTAGCCACCCTGTGGTGTAAACCTTGGCTGTAGATGATTGTCATTGTTGAAGTGACACCCCAACCCCATGTGCAAAAATGGGAAAAAGGGGTTGTGGATGGATTACTGTAATAGATTTTTGTGTCTTTCAGCTGAACAGTTTCTGAATATTGCCCTTTAGTCAGTACACAACAGAAGGTAGCTAGCTCCTGTGTTTTGCCAAGGCAGTGTCGGAATTCCATGAGGAATCCTCTTTCTGTCTGTCTGACAGTGGTTTCTGGGTGTGCCACACAGCTAACAGTTTTACATCTATTAGTCTTTCTTTGCTTACATGTTAGGACAGTACTTGATATTCTAGTTCTTTTCCTGCCATAGACATTTGCAAAAGAGACTCCTGTTTTTTCAGAAGCATTTGGCTTCCCAGATGTGATTGAATTGTTACTTTCTCGCATATAGACAGTATATCCAAAGTACGTGACAGCCTCTCTCTCTGAAGATGTAGTCTGGTTTAATTAACATATGTAGATGCTTCTTGTTGTGTAGCCACCTAGATATTATAGCTTCTTCTAACAGCTGAATTTCTGTATCTTCTCTAGTAGCCATTTTCAGTTTTTGTAATATCTCATGAGTCACTAAAATTCAATCACATCCCACAAAACTTCCAGAGCTTCTTCCTAGCAAATCTTGTTTGCATTCATTCACATAAACTTACTTCACATATCAGCAAAATGCATATAATTTCTTGGTTTGTATTATAGCTCCACATTGTATTTCTAAAGTGTCGGTAACATTATTTGCATTCTTACAAGTGCTGTTGTCATTGTTTTTTTTTAAAGATGCTTTTATAAAGTCCTGTTTTCTGTCTTTTAATGTTTCCCATGCACACAGTCCTTAGTTCATGTGTTTGTGGCGATGTTTGTCTTGCAGAGTTGCAAGAGATTAAGGGAGTCCTTGTTTATTATATATTTTTTTGCTGTTAAGTAACCAAGTAGGTGGACTGGTCCAGAGATCCTTATTAAACATGACCCATGCTCACTGGCAATAAACAGTGCAAGAAAACTTAACGCTCTATCATATTTAAAGTGTATAACTTAAATGTATGTAGTTGCAGAACTTTAGAAAGTTCTTATACAGTTATTATATACTTTTGCTAAAAAGAAAGTTACACAATTTGCATACATTTCTAATAAAGTAGCAGGTTTACATTAGGTTTTATCAGTTTTTAAGTGGGATGCAGTACAGTCTGGCTGTGTGACCTTGCTTCTGAAATGTTTAAAGCTGAATTTCCTTGTGGGGGGACTCAAATGGAAGTTAAAAAAAAAACAGAGCGTACATAGAATGCAAAACATAGATCTCCACAGAGGAGACTGTAAGAGACTGAGTGCATGCTGCTATAAAAGCACATACTCATTGCCTAATGTAGATAACTGCTACAAATGTCTGTCACAAAGCATTTCTTGCAGTAAAAGTCTTCCATAAACAGGTGCTGTTAATAAGTACCAGTCAAAAGAAGAAACAACAGACTTAACAATACTGACCAAAATACTGAGCCCTTTAGAGCTCTGTAAAGAAAGGTCCCCATTCCAGAAGCCAGGTTACCTGCCTATGTGTTAAAAGTTCTTTGGGAAAGATAGGTGAAGAAGCAGTTGCTATTCTTCATGTTTCACTGTTGCAATCCTAACTTATGGGATTTCCTGTTGTGGAAGCCCTTGGCCAGCCCGACTACCAGAGAATAGTTTCCCTCCTATTGGAGCCAGTGGGTTCCCTATCCGATGCTCGGGTATAAGAGCCATGGTCTCAGTTCTTTCTTGCCGTCGGAGCCAGAAGCAGAGTGCCAGTCAGTATATTGTTCTGTCCACACCAGAGAAAGAAGACTCCGGAAAGCTAAGCACCACATTGAGGAACCTTTTATGTATGTTTTGACTGAGAGAAAATTAATAATTGTCTCCACTGTAGCAAACAGATATCATACTGGGACTTCCACTGTTTTTGTGCGATTTGCCTGGGCCTGGAACACGATGTGCCCAACTGTCATTTTTGTGCTCACTTTAACAGCAGAACCATTAGGTGTAGGGCCGAGATTTTAGCAAGTTATCTTAGTGAGTCGTCAGGCCATTCGCATCCTATGGCATCAGCTGGTCAAGCTGAAGTCGACATCCCTAAGTGAAAAAGCGATAAGGAAAAATGATCCAACCTTAGGGTCTCAGACAACTCCAGCTCGCTAGTGGCCAATCCTCTTAGACTTGTTACCGTTGAAGAAGGTGAGGTGCTTACGCAGAACCCTTCCGAGACCAAAGTGGTGGCACAGGCCTCTATCAAGACCTGTTCAGAGTCTGATATGCCTTCGGGTCCCTCAACGTCTTGTCAGGCTGTAGGACTCAGTTTGTTGGTTGAGTCTAGGAACACTATGCAGGCTTTGGCTTCTGACAACCACACTAAGACCGAGAATGTATTTTCACATTGCCAAGGCGTTGCAACAGCTTTTCACTTGCATGAGATGGTTCTCTGTTTTGGGCCAGATGTCAGTTGCAGACCAAAACCTAAGGCCGCTCACAAGAAAGTGGCTCCTGCCCATTCTCAATCTAGATCTAATGGCTCCTATTCCCAGACATATCAACAGGATCTTGTGAGGTTGGCTGAAGATCTACTCTCTCTGGTTAGAGCCAAATGGCCTCCCCCTGAGTTTTCTCCAGGTAAAAGAAAAAGAGACATCCCTTCAGAAGATCTTTCTGATTTCTTTGCTTTAGGTAAGGACTTTGGCCAGGAGGATTCTACCTTTGAAGAGACTGCTTCCATAGTCTCCTTTGGGGATTCATACTCAGATTAGAATCTTGCATTGGCTTCTCCTCCTGAGGATATTTCCTCTGGGGAAGTTCTTCATAGCTTGAGGGAACACTTCAAGTGGGAAACACAAGACTACCCACAATCTAAGAAAATAATTAAGGAACTTCTTAACCTCCCTGAACACAAACCCGCACCATTTCTCCTGTCTTAGAGGTGGTAGATGATGTGTTCCAGGACACTTCCTTAAAACCAGAATCTCTGCCTCCTGCCCCCAAAAAGCCAGACAGGTTTTATAGGGTTCTGAATTCACACAGACATCTCTTTAAGAACCCTGTGGTAGACCCCAAGGTTGTGAACCCAGGCCCCAAGGGAGTCAAGGCTAACTTATCCAAAAAAAACCTTGCCTACTGACAGGGAAAGTAGGGCCTTAGATATATTTGTCAAAAAAGTTTACACATCTGCTACCCTCACAGTGTGGGCCTTGAACTGACAGTTTCACATGGTTAAATATAAGGAAACTATTCTGGACCAAATGAAGCAAAAATTGCTGAGCATGGAAAACAAGGGCCGCTCTAAGGAGTTATTGGACCTTTGTAATTCCTGCTCTGAGGTAACCAAACACTCCCTGCACTCTGGCTGTGATGCTGTGGAAGCTTCCATTAGGGCTGCAGCTACAGGTTCTGTCATCAGAAGACATGTCTGGCTGAGAGAACAGTCCCTCATAGACCATGTCAAATCCAGTCTTCTGGACGCCCCTTTGGGTAAAGACTTTATCTTTTGTCCCAAGACTGAAGCTATTCTCAAGAAAATGGAAGACAAAGCCAAGTCCATGCAGACTGTTAAGGACTTTCTTCAAGTCCAGCCTCCTCGCTTCAGCAGAACCTACCCCATCAAGCATTGGTCCTTTTCTTCCCAGCCAAAGGCTAGGCAAAGAAAGCCCCATAGGTAAAGGAACCAAAGACAGCACCAATGGCCCAAGCAATGGCATTCAGAACCCATTAGTCCAGGGGCCTCACGCCTGCAGGCCCCTAGCAGGGAGCAGCAATGACTTGGCCATGGAAATTTTATGAACATTTGTGCAAAGCAGAGGAAGAAATGGTACACATGGAGATATCTGTGGAAGATTTACTTATGCCAAGGTTAGGGAAAGATAAGGCTCAACAATTAGCTAAGACAGGAAGGGGTGAGATAAAAATGATGTATAGTTAATCAACAGAGACGTTTCTAGGAACAGATGGTATTCCTGTGGAAATGTAAGTCTCTTGGAACAGATGGTATTTCTATGGAAATTTGGAAGTTAGGAGGAAAGAAAGTTTTAATGATCTGGAAGGATTTGTTTAGCAATATTTTAAAATTGTGTGCATTGGAAGGGGTCAACATCATGGAAGAAGTCTATGGCATCTGTATTAGTCAAAAAGGGTAATAACCAATTGTATACATTTTCATGTAGCTCCAGTTCAATTTGTACAGCAGGATTATAAGGTGTTTTTTATATATAGATATATATATATATATATATATATCTAGAATCACTACTAAATACCGAACGCCTAAAATCCCAACGCTTAAAACACCGAGACCACATGCCCGAAACCCCACAATACCGAATATGTAAAACCGCGAAATTCAAAATCGCGTAAGTTACACAACCAAACAGCACACACACACATACACACACCTTCCCCCCACAACCAAACAATGCATCCTACACTAGACATAGGCAGGGGGGCAAGCCCCCCTGCACCCCCATGTGGGGGACTACGCCCCCACATCCCCCTACTTTATTATTCTAACTCCGAGATCACACAAACATACACACAAGGCAAACTCACACCCACACATTACAGTCCCTCACACACACACCACAGTCACAACACACACTTACACACACTACACCCCTCACAAACACACTTACACACACATACTTACCTGAACCGCAACACCAGAAGCGCTAACGCAAAATCCGTTAACATGGGGATTTTGCATTTCGCGCTTCTGGACTTTTGGTAATGCGGGGTTTTGGTCATCTGGTCTCGTTGTTTTCTTCGTTGGGATTTTGGGCGTTCGGTATTTCGTAGTGATCCCATATATATATATATATATATATATATATATATATATATATATATATATATATATAATTAGCTAAGAGAATGGTAAAAGTAGCACATAAGTTGATAAGTGTGGATGTTAAGTTGTCAATCTCGCCTTCATTCTTGCTGGATGGGTTCAGAGCCGACCTTCGGCTCCAACTCGGCCTATACTAAAGCTCGAGAGCTATTTATACCAGCTCGAGGCTACCCTATATCCCATAATGCTAGGCGCTAACTACCCAGATCTCGTTTGCCGCTTACAGCTACGAGGTGCGTTTACTACCAGCTCTTCAGGTTAGAAGTTTTTCTGTTAAAAAAATTGCTATTTTTAGACTGGGTTTTTCTTAGTTTTAGTTAGCGACCATCCCATTAGCTTCCCATTCATAGCTAATCCCCCTTTAGGCCCCTTTTAATCCCTTTTAAGACCTTTTTTAATTTCCTTTTTTATAGGGTTAGGCCTTTGGGCCTTTTTTCTGCCTTGTCAGTTTAATTTTTTTGTGTGACTGACTTTACTTAATAGGGTGTCTGTGTGTGTGTGTGTTTAGTTTTCTGTTCTTAAGATGTCAAAAGACACCAGGGTCTCAGGCTTCAAGAAGTGTGACTCGTGCTGTCAGAAAATGTCGCTGACAGACGGTCACACGTCTTGTGTTTATTGCCTGGGCCCTCTGCACCTGCAGGACTCTTGTTCGGTCTGTCATGCGTTCAGCCCAAGAGTCCTGCAGGAACGCAGAAATAAATTGATTTTGAGGGGCTTGTTAAAGCCTGAAGGTTCCCCGACCAAGTCTTCATCGGGGAAGCCTTCGAAGCCATCTAAGCCATCGGCTCCGAGCTCAGAGCTTTCGACTGGTGGTTCTCGAACTGCTGTCTCATCGGCTCCGGCTGGAGCCGATGTTTCCAAGACACAGTCTTCTTCATCAGCTCTGGCTGGAGTCGATGTTCCTCAGGTTCAAGCTTCTACATCGGCTCGAACCGGAGCCAATGTTTCCGGGACACAGTCGGCGCCGATAGTGGTGTCGGCGCCATCTGCCAGCTGTAAGAGGTCCAGATCTCCATCCTTGGAGTCTGTTCACTCGGCTCCGAGGTCTCCCTTACTCTCGGAGCAGAGTCATCGAACCCATTCCTCCAGGTCTTCCAGGCTCTCAGACCACGACCTCGAGAGGGTGGTTAGTAGACTTCTTAAGTCTCAGGCACTAGCCCAAATGCTTCATAGCCCTTCTCAACAGACAGTGGCTATCCCCACCCCATCTTCGATTCCTCCTCTGACTCTTCCTCTGAGTTCGGAGCCGGAGCTTGTTGGAGCCGTGGCTGTCGACACGTCGGAGCCGATACCTCACATTTCGGCTCCGTCGTCTGCACCGGTCTCTTCCATGGTCCCATCCTTGGAGGGATCCGGGTGCATGGACTTCCTCGTCGGCTCCAAGGGAGCGAGTGGCATCGGACCCTTGTCCGACCCCGTTCTCCCTGTCGGAGCTTCGGCGCTGGTAAGTTTGGGCCCGACATCGGCTTCAGAGCCATCCCTCTCGGTGCTGGGAGGAGTCCTTATCTCTTCGGAGCGGGGACCTTATACCCTGCCTGATAGGGGTGCCTTCGAAGTCATGAGGAGCGTGCTGGCCCCGGTGCCTGCTCCACGGTCGTCTCCTCCCTCTGTAGTGCCTGCTGCGGTCTCTACCCACCCTCTCATTCCTGACCGTAGAGTTCCAACGCCTCAGGTTTCCCCATTGGGAATATCCTCCTCTTCCGAGGTTTCCCGTGATCCGTCAGGGGAACCCCCTCGGAAGAGGAAATGTAAGAGGAAGCATGTGGACTCCCCTGAGTCCGTCACATCGGATACCGACTTGGATGAGTCGGAAGGGTCCCCACGGTCCCCCTCTGAGGATGTCTCCTTTTCAGACATCCTTGAAATCCTGAAGCAGAGGGGGAACTGGTCTACCTTTAACCCTTCTGAGGACGTGTCAGTTTACCTAGAGGCTTTTGGCTCTCGCCCTTCCACCTCCTGGGTGTCTCTGCCTTTCGACCCCCTCATGGAAGTGGTGGCGTGGAAGGCGTGGACGGCCCCTGACACGATGGAACCTACCCCACGGAGGCCTTCCAAATTTATAATAGCCCCTTCGGACAAGCAGTTTTTAGCCAAGGGTGTCCCGGTTGATGCCATGGTGGTGGCTGCAGCCACTAAGAAGGAACTGGCTGATCCTTCAGTACCTGTGCATCCTCCTAACAAGGAGTCTAGGACTATGGATAGGTACGGCAAGCGGATGTTTTCTTCAGCGACCTTTGTCATGCATTCGCTGAATTATTTGTGCCACTTCACCCGCCTTCAAAGAGATATGCTCTAAGAAGTGGGTGAGGTCTTATAGGATCCAACAGCCGTGGGGTCTCAAGACAAAATTAATTCCCAGCTGGCAACCCTGAATTCCATTGTCAACTCCTCCATGCGGCTTATTTCCTATGCGGCCGATGGGGCGAGCAGGGCTGCAGGCACAGGCGTAGCCTTAAGGCGTCACGCCTGGATGCGGCTTTGTAACTTTGCAGACCCCTTTAAGGCATCCTTCACGAACTCCCCCTTTGACGGTTCAGCTTTGTTTGGACCTCAGGTGAAGGATACTTTGACCCGATGTGAGCAAGAAGGCAAGACTCTCTCTGCCGTGGGAGTCCGTTTTTCCACCCCATCTAGACCATACCCTAAGGGTCAGAAGGGTGGGAAGATGTGGTTCCGTAAACCACAAGAGGTCACGCCTGACGCAAGAGGTCAGTTCCCCTCTAGAGGCAGGGGGGGACAATAACAGACGCCGCCCCAGGGGCAGAGGAGGTCCGCAAAATCAGGGTAGCAGAGAGTCTCTTTCTGACAAACCCTTCCAGCATCCCTGAGAAGCTGCCCGACTGTCCGCCTTCGGAGGCAGTCGGGGGAAGGTTATCACTGTACCCAGAAGCCTGGCTTTCACTCACTCAAGACAAATGGGTACAGTCAATCATATCAGAGGGTTACAAAATTCCATTTATCCACACCCCAATTCAGCCAAAAGGTCCCCTTCCAGACGTTCCACCCAGTCTAAGGGAACAAGCAGTAGTAGAAATATCAAAACTGCTAGCAAAAAGAGCCATCCAGCCAGTCCCAGCAGACCAACAAGGATCCGGAATCTACTCCAAGTTCTTTTTAGTACCAAAAAAGACAGGGGACTGGAGACCCATTTTGGATCTCAGCAGACTAAGCAGGTCTGTAAGAAGAACGAAGTTCTGGATGGTCACGCTACAGTCCATTCTACCCTTTCTGGGTCAGGACGATTGGATGTGCTCAGTAGACCTTCAGGATGCGTACTACCACATCAAGATGCACAGGCACTCCAGGAGGTTTCTCCGCTTCCGGCTGGGAACCAGTCATTATCAGTTCAGAGCCCTGCCCTTTGGTCTCACTACAGCCCCTGAGTGTTCACCAAATGCATGGCAGTGGTTACAGCTCATCTGAGATGTCAAGGATTCCAGGTGTTTCCATATCTAGACGACTGGCTCCTCACTGCCACCACCAGGTGTCAACTTCTCCGCTCCAGAGATTACACCATTCATACTTGCAAAGGGCTAGGTATCTCCATAAATTTCAAAAAGTCTGCCTTGTCGCCTTGTCAGTCTATTACCTTCATAGGCGCCACCTTAGACACAGTCCGGCTTTCCGCAAAACTGACCGAACAAAGAGTTCTAGATATTCGCAGGCATGTTCACATCCTTCTTCAGAACAACAAAATACAAGCCAGGTTTGTCCTGAAGGTATTAGGTCTCATGGCGGCAGCCATTACTCTACTTCCCCTAGCTCGCTTTCATATGCAGATCCTTCAATGGATGCTTTTTTCCCAGTGGTCCTTTCAACAGCTTCCAATGTCACACAACATTTTAATAACCCTGTCTTGCAAGAAACACCTTTCTTGGTGGATGGTCTCCCCTCAAGTACTTCGGGGCAGACCATTTGTTCCTCCTCCTCCGGTCGCCACGGTGACAACGGATGCCTCCCTAATCGGGTGGGGGGGGCATTTTCAGGGCAGGACAGTCCAGGGCACATGGCAACGTTTCGAGTGCCACCTGCACATAAATGTCTTGGAGAGCAGTACTTTTAGCGTTGCAAGCCCTTCAGGACTCTCTTCCCATCGGGACTATTGCAGTTCAGACGGACAATATGTCCATAGTGTGGTACATCAACAAGCAGGGCGGAACCAAGTCCTATCCCTTGTGTCGAGAGGCTCTCAGACTTTGGCAGTGGGCTATCTCCTCTCAGTGGTTTCTGACAGCAACGCACATCCCCGGGAAGTCCAACATCATAGCGGACAGGTTGAGCAGAGCCATTCCCATGCCTCACGAGTGGTCTCTCAATCAAGCTATAGTGGAAAAAAATTTTCAGAAATGGGGTCGACCTTGTTGTGACCTTTTTGCAACACCTCAAAACAGCAAGTGCCACGACTTCTTCACTCTCTTCCCGGCCACCCCCCAGGAGACGCTCTAGTCCACGATTGGCCCCGGGGACTTCTGTATGCCTTTCCCTCCTTTCCATTAATCACTCAATTGATTCAGAAAGCTACCGCCGTGAGAGCCACCATGATCCTCATTGCTCCTTACTGGCCTCGTCAGATATGGTTCCCGTTCCTGCATCGTTACCTCTTGGGGCAGCCCTGGCATCTGGACCCAGTGCCAGATCTTTTGACCCATCAGTCGGGACAGCTGCACCACTCCCTGCAATCTCTCAACCTCACAGCTTGGTTGCTCCAATTCCAACCCTAGCCAGGCTTCCCCTTATTTCCCATTCTGTGCATGACATACTTATAGCTTCCCTAAAGTCATCCACCAGGAGGATTTACGCCAGCAAGTGGAAGCGTTTTTCCTTCTGGGCAGGAGCCAGAAATATAGATCCTTTTACTGCCCCTATCCAATCAGTCCTAGACTTCCTAGCCGAATTGTTTCACTCAGGGTCTTCTTCCTCCACCATCAGAGTACAGTTAGCGGCTATTTCGAACTTTCACGCAGGCTTTTCGGACTCCAGTATCATGTCCCATAAGCTTTGTAGAACCTTTCTCAAAGGTATCTTTTTGCTTAAGCTCCCAATCAGGGACCCCCCACCGCAGTGGGACTTAACTTTGGTTCTAACCTCCTTGATTCTTCCCCCCTTTGAACCTGCGGCTTCCTGCTCCCTGAAATTGCTATCTTGGAAAACTCTATTTCTGGTCACCATAACATCTGCGAGAAGAGTGTCAGAGCTTCAGGCCCTTTGCATTCGTCCACCTTATCTAGTTTTCCATAAAGACAGAGTGTCCCTCAGGACTAATCCGTCCTTTTTACCTAAGGTTTCTTCTGAAGCGAACCTAAACCAGACTATTGATCTTCCAGTATTCTTCCCCAACTACTCTAACAGAGCGGAACAAAAACTGCACTTTCTGGACGTTCATCGTCAACTACGTTACTATTTGGATAGAACCAAACAGACTAGGAAATCTGAGCAGCTCTTCCTTTCTTATGCAGCAGGTAAGAAAGGCCTTCCAGTTTCCAAAGTAACCCTTTCTAGATGGCTGGCATCTGTGATCTCTTTCATCTATCAGCTCAGATGCCAAAAGCTACCGTCAAGGCCCAGGGCTCACTCAACCAGAGCTTTAGCCACCTCAATAGCTTTTCAGGCTAGATTACCAATAGATTCCATTTGTGCGGCAGCCACTTGGGCCTCTCCTCATACCTTTATCTCTCATTACAAATTAGACATGGCCTCCAGAAGCCGGGCTAATTTTGGTTCCACCATTCTCAAGAGTCTGTTCCGATGAGCCACCCAGGGTGAAGGTGCTAGGGACGCGGTCCCATCCAGCAAGAATGAAGGCGAGATTGACAACTTAACATTGAGAAGTTATGTACCTACCATAACGTTCCATGTTAGTTGTCTTCTTCTCGTCTTCTTTCTTGTGTCCCACCCGCCATCCCCCTAGCCTGGACAGACCTAAAGAATCCTTGGGGATCTTCTTCTTGCCTCAGCTTGACCCCTAGGCTATCCCTTCTGGTAGCTATAGGTCTAGGTTACTTTCTAGTGAGGTTCCTCTCCTCCTTTTGTTGGAGAGCTAAACTGCTATGGTTTTCAGCTATCAAATGAGATCTGGGTAGTAAGCGCCTAGCATTATGGGATATAGGGTAGCCTCAAGCCGGTATAAATAGCTCTCGAGCTTTAGTATAGGCCGAGTCGGAGCCGAAGGTCGGCTCCGAACCCATCCAGCAAGAAAGAAGGCGAGAAGAAGACAACTAACATGGAACGTTATGGTAGGTACATAACTTCTCATTCAGTGTAGTTATGTTGAAGGGAGGCAGCCATTTGATAATTTTAATAGAACTGTGTTGGTCCAGGGAGAAGCAGAATGTAAGAAAACACTGCTGATGTTGGTGGGTCTTGATGTAGAATACATATTTGAGTCAGAAGGGTTGTTTTGACTAGGTTAATGCTTTAATTAGTTTTCCATGATATACTAATGTGGTTAATAAGCAGGATATATGAAGGGTCAGAGGCAAGATTAAACAGGTGTGTGTGTGTGTGGGGGGGTCCTCTCTGATAGATTGTGTTTGAGTAGAGGAACTAGATAGGGATATCCATTTTCCTCATGGTTATTTGCTTTATATTTAGGGACACTGGGAAAGAAAATAAAGGATTATCAATTTCAAAAGTATATGTATGGTATTCAAACAAAATTAGCTTTATTTGCAGATATTATTATTTTGAAATTGATGCATCCAGAAAAGGATATTTCATTGTTGTAGTTCAAGTTTTTTTCAGGATATAAAATAAAATGAAGATAAAAACAAAGGCTATAGCGCTAAACTGTGTTCTCTTACATGAATTGAGTTTAGCAATATCCTTACTTATGGGGCATGATGCGGTAAAGTAATTAGGTGTACAAATTAAAAAGGTTTTTATTTTGACAGCTAAGGATATGTAGGATGAAGCTAAACAAGGAAAAATACAAAACTTGAGAAACTGGAATCTTCTGATTATGGATATGGATAGTAAGATACAAGCAATGACAGTATTTTTAGTCTTACATAGAAGTCTGGCAAGTTTTTAGAAACCAGAAACTGTGAAAGGTAAATAATGAAAAGCTAAAGGAATTTGTTTGGGAGGGGAAGGGGACAGAAGTTAGTGGGAAAAGTTAAGTACAACTAGTATGTGGTATTAAGGCAGAAGACGGGTATCGTTAGTTACTATCAATGTGACAGATTTATTTTCAGTCATACCACCTGATGTGGGTCTTGATTGCTTTAATATGGCATTAACTACTTTGATAGGTTATAGAGATATTAGGAGCCTAAATGTGTTTATGAAGTTGGTTTTATTTATTAATTTTGTATATTTTGAAGGATAGGTTTTCAAGCAAATTTGGGGTGTAGATATGGGTGCAGCTTCTGCACCTATATATGCTAATATTATCTTGTGGTATTGGGAGACTAATTTTATATTCAAGTCTGATTTCTATTCTAATATAACATTTTACTCTAGGCTCCTGGATGATATATTTTTAATTTGGGATGGCGAACTCCAGCACTTTAAAGATTTTATGACGTATATAAACAATACTACTTAATTTTAAGTTTTGAAATTTACTTATGAAATGAGTTATTATAATATTTTTTTTGGATGTTATGGTTTACAAAAGTCTTAGTGATAGGAGGTTTGAGCTATTTTATTTTTTGCAAGCCAACATTTTCTAATTCATATTTATTTTTTAACAGTTACCATCCTTACAGACAGAAATATAGTTTGATGAAAGGTCAAATGGTTAGAGTTCCCTGGATGATTTCTGAAGAAGATAAGTTTTTTAGTGAAATGGACATCTTTAAAAATATGTTGTACGAAAAAGGATATCCAGTTAGACTGAATAAAAAGGTAGAGAGTGAGGTGTTAAATAAAAGAGAATTGGCATTTAAACCCATTTTAAGAGGGGGTGTGTGTTAAGAAATAAGATCAATACGGAAGTGGTTTTATCATATAACCATATGGGTGGAAAAATTAAAGATATTTTGGTTAAAATTGGGGTCTTCCAGATCAACTCTCATGTTAATTTAAGAAATAAATTAAGAAGTGATATTAATGTTATTTTTAGTAGAGGAAGGAATCTGAAAAATATTTTAGAAGCAGATAATAGTTTTAAGGTTGAAAGAGTTGATTTAAAAATGGCTAAATGTGGGTTATGCTGTATTTTCCATTTATTAATTTGAGTGATAAAATAAAAATAGTTAATTATTCTAAATAACCCAAAATCTTACTTAATAAAATAGTCATGACTACTGCTTTTGGGCATCTACAGTCATTTGTTTTTGTTAATTGTTCCAAAGGAATGTACTGTAGGAGCAGTTTTAATTGTGATACTTCATAGGTTGTTTAGCTACATGTGAGTCTGGCACTTTACATCTGGAAGACTGAGAGGCCCTTGAAATGGCATATTTACGAACACCTTTACAGCATACACAGGAGCGATAATAATGCTTTATATAAACACACTGTATTATGCTCCAGTTTTTATAAATTTGTCTTTTTTATTTTAGAAAAGGTACCACGTCCATTGAAAGGAGGTGACTGGCAGCTTACTCTTGAAATTAGAGAACTTCACTGGCAGCTGTTGTTAGAGGCAACTTTATTTCCTGGATTGAATGAAAATATCTATACATAGTATCCTTAAGTTAAAAGATGCTAGGTTATAGTCATTTTATTTATTTTCTTAAATGTATTATAATCTGTGTACTATCAGTTCTTGGTTATATATATAAAAATTGTTTGACAGCTTTAATTTGGGTTATTTAAGTAGAATGTTTTTTCATTGGATGGTTTGGATCGTCTGATTGTATGCCTTTTATATTAAAACACTTAATGTGGTTGAGTAATGTTATTCTCATGAAGTCCTACTGAAGAAAGTGTTTGATAAAAAATGCTGCATTTACATGGTCCTCCTGCACTTCAGTTGCAGACGGGTTATCTGTTTTAATGATTTGAAGGGGTATTTTACAGCTGTATAGTAGGTTCATGTACATAACTTGAGCAGAAGATTATAAATGAAAGTAGAAAAGGATAATTGTAAAATAGGTGGGCAAGGTTCACTAGATAAAGAGATTCTGGGATTTTGGATGCAAGTCTATAACAGCCATAGGTTCATAGGTTCATACTAGGCTGTCTGCCCTAGGGCATTTATAAGCTTAGCCAGAGTGTGTTTGGCTTTCGCCACCCATTTTAAATTAATTTTGCTATGCCCTTTTTCGAGGTTAGTATACTGTGCCTCTGTCTAACAGTGACACAGAAGTGATACCCGGGGTAAACCTACGATCTCCCATCCACTCATCAAGATTCCTCTTGAAGAGAGTCAATGAGGGACTCTGCCTGGACTGGGATTTTATTCCAGAGTGAAGGGAGCCTCTGGGTTATGAATCTGTCCCTCCAGCATGTCCTATTTATTTCAGTGCTGAGGTTCAAGTCTCTCGAGCACGTAGCTCGATGGGATTTGTATTTTCTGAGGTGCAGCATGTCCATTCATTTATTTTTATTTTTTATTTATTTAACATTTGTTGACCGGGAAAGTCCGACTAGGTTCCACAGAGCCTGTTTTCAGCGGAGGCCCGGGGAGAAATGCTCCAGATACATGTCTTTGGAATGTGGGAGGAAACCGGAGTACCCGGAGGAAACCCACACGAACACAGGGAGAACATGCAAACTCCACACAGAAGGCACCCCAGCTGAGAATCGAACCGGGTTGGACATGGCTTTATACGTCAGGCACAGATCGCCTCTGAGCAGGCGGTATGCCACTGAGTAGAGCTGGAGTTTCTTTAACCAGGCAGAATATGGCATCTGTTTGAGCCCTTTGATCCTCTTGGTGAGGTACTTTTGGGGTCTTTCCAGTTGCTGCAGGTGTCTGGTAAGGTACATCCCAAAAAGGGCATTGTACTCAATTATGGGCCTGATGAGGGATGAGTAAAGAGGCACGATGACCTCCCCTGATCTAGATGTGAATCCCTTCATGATTAGGTGGGCTATATAAAATGTTTTTCTAACCACTTTGGCCACGTGGTTGTCAAATGAGAGATTGCTATCAACTTGGGTCCCCAGGTCCCTAATTACTTCTTCTGTACTTAATGGATTACCACCTGTGTGGTAATTTGTGGGCACTTTATTTTTGCCAAGGGGGATGAATATACACTTTTTGGCGTTTAGCTTGAGGCCATGGCTGTGGCACCAGTTGTCTGTTTCTATGAAGCCCTTTTGGAGGATGCTTGTGTCGGCTGGAGAGTCAATTATGGCGCCCAGTTTGCAGTCATCTGTGAACTTGGTCAGCCACAGTCCTTCCGTGTTTGCCTGTACCTCCGAGAAATATATACCGAACAAGAGAGGTCCCAGGACTGAGCCTTGTGGGACGCCACTTGTAACTGGTTTGGAGTGTGACTTGGCTCCAGCAATTCTAACCATGTGGGTTCTGTCCTTGAGCCAGTTTGCAACCCATCTAGTGACATAGGGGTTTATATTTAAGCTGGTGAGGTTATCTATGATGCCCGAGTGGGGTATTGTATCGAAGGCTTTTGCGAGGTCCAGGTAGGCTGTGTGGACCACCTTCCCCTCGTCAATGGCCTTGGTGACTGTTTCAAAGAAATCGACCAGGTTTAAGAGGCAGGATCTGCCCTTAACAAAACCAAACTGGGTAGGATCCAGTGTCTGTAGGTCCCCAATATCCTTATTTATGAGGTCCATGATGATCCTTTCCATAGCTTTGCAGACCAAGCTAGTCAGGCTTATGGGGCGATAGTTTCCAGGATCCGTTGAGGCACCACCTTTGTGGAGAGGGACCACTGTTGCTGTACGCCACTCTTTGGGTACATATCCTGTAGTAAGGCTGAGATTGAACAGTAGTTTTATGTTTGGGTTTAGCTCTTCTTGGAGTTCATGTAGGATGCAGCCCGGGACACCGTCTGGTCCCATTGATGCTGTGTTTTTTGCTTTGGAGAGGGCGGCTCTTACCTGAGCATCGGAGATGTCAGGGGGGCAGCACTCTGCTGGGATAGATATTCGCCCTTTTGGTGGGGAGGGGGGGAAGTTTGCGCTGAACCTGTCAGCTAGGATGTTGGCAATGTCTGTGGGTTCGGTGTTTTTTTTGTCATTCTGGACTAATGCTGAGCATATCTGGGAATTCCCACCCAGGTTCCTAACATAACTAAAGAAATCCTTGTGATTATCCTTAGTGTCCTGTGCAATTTTTCTCTCGAAGCTGGCCTTAGACGATTTTATGAGTGCCCGTAGTTTTTTGCTAATTCTGATCAGAGATGCCTTCCCTTTTTGGGATTTTGCACTATCATGTAGTAGCTTCCTCCTTCTATTGTATAGTTTGTTTATGGCTGGGGTCCACCAGACAGGACGTCTGCCTTTGGAGGATTGGGTCTTGGTTTTATTTGGGATTGCATGATCCATGCATTCCTGAATGTGTTCATAGAATGCATTTATAAAGGATTCTGCGGTCTGGGCCGTATTCTCCACATGCCCGGGGGCTTTGAAGGATTCCACCTCGGTTTTGAGGAGTGTGAAATTTGCTTTAGAGAAGTTTTTCACTGTGGTTTTCTGGGCAGGGGGTGGGGTTGGGATGTGAATATCCAGTGAGATTAGTTTATGGTCTGATCTTACCAGTGAGGGATACACTTCTGGTCTGGAGCATAGAGTCCCCATGTTGGTGATGATCAGGTCCAGTATGTTTTCCCCTCTTGTGGGAGTGGTAACAAGTTGTTCCGTAGCATTTGAGTTTATAAATTCTAGGAACCTTTGGGCTAGGGTGTTGGAGCTAGAGTAATGCTCCCAGTCTATGTTTGGGTAGTTGAAGTCACCCAATATAATGGTGTTTGGAGAGACCTTCATATTTTCCAGTGTTCTCAGGAAGGTCGAGTGGGGTTCCTGGGTTTGGGAGGGTGGTCTGTAGCAGGCTATAAACTGGAAGGCAGTTTTACCCACTGTTAGTTGCACATGGATAGTCTCTGATGCTTCATGCTGTGCCACCAACCTGGAGGTGTGGGTATCTTTGACGAATATTGATACTCCCCCTCCTTTTGTGGTTCGGTCCAAGTTTTGGGGCCGAAAAGCATGGTATGAGGTATAACCTTGTAGTGCTGGGGTACTCTCGGGAGCCTTGAACCAGGTTTCTGTTACTGCATACACAGCATTATATTTGTAAAGTAGCAGAAAGTATTCTAAGACCTAAGTCAGTGTGGGAATGGGCAAAGGAAATTTTACTAAATAGGTCTGTCTACAAGCAGGGTTATAGAAAATAAGCAAGAGGGGGCTGGAATTTACTGGAAGAAATTAGCAAAAATATTACTATATTGGAGGCACATAACTCAGGAATAAAAGGTAATAAAGTGGAATGGGGTTAATCAGAATTTAGGCAAAATGAAAGACCAACTCTGGTGAAGGTTTTAACTCAGTCTAGAACCAAAGCTGCTGGTAAAAAAAAGGAGAATAAGCAGTGTGTAGAGTAAGCAGTGTGTATGAAATAAAGAATCAGAGGAAGTTAGAAAAGGTTGGGAAAAGAGAATGGAAGAGCAGTTACAAAGGATCAATGAAAAGAGATTTGTAAGGCTCCCATGTATGCAACAAATCTAAATTTAGGGTTTTTGCATAGAAGTGCTTGCATATTTTTATACCTCAAGCAGACTCCAGATGATTTTCCTCAGGTAGATAGCAAGTGCTGAAGGTGTCATGAGGAGGAGAGAAGTAATTGGGAACATGTTAAAGAAGTGATTCTTTTTTCTTTACCTTTTTTAAGGAAGCGAGTCTTCTGAGCTGGAATACAAGGTCTGAATTTTTCTTGATATAGTACATCCTTACCAAGTAATGTTGCTAGAAAATGGACATCAAAACCTATTCCTAATGCAAATGTTGTTATGGATATTGTAAAGGAGATAAAAGGTGGGATCTTTAGTAAATAGAAGATGCAAATTTCAGAGAAAAAATAGAATGTAAATGCAAAGTATGTCAGGTTTGTAGTAATCGGTTTGGCTATAAAGACCAGTTATTTTGTTACACATACTTAGTTAATGTGGCATAATATTAAACTGAAGGAGTCAGAATGTTGGTTTGGTTGGGGTAGTTTTGTGAGAGGAGCATTTGATTTTGGATTTAGTTGCACATCTCCATGTAGAAGTAAGCTCACAAATAATGGAAGATGCTGCGTTAATGAAATCTGCCCTTAGTTTATCATATGTTTATTTATTTGCATATGTTTACCAGGAAAGTCCAACTGTGCAAAGCTCCTCCTCAGCAAAGGCCCAGGGAGAAAAGCATACAATAAATGATAAAGGTTATAGTATGTAACATACATTTTCCACAGACATATAAAAACCTAATGTGGTATAAAACATAATAGTTATTCACAGAGTGAGTAATTACAGAAAAGAATAGTAGCCAAGTAATTGTCAAAAAATCAAAAGAAAGAAAGATTTTCACAGTTGCTAAGAAACCATAGGGAGACCAGCTGAAGACCAGCTGGCATAATGGTTATGGTATTCGCCTCCCATGCACAAGGTACAAGGTTCGATCCTGACCTCTGACCAATGCCTGTTTGGAGTGTGCATATTCTCCCTGTGTCTCTGTGGGGTTTCTCCCATGTCCGAAAAATGTGGTAAGTGTTTCCATCCCAAAAACTCACTAATGAATGGAGCTGTGGGCAGCAGCACAGACTCTACATGGTGCCCTACAGGGAGAAAAGTTGTACAGCCCAACCACTTTGGACATCTACTGTAGTGCACAGTATCCTCAAGATAGGAAAACACGGATAGCAAACTGTGTGCTGTGGCAAGACTAGCCACCCAACGGTATAAAATATGACTGTAGGTGATTCGGTCATGTTGACTAATGTCACCAAAATGGCCATGGGTAGTTACCGGTGATAAGTGGGTTGAGGACCCGGCCTATTCTGACCTACGCCAGGGACCCTTGCTAATTGTGGGAGGGGTGTATGTGTCCGTATTGGCCAGTGTGTGCCTACCATAAAGCCCAGCAGCTCTGGGTCAATAAGCTATTGCCCAGCCTGGGTTACCTGGGATAGCTCTGTTGAGCGAAAGCTGGACCCTGCCAAACCTGAATTGAGAATTGTTACACTTAATGTAGGTTCATTGACAGGACATAGCTTGGAAGTGGATGACATGATGATAGGTAGGAGGCCGGACATCCTATGTATCCAAGAGGAGATGGAAGGGCAGTACAGCAAAGCCACTTGGTTGGGATCCAAATTGTACTACTCAGGTATCTAGAAATGGTGTAGGAATTGTGGTGAGAGAAAGGGTTCAGAAGGCAGTGAGAGAAATCATCAGAATTAATGGCAGATTCATGGCAATCAAGACTCCAGTGTAATGTTAGGGCAGTATTTATAATCTCAGACTATGCCCCACAGCAGGCTTGTGACAGTGAGGAACATTCAGACAACTGTTACAGGACCTACTAGATAAAATAGGACAACATGAATTGTTGTTGATAATGGGTAACTTGAATGCACATATCAGGACAGACAGAACAGGATATGAGGACCGCCTGGGTCCACATGGGTAGGGCAACAGAAATAAAGATGGAGAAGCCATTCTAGACTTCTGTTTGGCAAATAGCTTGATAGTAGCCAACACATAGTTCAGAAAGAGACACAGTCACATGATTACATACAAGAGTAGCCAACACCTGTCACCCCTGGGATTCCGGATACTGGCAAAGGCTCTTTCCACCCCTATAGTGCCTTTTTTAGGCAAGGTTCAAATGACATATTCCCCACCGTAACAGGAACAGGCAAGCAAAAACTGAGGGTAATGCTACTCAATGCTAGAGGTCTAAATCTCAAAATGCACTCACTCGAGGCACTCCTTAAAGTGGAGAACATTGATGTCTGTGCTGTGACTGAGACCTGGTACAAGGCTCCAGAGAGCACCCCTGCATTACCAGGCTATAACTCATACCACACTTTTCGGCCATCTAATCTGGAAAGGTGGAGGTGTGTCCATATTCATTAAGGATATCCACCCCTCCAGGCTAGTTGCTCAGCATAATGCAGCCAACGTTATCCAGGTGCAACTAAGTCTGGGCAAAACTGCAGTCCAAATTGTAGCTTGCTACAGATCCTCCACCATGCCCCAGAATTCCCACTCCCCTTTTCTTGATATACTGGAAAATATTAGGGTTCAACCAAATACCCTAATATTGGGTGATTTCAACTACCACACCATTAACTGGGAAAACTACTCATAGGTTCATAGGTTGGTACTAGGCTATCAGCCCTAGGGCCTATACAAGCCTAGCCATAACAGTTCCCTTGCTATTTCTTCCCACACTATTTACTTCCCTGGACCCCTGTCTTGCAGGGCGACTGACGTGAACCCCGGGGTGAATTTCCTTTCTCCCATCCAGTCGTCAAAGTTCCTTTTGAAGAGGACCAAAGAGGCACTCTGCTTGACATGTATGGGCAATCTATTCCAGAGTCTGGGGAGTCTCTGGGTCAGGAACCTATCCCTCCAGCATGTTTTGTTTATTGTGATGACAAGGTTTAGATCCCTGGAGCGTGTGGTTCTGAGGGATTGGGATTTCTTTAAGTGTAGCATGTCCTGTAGCTGTGGGTTTGACATGGTCTTGTATGTTAAGCAAAGATCGCCTCTAAGTAGACGATATGTGACAGAGTATAGCTGGAGTTTTTTAAGGCGGTCAGCGTAGGGCATCTGCTTTAGGCCTGTGATTCTTTTAGTGAGGTATTTCTGCGGCCTTTCCAGTTGTTGCAGATGTCTTGAGAGGTACATACCAAATAGGGCATTGTATTCTATAATGGGTCTAATGAGGGATGAGTACAGTGGGACAATGACCTCCTTTTTTCTAGATGAAAAGCCCTTAGTGATGAGGTGTGCCACATAGAAGGATTTCCTGACTGTTGTGGCGATGTGGTTATCGAAGGTGAGACCACTGTCCACCTGTGTCCCCAAGTCTCTTATCACACTTTCGGTGTTTAGTGTACTGCCACCTATATGGTAATTCACAGATACATGTTTTTTCCCAAAGGGGATAACTATACATTTCTTGGTATTGAGCTTGAGCCCATGGCTGTGGCACCAAGCATCTGTTTCTGTAAGGCCCTTTTGTAGAGTATCCACATCATTTGGGGATTCAGTAATGGCTCCCAGTTTGCAGTCATCTGCGAACTTTGTTATCCAGAGTCCCTTAGTATTGGCCTGTACTTCAGAGAAGTAGATGCCAAACAAGAGCGGTCCCAGGACTGAACCCTGAGGTACTCCACTTGTCACTTGTCTGGAGCTGGATTTGGAGTAGGCTACTTTTACAGTGTGGGTTCTATCAGTAAGCCAATTAGCAACCCATTGGGTGAGGTAGGGATTAATGCCCAGCTTAGTAAGTTTATCTGTGATTCCATAGTGGGGGATGGTGTCAAAGGCCTTGGCAAGGTCTAGATAGGCTGTGTGGACCACCTTACCCTTGTCCATGGCTCTGGAGACTGATTCGAAGAAGTCAATCAGGTTCAGGAGACAAGATCGGCCCTTCACAAACCCAAACTGGGTGGGGTCCAGTGTTTGAAGGTTGCCACTGTCTTTGTTTATAAGTTCCATGATAATACGCTCCATGGCCTTGCAGATAAGGCTTGTCAGACTGATGGGACGGTAGTTTCCGGGATCCAAGGTGGACCCCCCTTTGTGGAGTGGGATAACTGTAGCTGTGCGCCACTCAGTGGGCACGAAACCTGAGATTTACCAATCCTTAGCTCAGCGCTTTCTGGAATTCATAAATTCCAAAGCCCTGGATCAACTTATCCACACCCCCACCAGGGGCAAAAATATCCTAGACCTAGTCATTACCAGCATCAGTGACCGGTGTTCCACACCTGAAATCAACTCCTCGTTGGTCAGATCCGACCATAAGCTAATCACCCTAGGTATCCACATCCCACCCCCACCCCCATTAAGGAAACCACGGTAAAAAATTTCTCCAAAGCCAACTTCATGACAGAAGTGGCCAACTTCATGACACCCATGCAGATGGGACAATACATTTACGACTGCTGTTTCCTACACAAATGCATTCTATAAGCACTTACACAAGTGCATGGATCATGCTATCCCAAACAGAACCAAATTGCTATCCACCAAAAAAGGAAGCCATTCTGGTGGTCCCCTGCCATAAACAAACTCTACAACAGAAGGAAGAAATTGTTTGCAAAATAGAGTAAAATCCCATGAGTGGAGGAGCTCCCTGGTCAGCCTCAGCAAGAAGCTGAGATCCCTTATAAGATCCTTCAAAGCTAGCTACGAAAACAAGATCGCCACTGATTCTAAGGACAACCACAAAGCATTCTATAACTATGTCAAGAATCACAATAGCAACACGCAGATCTGCTCTGAGTTACAGCACAATGGCACAAAAATTACAGAACCAACTGATATTGCCAACATCCTGGCAGATAGTTTCAGTGCTAACTTTACCCCCCCACCCCACCCCCTAAAGGGCCCATATCTATACAGGAAGAATGCAGAGTCCCTGTAATCACAACTACACAGGCAGCACTCTCTAAAGCCAAAAACACAGCATCCATGGGACCGGACAACATCCCAGGTTGCACTTTACACGAACTTTAGAATGAACTGGCTCCACACCTAGGCACCATGTTCAATCATAGCCTCATGTCAGGCTTTGTGCCCACTGAATGGCGCACAGCAGCAGTTATCCCACTCCACAAAGGGGGAGCCACCACTGGTCCTGGGGACTATCGCCCTATTAGCCTGACGAGCCTGGTCTGCAAGGCCATGGAATGTATCAGCATGGAATTCATAAACAAAGACATTGGTAACCACCAAACTCTGGACCCCACCCAGTTCGGGTTTGTGAAAGGCAGATCATGCCTCCTGAACCTGGTCGACTACTTTGAGGCAGTCACCAAAGCTGTAGACGAGGGTAAGGTGGTTCGCACAGCCTATCTTGACCTCGCCAAGGCTTTCGACACCATCCCCCATTCTAGAATTATAGCTAAACTCCCTAAACTAGGTATAAATCCCTATGTCACAAGATGGGTTGCCAACTGGCTCACTGACAGAACCCACACTGTAAAAGTTGCAGACTCCAAATCTGACTTCAAACCAGTGACAAGTGGAGTACCACAGGGTTCAGTCCTGGGACCTCTCCTGTTTGGTATCTACTTCTCTGAAGTACAGGCTAACACAGAAGGCCTCTGGCTAACGAAGTTCACAGATGACTGCAAACTAGGAGCTATAGTCGAGCCCCCAAATGATGTGGACATCCTACAGAAGGGCCTCACTGAGACAGATGCCTGGTGTCAGAGGCATGGCTTCAAGCTCAGTGCCAAAAGTGCATTGTTATCCCCTTTGGTAAAAACTCTGTACCCATGAACTACCACATAGGCGTCAGTCTTCTTAACACCGAATGTGTGATAAGAGACCTTGGGACCCAGGTGGACAGTAGTCTCTCCTTTGATAATCACATTGCCACAGTAGTCAGGAAATCCTTCTATGTGGCACACCTCATCACAAAAGGGTTCTCATCCAGGAAAAAAAGAGGTCATTGTTCCCCTCTACTCGACACTCATTAGACCCATTATAGAGTACAATGCCCCTTTTGGAATGTACCTCACAAAACATCTGCAGCAACTGGAAAGGCCACAGAAGTACCTCACAAAGAGGATTACTGGCCTCAAACAGATGTCCTACACTGATCATCTTAAAAAACTCCAGCTTTACTCTGTAGTATATCGCCTACACCGAGGTGATCTCTGCCTAACATATAAAGCTATGTCAAACCCACAGCTGTTGGACATGCTACACCTAAAGAAATCCCAATCGTTCCGAGCTACATGCTCTAGGGACCTAAACCTTGTCACCACAATAAACAGGACTTGCTGGAGGGATAGATTCCTGTCCTAGAGACTTTCCATACTCTGGAACAAGCTACCCATCTATGTCAAGCAAAGTTCCTCATTAACACTCTTCAAGAAAAATCTTGATGAGTGGATGGGAACTAGGAAATACACCCCAGGGATCACTTCTGTGGCTCTGTTCGACAGAGGCACAGGAAATTAACTTTCTTGGGTTGGCGTAAGCCAGGGAACTTTGTTGGCTAGGCTTACTTAGGCCCTTGGGCCGATAGCCTAGTATCTACCTATGAACCTATGAACATGCAACTCGGGTAGACTTCCTCCTAGTAAGGAAAAGGCACTGGGGTAGAATCCATGATTACAAAGATATCCCCAGTGAAACAGTCGACCCACAGCATAAACCAGTAGTTGCCACAATCAGCTGCAATCAGTGGTCAGAGGAGGCTCTAAGGTCAACAGAGACCAGGCTGAAGACCTGGAAGTTGACTGGAGAGAAAGTACAACAGTTCATGGAATTACTCAGGGCTCTAGCAGCCCAAGAAGAGGAGGAAGTAGGTGGAGTTGAACAAGAATGGCAGCACCTAAAAACAGCATGTGTTAGGACTACAGAAAAAGATATGTGGCTGAGCCAGGTATGGAAATAAGGTGCATAAGGAAAGCCGGTGGTCGAACGCAGAAGTCCAGGAAGTCATCAAAAGAAAGAAGGAGTGCAGGCAGAAGTGGGAGATAGAAAAGACTGACCAGGCTAGGAAGGACTACTGGTTGGCTAACAAAGAAGCTAAGAAATAAGTTGCAATAGCAAGGAATAGGGCATTGAAGGCACTCTACCAGTTTCTGGAAAGTGACTCAGTAAGTGACACAAAATACTATATCAGGCTGCAAGGCAAAGACAGAAAGATAAAAAAGATAGTCAGACACCCTTCTTAAGGGATGTCAGCAACAATCTGCTCACCCAGCCTACAGGACATCAAAGGCAGATGGAAGGAGTACTTCCAGCAGCTTCTGAATGAAGAAAACTCCACAGAAGCTGCACTGCCCCAGAAACAGTCGACGATGAGAGAAGAAGAGGAACCCACCCTAGAAGTAAGAACAGCACTAAGGAAAATGAAGTCAAGGAAAGCAGCAGGCTCAGATGAGGTCACAGCAGATGTGATAAAAGTGCTAGGTGAGATAGGGGAGAAATGGCTCCTGAAGGTACTAATAGCAGTGTGGAGAGAAAGGCGTATCCCATATGACTAGGGAATAAGCATAGTCATCCCAGTCTACAAGAATATAGGGGACATCCACGACTGTGGGCAGTACAGATGCATCAAACATCTATCACATTGCTTGAAAGTTCTGGAGAGTGTGATTGATAAATGGATACGCAGAGTAGTAGAATGTAAGATGGGAGATGAGCAGTTCGGATTCAGATCAGGATGCAGTACAATTGATCCGATGTTTGCAGTGAGACAGATACTTGAGAAAAAGATAGAGAGTAGGAGAGAGTCCACCTGGGCATTCCTAGACTTGGAGAAAGCATATGACAAGGTCCCAAGAAAGCTGATCTGGGCAGTACTGCAGTGATTTGAACAACCAGAAACATTGGTAGAATTAGTGGAGGCTATGTACAAGGGCCTAGTGACTCAAGTACGAACAGTGTTTGGCCTCACAGAGGGGTTCCCAGTGGGCGTGGGTGTACACCAGGGTTCAGCTCTGAGCCCACTGCTGTTCATACAGGTGATGGACTACATTAGCAAACAGGTCGGAGGGGGCAGATCAGCAAAGTTGCTGTATGCAGACGATCTGGCATTACATAGGTTCATAGGTAGGTACTAGGCTATCGGCCCTGGGGCCTATATAAGAAGGGCCAAAAAGGTTCCCTGGCTTTCGCCACCCAAGAAAATTACTTTCCTGTGCCCCTGTCAAACAGTGCCGCAGAAGTGATCCCTGGGGTGAGTTTTCTATTTTCCATGCAGTCATCAAGATTTTTCTTAAAGAGGGGCCAGTGAGGAGCTTTGCTTGACATGAATAGGTAGTTTGGTCCAGAGTATGGGAAGTCTCTGGGGCAGGAATCAATCCCTCCAGCATGTTCTCTTTGTTGTGGTGACGAGGTTTAAGTCCCTGGAGCATGTTGTTCAGAGAGATTGGGATTTCTTTAAGTGCAGCATGTCCAACAGCTCTGGGTTTGACATAGCTTTGTATGTTAGGCAGAGATCGCTTCTGAGTAGGCGATATGCGTCAGAGTAGAGCTGGAGTTTTTTGAGACGATCTGCATATGGCATCTCTTTGAGGCCGGTAATCTGCTTAGTGAGCTATTTCTGTGGCCTTTCCGATTGTTGTAAGTGTTTTGTGAGATTCATGCCAAATGGGGCATTGTACTCTATAATGGGTCTGATGAGGGATGAGTAGAGAGGAGCAATGATGACCTTTTTTCTAGAGGAGAACCCTTTTGTGATGAGGTGTGCCACATAGAAGGATTTCCTGACTACTGTGGTGATGTGGTTATCAAAGGAGAGACTACTGTCCACCTGTGTCCTGAGGTCTCATCACACTTTCAGTGTTTAGTGAGCTACCGCCTATGTGGTAGTTCATGGGTACTGAGTTTTTCCCAAAGGGGATGACAGTGCACTTCTTGGCATTGAGCTTGAGGCCATGACTTTGACACCAAGCATCTGTCTCTGTGAGACCCTTTTGTAGAATGTCTGCATCATTAGGTGATTCTGTTATGGCTCCCAGTTTGCAGTCATCTGCAAACTTTGTTAGCCAAAGACCTTCTTTGTTGGCCTGCACTTCAGAGAAGTAGATGCCGAACAGGAGAGGACCCAGGACCAAACCCTGTGGTACTCCACTCGTCACTGGTCTGAAGTCGGACTTGGAGTCGGCTACTTTTACTGTATGGGTTCTGTCAGTGAGCCAGTTGGACACCCATCTTGTGACATAGGGATTTATGCCCAGATGTTCATCGTGCATACAGCTGCAGTCATAACAGATGGGTTCTGCTGCCATCAGGCGGGTCCTCGGTCGGCCGAATTCCAAAGTCTAGGTCCAGCGTCGGTTGTCGTCGCTTCTTCCCTGACGTCAGTGCGCCAGGGGTATAAAAGAACCAGCTGACGCCATTTTCTTCAGTCTTTCTTGCCGCGCGGTGCCCGAAGCAGAAGCAGTTCGCAAGTGCCGGTCGGCCAGCTCCTGAAATTACGAAAATTTTGCAACCGAAGTCTTCTTTAAAGCTAAGTACCCCGTTGGGGAAACTTTTCTTGCCTCAGACCGATGTCAGACAAAGTTAATAATTGTATTTCTTGTGGGAAGCAAATACCGCATAAGGATTTTCATTCCCTCTGCATTCCTTGCTTAGGCCCCGACCACGACATCTCGGTCTGTCGTTTTTGTGCTACATTCAACAAACGCACCATTAAGCGTCAGGCAGAGTTCGCCCAGCACTATTTTGGCAAAAAATTTAACTATATTATGTTGTCGGATACTCCGACTCCAGTTTTGTCTAAAAAAACGCAAAGATAAGGACCGACACACGAGGTCCGCGGCCTCTACCGACACCATGCCAAAGCCGCGCAGCCCCTGCCTACCGACGACACTTCTTTGGCGGTGTCTTCTGTGCCCGAGGTCGCAGGCTCCTCGGCCCACACTCCGACAACAGATACCGAAGCCACTCTTGGTGGTGAATCTCAAAATGTAGACAGGTCTGCCTCCTCTCAAGGTGTCTTCAGACCTTCCTCTTCTTTTTCTATCAAGGCTTTCACTAAGTCTAAAGCAGCCATGCATTCTAAGAGACAAGCTCCACAGGGCCCTTCTCCAGGCCCCATGCCTAAAAAACAGATGCTTAAAATGGCTGAGGATTTGATTTCTCTTATCAGGGGTTCTCAACCCCCCCCCCGGACAAAAGGCCCAGAGTGGAGGAAGAATCCCCCTCCTCTGACCAGGCCTCCATTATTTCAGAGCACTCTGATGAACAGGAACATTCTTACTCTCCTTTTGAAGATTCTGATGCTGAGGAGTCCATTCCCTCTGTCTCCCCCCCCAGAGGATTACTCATTTGGGGAAACCTTGCATACCTTAAGGGAACACTTCCACTGGGAAGGCCAAGAGTACTCAGATTCCAAGAAAAGGCTTAGGGATTTTCTCTTGCTACCTCAGCACAGGCCTCTGGCTATACCTCCTGTCTTAGACATACTAGATGATGTGTACTCGGAGGCCTGCCTTAACCCGGATTCTTTACCTCCAGCCCCAGTCAAGCCTGACAGGTACTACTGGGTTCCTGACTCACACCAATTTTTATACAAAAGCCATGCGGCTGACCCAGAAACTATCTCACAGGGCCCTAAGGGAATTAAGGCTTCCACTGCTAAAAACCCATTACCTTCCGAGAGAGATTCCAGATCCTTAGAAAGGTGGGGAAAAAAGGTATACACCTCGGCCACCTTAAACATGAGGGCATTAAACTGCCAGTTCCATATGCTAAAGTACCAACAGTTTTTGTTATCACAGTTGAGAAGCAAAATGTCACAACCTGAACAACCAGACTTGAAGGAGTTGCAGGATTTGATGCATAGTGCAGAACAAGTGGGTAAACATACCTTGCAATGTGGTTTTGATGCTCTAGAGGCCTCATGTAGAGCTGTTGTTACAGGATCAGTCATACGTAGACATGCCTGGCTCAAGGAGCAAACCTTACCAGATCATGTCAAAGCTAAATTACTAGATGCCCATCTTCAAAAGGATGTATTATTTGGTGTTAAAGCTGAGGAGGTATTAAAGAAAATGGAGGAAAAGGCTAAATCAATGCAAACAGTGAAAGATTTTCTACAGGTACAACCTCCACGTTTCAGTAGAAATTGGCCTTCCAAAAATTGGTCCTTTCCAGCCACGGACAGACCCCAAAGAGGTAGATACAGGCGCCCGAGGGCAGAGGGCAATCTCAAGGATCGTTTAGGGGCAGACAATGGCAAGCTCCTACACAAAGAGGTGGTGAGGATAGTTCGCAGCCATTCAGAAAGCAAGCCCAATGACTTTCCCCTTTGCATGCCAAGCAAGGCTCAAATGGCAGCACCCTTAGGTGGAAAACTGACATTATTTTCAAAAAATTGGCATATTGTCACAAAAGACAAATGGATCCTGGACATTATAAACAGAGGCTACAGATTCCATTTTCACACCCTTCCAAAAATGAGAGGCATGCCAAACCTGCCACACAATCAAAGGGCAGAGGCACAAATACAAATCTCAGATCTCATGGACATGAAAGCTATTCAAGAGGTACCTACGCACGAACAAGGTCAAGGTTTTTATTCCAGACTATTCCTGGTACCAAGGAAGGGAAAAGATTGGAGACCTATTTTGGACCTATCCATCCTAAACACATTTTTACTCGTACCAAAATTCAAGATGCTCACATTACAGCAGCTTCTTCCCATGCTGGGCAAGGAGTCTTGGCTGGTAACATTGGACCTCAAGGAGGCATACCTGCATGTCCCAATCAGACAAAATTGCAGAAGATACCTCAGATTTCTTGCAGGTTCAACCCATTATCAATTTTCTGCATTGCCCTTTGGCTTATCTACTGCGCCCAGAGTATTCACAAAATGCCTGGCATCAGTAATTGCCTACTGCAGACTTCAAGGGATACAAATATACCCGTATTTGGACGACTGCTGATCCAAGCGGACAGCAAGCACATACTTCTGAAACATCTGGCCTTTGTAATAATGTTGTTGAATTCTCTGGGATACACAGTCAACAAAAAGAAATCAAGGCTAATACCCTCTCAGAAAATAATTTTCCTGGGTGCCAACTTGGACACAAACACCCAGATGGCCTACCTCATGCCAGAGAAGCAGGGGCAACTAACTCAATACTTCAGAAAACTAGCAAATTTCACCAGGCTGACTGCAAGGAAAATCCTGCAGGCTCTGGGATTCATGGCATCTTGCATCCTACTAATCCCATGTGCAAAGCTGCATATGAGGAAACTTCAATGGTACCTGAAAAACCTATGGTCTCAACACAGCCACAGTTTGGAAACAATAATACCACTAATTCCATGTCTTCAAAAGGAATTTCTGTGGTGGGCTCAAGCATGCCAAACAAACACAGGTCTCCCATTCTGCAAGCCTCAAGCAAATCAAGTCATCACAACAGACGCCTCGGACTACGCCTGGGAGGCGCACATGACAGATCGGTGCATTCAGGGCAAATGGTCCCAAAAAGAAAAGCACCTTCACATCAATCAAAAGGAAATGCTAGCAGTAATAAATGCTATTATAGCTTTCAAAGACCTTCTGCATCCAGGTCAACTATTGATAAGGACAGACAACACCACGGTAATGTGGTACATAAACAAACAGGGAGGAACCCATTCATACCCCCTATGCAGACTGGCCATGTCACTTTGGAACATGGCCCTGGAATTACAAATCAAACTTCAAGCACAGTACTTGCCAGGCAAGGAAAACACGCTGGCAGACAACCTAAGCAGAAATATGACAGATCCACACGAATGGAAGTTGCATCCTCAAGTTTTTACAGAGATAATTCAAGCATGGGGAAGGCCAGACATAGCTCTCTTTGCTTCCCACAAAAATCACCAATTGACAAAATTCTGCTCAAGGACTTTCCATCCACAGGCCTGGAGAGTGGACGCTCTCTCTTTCAGTTGGACAACAATGACAGTTTATGCCTTTCCACCTCTTCCTCTGCTGCCCAAAGTTCTATTAAAAACCAGAGCAGACAGACCAAAGATGATTCTCATTGCTCCAGACTGGCCAAGACAGCACTGGTACCCACTCCTGAGGAGCCTGACGCATTCCCCTCCATGGACCCTACCTCTAATGCCTCTTCTTCTGACTCAGCACAGCTTCAAAACTCTTCACAGTCAGCTGAAAACACTCAATCTGGCCGCATGGAAGATTCCTTAACATCACAACAGACCCTACTCTCCAAGGAGGTGCAGGATGTCATTTTGGAGGCCAGAAGGCCGTCTACTAGAAAAGCTTACTCCGTAAAATGGAAACGGTTTTGTGCCTGGAATGAGAAAAAGGGCCAGAATCCTGGAAAACTGAATTTACCACAAATATTACAGTATCTAGCTGAGCTGCTAAGCAGTGGACTTTCATTCTCCTCCATCAAAATCCATGCCTCAGCCATTTCTGCAGAATACAACACTGATCCACCTTTATTCTCTCACCCCCTCTTAAGACAGTTCCTCAGAAGGGCAAAGAATATAAAACCCCCAAGGAAACAACCAATACCTGCTTGGGATCTCAATTTCATTCTAGAAAAGCTGACCTTGCCTCCTTTTGAGCCAGCTGCCTCAACAGATTTGCAATATTTGTCCTGGAAAACAGCTTTCCTTCTGGCTATCACCTCAGCTCGTAGGGTATCGGAACTACAAGCCCTCATGGCTGTGCAGCCTTTTATCATCTTCCATTAGGACAGAGTTTCCTTACGAACCAACCCGTCCTTTATGCCAAAGGTGGTATCCAGGGTAGCTTTGAATCAGGCTATACACTTACCTACCTTTTACCCTAATCCTCAAAACAAAGGGGAGAGACTACTACATTCCTTGGACATCCACAGACAGCTGCGTTATTATTTGGACAGAACAAAGCCTTTCAGAAAATCAGAACAGCTCTTTGTGTCCTATGCTATAGGAGCTCAAGGGAAGCCAATTTCCAAACAGACAATCTCAAAATGGATAGCCCACTGCATACGCTTTTTTACTCTTTTCATGGTAAAACTGTACCTGCAGGCATCAGAACTCACTCCACAAGGGCCACAGCTACCTCTGCAGCTTTCCTCAGAGGAGTTCCTACCAAAGATATTTTGGAAGCAGCCACTTGGAGTTCTGTGCATACCTTCTCCAAGCACTACCACCTACCATTTTACTCCAAAACTAGATCAGGCTTTGCCACTGCAGTCTTGCAGGGCATTCTGGCTCCTCCTAGTTCCACCTAGTGCCTACCACCCCTTTCTTAGCTTTGGGATTCTACCCATCTGTTATGACTGCAGCTGTATGCACGATGAACATAGTACAGTTTTGTACCTACCATAAATGTAGATGTTCAAGTGCTAATACAGCTGCAGTCCAGGTTTCCCTCCTCCTTCCCTCTTGGGACAGGCCTATTGGCTAACACCTCCTCATACAACCTGATTGGGGTATTCTTTTATGGTGTATTTGCTTGCAACTACTGTATTTTGATTATATTGCATTGCTTTATTACACAAATTTATGTATTGCCTTCCTTCTGGGGGCACCTGACATCTGGGGCAAGAAAAACTGAAGAAAATGGCGTCGGCTGGTTCTTTTATACCCCTGGCACACTGACGTCAGGGAAGAAGCGACGACAACCGACGCCGGACCTAGACTTTGGAATTCAGCCGACCGAGGACCCGCCTGACGGCAGGAGAACCCATCTGTTATGACTGCAGCTGTATTAGCACTCGAACATCTACATTTATGGTAGGTACAAAACTGTACTTTTAGTGAGTTTATCTATAATTCCATAGTGGGGGGTGGTATCAGAAACCTTGGCGAGGTCAAGATATGCTGTGTGCACTACCTTGCCCTCATCTACGACTCTAATGACTGGTTCAAAGAAGTCAGTCAGGTTTACTAGACATGATCTACCTTTTACAAACCCAAACTGAGTGGGGTCCAGGGTTTGGAGGTTACCTATGTCTTTGTTTATAAGCTCCAAGATGATACGTTCCATGGCCTTGCAGACTAGGCTCATCAGGCTAATGGGGCGGTAGTTTCTGGATTCTTTGGTGGCACCCCCTTGTGGAGTGGAATAACCGTTGCTGTGCGCCATTATGATTGAACATGGTACTTAGGTGGTGTGCCAGTTCGTTCTGTAGATGTTCTTCGTGTTTCACTGTTGCAGTCATTACATTTGGGTAATCTGCTGGCAGGTTGCCCTCAATCGGCCTGATAAACAAAGTCTTGGGTTGTTGTCCCTTCTTCCATGACGTCAGGTCGTCAGGGGTATAAAACATGCAGCCGATGCCATTTTCATCAGTCTTTCTTGCCACGCGGTGCCCGAAGCAGAAGCAGTTCACAAGTGCCGGTCAGCTGACTCCTGAAATTTTTGTTTTCGAGTTTCAGAACCGAAGTCTTCAACCTAAAGCTAAGTACCCCGTTGGGGAAACTTTTTCTTGCTCCTTACCGATGTTAGTAAAAGTTAATAATTGTATTACTTGTGAGAAGCAAATACCTCATAAGGATTTTCATTTGTACTGTATTCCTTGCCTAGGCCCTGACCACAACGTGCCTTGCTGTTGGTTTTGTGCTAAATTTAATCAATGCACTATTAAGTGTCGGTATAGTTTTGCATCAAAATATTTTGGCTCAAGATTTAACTATCCAGAAATGTTGTTGGTTAGCAATCCGACTACCGGAATACACAAAAAGCGCAAAGAAAAAAACAGAGACAGTGCGTCGAGGTCCAAAACCGATGACGAAGCTTCTCCTAAGCCAGTCGCCGGTTCGCCGGTACTCAGTGAGGCACATTTGCAGCCCCTGATACCCGCTACTTTTGATTCGCAGGCCTCTACTGAGACCCATTTGAATGTCTCTACCTTAGATGGGTCCGGAGCTGCTGAGCAGGCACTGGCTTCTGAGGGTGTTTTTAGGCCTAAAGATTTGTATATTAAACCGACGCCATCTTCAAAACCTAGGCCAAAATCAACTTCTATGTCTACAAAAACGATGCTTGGGCCACGTGCACAGGCCCCTATGCCTAAAAAACAAATGATCAAAATGGCTGAGAATTTAATTACCTTGATCAGGGGTTCCCATCCCCCTCCTGCTAAGAGGCCTAGGCAAGGCACTGACTATGAATCATCAGATCAGGTTTCTATTTCTTCTGATTCCTCTTCTGATCAGGAATTATCTATTCCACCTTATGAGGACTCTGATGCAGGATATTCCATCCCTTCTGCTTCTCCTCCTGAGGATTTTTCTTTTGGAGAAACTTTGCATACCTTAAGGGAACACTTTCACTGGGAGAGTCAGGATTTCTCAGAATCTAAAAAGAGGCTTAGGGATTTCCTTCTTCTTCCTCAGCATAGGCCTTTGGCTATACCTCCTGTTCTAGACATTGTTGATGATGTTTTCTCAGAATCCAGCATGGCTCCTGATTCCCTGCCTCCAGCTCCTAGTAAGCCAGACAGATATTACAGGGTTCCCGACTCCCACAAATTCCTTTTTAAAAACCCTACTGCTGACCCTGAAACCATTTCTCAGGGTCCCAAGGGTGTTAAGGCTTCTACTGTTAAAAATCCTACCCCTTCTGATAGAGACTCCAGGGTGCTGGATAGATGGGGTAAGAAGGTTTACACGTCTGCAACTTTGGCAATCAGAGCTTTAAACTGTCAATTCCATATGCTTAAATATCAGCAGCATGTCATGGGCTTACTTAAACAGAAAATTATGTTGATTTCTGACTGTGGAAAATAAAGAGTTGCAGGATGTATTGCATTCAGCTGAACAAGTTGGAAAGCATACTTTGCAATGTGGTTTTGATTCCTTGGAGGCCTCTTGCAGGGCCGCTGTAACTGGATCTGTAATAAGAAGGCATGCTTGGCTCAAGGAGCAAAATCTGCCTGATCATGTTAAAGCAAAATTGTTGGATGCTCCTTTACAACATGACAGTCTATTTGGTAATAAGGCAGAAGAAGTTTTGAAAAAGATGGAAGATAAAGCTAAATCTATGCAAACTGTAAAAGATTTCCTACAAGTGCAGCCACCCAGGTTCAGTAGGCACTGGCCTACTAAGAATTGGTCCTTTCCAGTACCCACCAGAGCTGCTCAGGTCAAACCCAGACACTCCAAAGGCTCCAGGTTTCAGTCACAAGGAACTTACAGAACAAAACAGTGGTGTGCTTCCACCTCCAAATCTGGAAGTAACAAGGCACCTTCCTACGGTAAACAGTCTCAATGACTTTCCTCTGCAATCACCAAGCACTTAACTTTTGGCAGCCCCTTTGGGGGGAAAACTGGCACATCATGCACGAAATTGGCAACTAATTACCCAGGACAAGTGGGTTTTAAATATAGTATCCCAGGGATAGAGATTTCATTTCCACACATTGCCTATCCCAAACGGATGGCCAGATCTGCCTCCAAATCCGTGGGTAGAGGCCCAGAAACAACTTATATCCCTCATAAATATGGGGGCTATTCAACCAGTACCAGAAAAGGAAAAGGGACAAGGTTTTTATTCAAGACTTTTCCTGGTACCCAGAAAAGACAAATCATAGCATCCAATTCTGGATTTATCCAGTCTAAATACATTTCTGGACATTCCAAAATTCAAGATGATGCTGACTCTACAACAGTTACTGCCTGTGCTAGGCAAGGATGCCTGGTTGGTAACTGTAGACTTAAGAGGCTTACCTGCATATCACAATCAGGGAATCTTGCAGAAGATACCTCCGCTTCAAAGCAGGCTATTTGCATTACCAGTTCTCTGCACTGCCCTTTGGCTTATCTACTTCACCCAGGGTCTTCACAAAGTGCCTGGCACCAGTAATTGCATTTTGCAGACAAAGAAACATTCAAATTTATCCTTACCTGGACAATTGTCTAATTCAGGCAGAAAACAAGGACACTCTTCTAAAGCATCTGGCATTTGTCAATAGTCTTCTAACTTGTCTAGTGTACACAATAAACGCAAAGAAATCACAACTGGTACCCTCTCAAATAATTACATTCCTGGGTGCAAGCTTGAATATAACTGCCCAGATGACTTACCTCATGCCAGAAAAGCAAACTCAATTGATGACTTACTTCAAACAAGTGGCCACAAAAACCCAGCTATCTGCAAGACAAATTCTGCAGGCCTTGGGGTTCCTGGATTCCTGCATTCTAATAATTCCATATGCAAGACTACATATGAGGAAACTTCAATGGTACCTAAAAAGCTTATGGAGTCAACATTGTCACAGCCTGGAAACAATGATTCCTATCATTCCTTGCCTGCAGCAAGAGTTCCTATGGTGGGCAGTGGCCTGTCACCAAAACAAGGGACTGTCATTCATTCCATCCTCTGCCACCCAAACCCTGACTTCAGACGCTTCAGATTATGCTTGGGGGGGGGGGTGCATCTGGCAGGGAGATGCATTCAGGGCCAATGGAGCCCAAATCAAATGCACCTACATATCAACCAGAAAGAGATGCTAGCTGTACAGAATGCTCTGACAGCCTTCAAGGACTATCTTCATCCAGGACAACTACTGATAAAGACAGACAACACCACAGTCATGTGGTACATAAGCAGAGGGGTACCCATTCCTACCCCCTTTGTAGACTAGTCATGGCCTTGTGGAACATGGCATTGACTTACCAATTACATCTACAAGCTCAATTCCTGCCAGGAAAGCAAAATACTCTGGCAGACGAACTAAGCAGAAATCTTATGGATCCACACGAATGGAAACTGGATCCACAAATCTTCAGCATGTTGACACGCAAATGGGGGAGCCCAGACATAGATCTTTTTGCCTCACCCCAAAATTATCAGTTGGACAAATTCTGCCCAAGAATTCATCACAAAAAAGCTTGGAAAGTGGATGCTCTATCCTTCAGCTGGATAAACCTATCAGTCTATGCCTTTACTCCTCTGCCTCTGCTCTCCAAGGTCTTACTAAAAGTCAGACAGGAAAAACCAAAAATTATTCTGATTGCTCCAGACTGGCCTCGCCAACACTGGTTCCCGCTCCTGTGCAATATGTCACACCTTCCTCCGTGGTACACCTGAGACACCTTGTCTACTGTCTTAGCAGAATTATCAAATTCTGTACACTCAGCTCCAAACTCTGAGTCTTGCAGCATGGCTAATCAACTAATTTCACCAGTTACATCTCTCAGCAAACCTGTGATGGATGTCATTTTGGAGGCTAGAAGGCCTAGTACTAGAAAATCTATGCTGATAAATGGAAAGGATTCTGTGCCTGGAACCAAGCACAAGGAATAAGCACAGCAATGCCCAATATTCCTCAGATTCTACAATATTTAACTGAGATGCTTCACAAGGGCCTATCTTTTTCTTCCATAAAAATCCATGCCTCTGCCATTTCAGGTCATTACAGCACAGAGCCTCCCCTCTTTTCTTATCCCTTGCTAAAGCAGTACCTCAGAGGGGCCAAAAATTTAAGACCTCCCAGGAGACCACCAACTCCTGCATGGGACCTCAATTTTGTGTTGGAAAAACTCACTCTGCCTCCTTTTGAACCAGCTGCTACTGCAGACATAAAATTTCTCTCTTGGAAGACAGCCTTTCTTTTAGCAGTCACTTCAGCCAGAAGGATTTCAGAACTACAAGCTCTCATGGCAGTGGAGCCTTTTATTATCTTTTACCCGGATAGGGTGGCTCTCAGGACCAATCCATCCTTTATGCCTAAAGTGATATCTAGTGTGGCTCTTAATCAGACCATTCATCTGCCAACCTTTTTCCCAAATCCACAGAACAAGGGTGTGCAGATTTTGCATTCATTGGATGTACACAGACAACTAAGATTCTACTTAAACAGGACATAATCTCTAAGAAAATCTGAGCAATTACTGGTGGCATTTGCTGCAGGGGCAGAGAGAAAGGCTATTTCAAAGCAGACTATTTCAAAATGGATAAGCCATTGTATTCGTTTCTGCTACATGCACCATGGTAAACCTGTCCCCAAGGGGATGAGATCCCATTCCACCAGGGCTGCATCTACTTCTGCAGCCTTTCTCAGAGGGGTTCCTACCAGAGACATTCTAGAAGCTGCTTCCTGAAGCTCAGTTCAAACGTTCACAAGCATTACCATTTACCTCTCTTCTCTAAATCCAGAGCAGGCTTTGCCACTGCTGTCCTGCAGGGCCTTATAGCTGATCCGAATGCTGTATAATTCCATCCCCCCAACCATAGCTTTGGGATTCTACCCAAATGTAATGACTTCAACAGTGAAACACGAAGAACATAGTACAGTTGTGTACACTTACCATAAATGTAGATGTTCGAGCATATTCACTGTTGCAGTCCTGATTACCCACCCGCCAGCCCCCTGTTTTTCTCTTACTAGACCTCTTCTTTCCTTTACTATGCTCAAAAGCCTTTTTGGTGTATTTGCTTTTGTTTGGAAGTATATTTTTTGTGTTCTAAATTACATGCATATATATATTTATATATTTGGCTCCCCATTTGGGGGCCACCTGACATCTGGGGCAAGAAAAACTGATGAAAATGGCGTTGGCTGCATGTTTTATACCCCTGACGATCTGACGTCATGGAAGAAGGGACAGCAACCGACGCAGGACCCAAGACTTTGTTAATCAGGCTGACTGAGGGCAACCTGCCAGCAGATTACCCAAATGTAATGACTGCAACAGTGAATACACTCAAACATCTACATTTATGGTAAGTGTACACAACTGTACTTTCTTGCAGTATGCAGCCTGGGATGTTGTATGGTCCCATGGATGCTGTGTTCTTGGCTTTGGAGACTGCAGTCTTTACTTGTTCATCCATGATTACAGGGGCTTTGCATTCTTCCGGTATTAAGATGGGCCCTTTGAAGGGTGAGAGGGGGGATAAAGGTAGCACTGAACCTATCTGCCAGGATGTTGGCAATATCGGTTGGTTCTGTATATTTAGTGCCATTGTGCTGTAGCTCAAAGCAGATCTGAGTGTTGCCATTGAGATTCTTGACATAGCTTGGAGGATAATATCTTGGTTCTGTTGGGGAAGGCACGATCCATGCACTCGTGTATGTGCTTATACAGTGCATTTGTGTAAGATTCAGCAGTCATACTTCTGTGTTCCATCTGCATGTGTGTCGTGAAGTTTGCCACTTCTGTCTTAAGAAACATGAAGTTGGCTTTGGAGTAGTTTTTGACAGTGGTTTCCTTAATGGGGGGTGGGGGTGGGTTATGGATGTCTAGAGTGATTAGCTTGTGGTCGGATCTGACCGGCAAGGAGTTGACCTCTGGCGTGGAACACTGGTGTTACCCATACTGGTAATGACCAGGTCCAGTAATAGACAGACTCTGAGCTAGAATGTCAGCAAAGTATAGGAGAATAGAATGCAAAGCTGAAGGCCCATGGGATAAAACTAAGCACAGATAAGACAGTGGTAATGGCAACAAATTGGGGAAATCAGAAGAAGCAGAGAATAGAGATAGAAGGGAAGATAGTGGAACAGGTAAATGGCTTCAAGTATCTTGGAGGGGTGGTTGAGGAAAAAGAAAGTCTGAATGAAGAGGTCAAAGCTAGAATCGGAGGAGCTGCAGCCAACTGGCATAGAGTGTCAGGTGTTGTCTATGACAGAAGAATGCCAAAGAGGCTGAAAAGTAAGGTGTACAAGACAGTGGTGCAACCAGTACTACTGTATGGTTCAGAAATCTGGGCAGTAAAAGCAGAACAGTTAAAGAAGCTAGAGGTGATGGAAATGAAGTGCTTGAGAAGGGTGTTAGGATGCACACTGTGGGACAGACGAAGAAATGACATAAGAGCAGAAGCCAAAGTAGCTTCAATTGCTGAAAAGATCAAAGAGAACAGATTATAGTGGCTTGGACGCATGTGCAGAAAAACAGAAGACAATCTAGTGAAGAAGATTTGGGACAGACAGGAAGAAGGTAAGTGGAAGCGAGGGCATCCACCAAAGAGGTGGATGGATTGTCTGAAAGAAGATCTGTGACAGTCAGGCACGAGTATTGAAGAAGGCAGGAGTGTGGCACTGAATCAAGAGAGTTGGCGACAGTTAACAAGATACCCTGACCCCATGTAGAAAAAAATGGGACAATGGGGCTGATGATGATAAGAAACCATTGCGCATATATTTATGTATTAAAGTCTGCCAGCATTTTTGATTTCTCTAGCAGTATGAATGTAAGTATTGGATGTTCATCTTATTGATTACTGCTGCAGTAACCTTAGCTATATGGGTTATATCCTGACAAAGATACAACAGCCGGCCAGCTACCAAAGCTTTAGGACACCTTCCACATACCCAAAACATCAGTCAGCTTGAGTTGAACTGACTAAAAAGACAGGTTTGGGTGCCAAGCCATTCAGATCAGAGTAGAGGTATTTTCCTTATATTTCCGATTCAGACTCAGTAGAGGAGAGCTCAGTTTCTTATTCTCTCCGTGGAGGTTTCTTTTTCTCTGAGTCTATTTTCAGAATGCCCCAGTGTTTTCAGTGGGAGAACACAGATGTTTCTTAGTCCCTCAGAAAATACTAAGAGCTATTACAGCTCCTCAAATTTCCTTGGTCAAGGGTAATTTACTGGGTCCAGATCAGTGTTTAATTCAGACTATTGATCCATAATTTCTGGTAAACGAAAGAGGACTACCTTTTCCTGAAGATATTCAAGATTCCGAATCTGGACAGGAAGATGAAGGGACAGACACAGAGTTTTCTCCTCAGATTTCTGATTCAGACTCCGAGGAGAGCTCAGTTTCTGATTCTCTGTGTGGAGGTTTATCTTGTGAGGCTGTCCCAGAGTTTTCAGTGGGAGAACACTGAGGTTTCTCAATTCCTTGTAAAAATACTATGAACAGTTACAGAAATAATTTCCAGAACCTTCACCTGTTCCTCCATTTCTGTCAGCTTTGGGTTGTGTGTGTGTGTGTGTGTGTGTGTGTGTGTGTGTGTGTGTGTGTGTGTGTGTGTGTGTGTGTGTGTGTGTGTGTGTGTGTGTGTTACTGCGTTACTGCCTGCAGTTTTCCTGATAGCCAGCCAGCTGCCCATAAAAGTCAGAATGTATAAAGTTTCTCAGTCTTTCAAGGTTTTATGCATTCTTCACAAACCTGGCCCAGCATCTGTAACTTTAGTTAATCCTACTGTTGCTGAACAGTTTAATTCCAATCCTACTGCTTGTAGTATGGAAGGGAATATTATCGATAAGTGTGGGAAAGGGGTCTATATTAAAACCTCGAAGACTGATAATATCAAATATGATATTGTCGACACAAGAATACCGTAAGCGCACTACATCGAACGTTTAAACGGAAAATCTCCATAGGGGGAGATTTCCGTTTACTTCAATGTAGTGCGTTCTCGGAGTTGGTATATTTAAGTGGGGGGCAGGGGGGCCACTCCCCACACACTTTTTTTTTTTTTTTTTGGTTTCGATGGTTTAAGTTTGATCTTTTAAACCGTCAAGATTATAATATAGACCCTGGGAAAGTGTATCCTTCTGCATCTCTGATTCTCAGAATTTTGAATTGTTAGGCTCATAATGTTAAAGTTTGTTCTGACTAATTGTGAAAGTATGTTTTTTTTCAGTTTTGTCTTGTGAGGAAGAAATTTGCTGTAAATAGTTTAGTTTCTTCTATTGTACAAGTCACTACTCTTTGTTTAAAGTGTGTACATGATTCAGTTGATACTTCAAGTGATTTGGCCACTGGTAGTTTGTTGAGGAGGTTTGTTTGGTTGTGTTCTCAGAAACTCCCAGATGATGTTAAAAATTAGATTTTAAATTTTCTTTTGGATAGAGATTTAGTTTTTGGTTCCTTTGCTGCACAGGTGATCAGAAAGTGTGATGAGAGGGTAAGCTGATATAGGGAATCTCAATATGATTTTTCAACCGTCATTTTCCAAATTTTCTAAGGGATTATATAAATCCAATTTTGACAAAAACAAAATAAATAGTCTCAACAAAATGCTGGTAAAGAGACAATTAGGAAAAAAATGGCAAGGAGGTTCCAAAATGAATTCAGGAATCACCCCAAACCAAGGACAGTCTAATAAGTCATATTGACTATTAAAGAGACCTTGTCCACTTCTCCCTCCCTGGCAGTCTCTTTTTCCTTCCAGAAAATCTTAATCTCCATTTTCTCTTTGGCAGTAGATCATTTCAGACAAATTGATTCTGAAGATCATCCGTCAAGGTTACAAATAGCAGTGGGCGAAAATTTCTCCTTTCCAGGACGTAATCCCTCATACACTGGCTAGGCTGTTTTATTTCCACCTATTCTTCATCACATTCTGTCCCAGGGAGTAATAGAACTGGCTCCTGCTTCGCAGGTAGGAAAAGGTTTTTATTCAAGAATGTTTTTAGTGCCTAAGAAAGAAAATGCTTGGAGACCAATTCTGGATCTTTCTTTCCTAAACCACTTTGTGATAGTGCGCAAGTTCAAAATTGTTGTCACTTCACAACCTGCTAACCTCTTCTTCATCATTCAAGTTTCCTACTAACTCTAGAGTTAAAAGATGTTTATCACCACATCCTTATTCGTCCAGACTTTGGGTGTTTCATATGATTCTGTGTGTCTGGATCACATTTTCAGTTCTCTTCCTTACCCTTTTGACTATCCACTGCAACAAGACTGTTTACAAAGTGTTTAGCTCCAGTTATGGCTCATTGCAGGCTACAGGGTATCCATTTTTCCCCATATTTAGTTGACTTGCTTATTTTTGCAGACCTTTTTTCAAAGTATGAAGAATCTCTTGGGTGAGAGATGTCTTAGCAGCTGGAATTCCAAGAGAACATTCACAATTCATTTTAACTTCTTCACAGAGGATTGTGTTGCTCGGGTGTCAGCTAGACATCTCACTTCCATGGGCTTTTCTTCCACATCTAGATGTGTTTCTAAGGTTATCCACATAGACTTTGGTCTCTGCAAGGGAATACTTCAGAGATTTTGGATCTCATGGCATCTCTGATTCCCGTGATACATGGGCAAGATGCTATGCGACAAACATGGTATATGAAGTCTCTCTGATCCCAGCACCAACATCGCTTTTCCTGTTCAAATCCCAGTGCTGGTGTTTGTCAGAAGGGATATCACTTGGTGGAGACAGCAAACATCCGTAAATCCAGGTCTCCCCTTCTCCCTGTGTATTCCAAAGCAGTCAGTCACCACAGATGCCTCGGACTGTGCTTGTGGAGCAGTTTTCAGAGGAATAAAAGTGCAAAGTGTGTGGGATGCCAAAGACAGATGCAAGCACATAAATGTAACGATGTTTGACCTGCTTGAGGCACTCAACTCTCTGAATCATCTTTGATAACTAAGACCTCTCCAACTTGTTACAGACAATAACACAGTCATGTGGTACATCAGCAACCAGGTCTTACCCCCTTTGTAGGCTAGCTGTTTTAGCTTGGGATACAGCTTCACGGCACAGCCTCACTCTATATGCATGCTACATTCCATTAGAGAAAACTTTGTTAGACAGGTTGAGCAGGAGAAAGGCAGACCCTCATGAATGGAAACTAGATCAGGACATCTTCCAAGACTTGAGCCATCTATGGGGAGTTCTTCAAGTGGACCGATCTGCTTCCTGTCTAAACAGTCAGCTGACAAGATTCTAGTCCAGGACTCTATGCAAGAAGGCCTAGAAGACAGATGTGTTTTCTTTTCTTTGGGCAGGAATGGTCCTTTATGCCTTCCCGCCCTTTCCACTGATATTCAGGGTACTTTTGAAGATTCATAAGGAATCCCCCAACACCATTGTGGTGATTCCCTTTTGGCCTAGGCAACAGTGGTTCTTTATGCTTTTGGAAATAGCTAGGGGCAGTTACCACAAGATTTGTTTCAGAATGGATCTACTCACATAAGATCAGGGGTGTTTGATACACCCTGACCCCAATCAACTTCATTTGACTGCCTGGAGGATAAGGTCTTAATTACATTTAGGCACCTGTTTACTGAGGAAGTGCAAGAGGTATAAACAGAGGCAAGAAAGCCAGCTACTAAAAAGTCATATGTTACTAAATGGAAAAGATTTTCTAGTTGGTGGCAACAACATAACCAGCAACTATTCAAAGCTAGTTATTCTCTGGTTTTACAATACTTGTGTGAGTTATTATCCTATGGCCTTTCTTACTCCTCTTTCAAGTTTAATTTGTCAGCCATTTCAGCAAGTCAGCCCATGTATCTTCCTCTTTCAGTGCAGGCTCTTGTCAAAATGTTTTTGATAGGGGTTTTGCATAAGATGACTTCATAAAAACAGTGGTCCCTCTTTGAGATCCTAATGCTTGCTCCAACTGAAGCAGCTGACCTGGCTGACTTGAGGTTTTTAATATGGAAAACAGAATTTTACTGATTGCTCTGACCTCTGAAAGAAGGTTGTCTGAGTAGCAAGCACTTATAATGAGCCAACCCCTTGTCATTTTCCACAGGGACAGGGTTTCTTTGAGAACTAATCCTTTTATGTCTAAAGTGGTGTTTGTGTTTACTATAAGACAAACTGTCCATCTCCTCGTTTTCTTTCCTGAACCTAAAAATGAGGGAGAAAGGATACTCCATAACTTGGATGTCCACAGACAATTCGGGCACTATCTTGACAGAACTAAATCTTTCAGATCATTGGATCAACTGTTCTTTTCTTGTGAAGATAAGAAGGAGGGACAGCCTGTGTCAAACTAGACTGATTCAATTTGGTTGTCTAAGGCTATTTACCTTTTGTTATACTCACAACAAAACTATTCCTGCCAGGCTCAAGGCCCACTCTACCAGGACCTTTGCATCATCTATGGCTTTTTGGAATGGGTTGGATTCTAGAAGTATTCTAGAAGCAGCGACTGTCATCTGTACATACTTTTACAAAGCACTGTAAGCTTGATTCTTTCTCTAGGTCTTGCTAGGACTATTTTCCAAGGGCTTCTAGACTCTTCCTCTTCCACCTCCCAAATGTAGCAAGCTAGGGTAATCTACCCATATAAGTAAGGCTACTGCAGCAGTGATCAATGTGATAAACATAGTACAGTTGTGTAAGTTAACTTATCATAACAGTAGGTGTTCGAATGATCACTGTTACATTAGCCACTCCATCCTTCCACCCCCCCCCCATGTTTTTTAGTGTGTTGTTTATTCATGGTGTACATTTTTATTTTATTTGTTCCTAACATTGTCTTTTAAAGACTCAGCCACCATCTGTCTATTGGCATGAAAGCTCTGAAGGGCTTGGTGCCCAAACCTGTCTTTTAAGTCAGCTTAGCTCGAGTTGACTGATGGTTTGGGTGCGCGGAAGGTGCCCTGAAGCTTTGTTAGCTAGCTGGCTGTTATATCCTTATCAGGATATAACCCATATAGCTAAGGCTACTGCAGCAGTGATAATTTGAACATCTGCTGTTAAGATAAGTTTACATATACAGCTGCAATGTTCACGTTGTTTGTCCAAAATATTATTGTGTGAATATTGGTAGAGAGAGAGAACTTCACAATAAGTACTCAAAAATCAAAGGGAAAAGAGATTTTCATAGTTACAGAGATGCCATAGCATTCAAGTACACACACACACATATACATACATATATATATATATATATATATATATATATATATATATATATATATATATATATATATATATATATATATATATATATATATATAAATATATATATATATATATATATATATATATATATATGGGAACACTACTGAATCTCGAGCGTTTGAAATCTCAATTTCAAAAGCTCGAGACCATGTAGCCGAAATCCCACATTACCGAAAGACCAGAAGCGCGAAATTCAAAATCCCAATGTTAAGGGATTTTGAGTTAGTGCTTCTGGTGTTGTGGTTCAGGTAAGTATGTGTGTGTACGTGTGTTTGTGAGGGGCTTTCGTGTGTGTAAGTGTGTGTTGTGACTGTGGTGTGTGTGTGTGTGTGTGTGTGTGTGTGTGTGTGTGTGTGTGTGTGAGGGTCTGTAATGTGTGGGTGTGAGTTTGCCTTGTGTGTATGTTTGTGCGATCTCGGAGTTAGAATATTAAAGTGGGGGGGTGTGGGGGGTGCAGGGGGCAAAGCCCCCCTGGTTATCTTTAGTGTAGGGTGGTTTGTTTGTTTATGGGCGGAGGCTGTGTGTACGTTTGTGTGTGTGCTGTATGTATGTAATACTTTCGCAATTAATTTCGCGGTTTTAATATTTTGGTAATGTGGGGTTTTGGGCTTATAGTCTCGGTATTTAGGTCTTTGGGATTGTGTTATTTCGGGATTCAGTAGTGAATATATATATATATGTATATATGTATATATATATATATATATATATCTATATATATCTATATATATATATATATATTGCATTGCTTCCAAACATTTTGATTGAACAGTATGAATATAAGTTTAGGATCTGTGGTGTTTATTCATGAGTATCTTAAAAAGGTTACATAGAGTATAATGTAGGTGATACAGACTGCCTAGTAGAGCAGGTATAGCATAACAGAGCAATGCAGAAAAGAGATGGAGGGACCTGGACGGATAGTGTATTACAGTGTGGTGTGACTATTAAAAACTGAGTTCAGCAAAGTGAGGTGTAGAGTAGGGGGAATAAATAAAAAGATTCATATAGAAGGTAATAGGAGGAATATAGCAGAGTGACATGAAGGTAGAGTAAATGATGTTATCAACAGGAAAGTAGACTGTATATAAAATACAAATTAGCTAGGGATTTTTTTTTTACCTGTGATTGAGTTGGAGCAAAGCCCTTGTGTTCATCAAGTACTACTCAAAACATTTTATTCTGTTGTCGAATTTTTGCAGCAATAAAGTAAAAACTGTCAAAATGAACCTCCTCCAAAAGATGACATTGATATAGGAAGTCTGATGCATTAGATATATTTGAGTGTTAGATTTGCATAGAATTTGTCCACCATTACAGTTACTTAGAAATGTAATCAAAATGAGTATGCTTTAGTTGTCGACACGCATAAATTCCTATAGATGTTAAATGAATGCCTACTGTTTGGCCAAGTAATAGTTTAGTTTTATGCCACTGATAATAGATGCTGGTCCTGTTGGATTGGGTGCTATATTGGCATAGAAACATGATCATTGCAAGCCAATAGTTTATGCAAGCACAGTCCTGACAAATAGTAAAGAAAAAAGCTACACATAAATTGAGAAAGTGACACTGGCAGTACTATAGAATGTCCAAAGAAACACCAAACACATAAAAACATAATTATATAATGTGGAATAGATTAATTGATTGATTGATGAATATATATATAAGGAAGATGAGTGTACATGGTAAATATTCCATGAAGGCGAATTGCCGAGGTACCAGAACATATATTGTGTTGGATTAAAGGAATCTTCCTTTCACCTTATCTCCTGCCTCCCATGTTTGGTGTTTCTTTGGACAGTGTTTTTCCTGTGAGTACTATAGAATGGTCAACTGGTTTGTATTTTATTTGCTTTATTAGTGAGCAGATTTGTTGATCAACACAATTTAAATGTTTTGAAGTACTCCAAAGTCAGGTCTGTCTTTGGAATGCTAATGATATTTAAATATTCTGAAAATCCCCCTTTCTACCGAACAGTAGTGGCACAAAATTCTATAGCTGAACTCATAACTTGGTAGTTATATGCTACATTGATTCTTTTAGTATAGTGTTTGCCTTCTTTTATTAAGGATTCCTGGCAGTTCTTGCAAAATCAACTCATTTGGATAAAAGTAATTTTTTCAGGAGACATTTTAATAGTTTTAGTATTGCCTTCCTATATACACATATTTATCAAGACACAGGATGTAATTCTTTGCGAGAATTGCTGTGAGAATTAGATTGTATTACTAACAAACAATTTTCATGTTTATTAATTGAACCTGTACTTGAGAAGAGTTGGAATTTAATGATTTGTACTTAAAAATAACGGAGTAATAGTAGGGGCTGCATTTGCTGCAGGTGTTGCTAATTTTGTTATAGATAACTTTAAAAACAAGTTATCTTTATTCTCTCAAGTTATACAGATATATCACTATATGCTCTTTACATGCCAATTGTATTATTCAGTCAGGAGCAAAGGAACTTCTGAACCACTTTGTTGATTACATGAAGGCCAGTACATATTTCTTGATATTCTCAACAAAATGTCAGATTTCCCAGGGTGATACTCCATTTAATATTATTTTTTAGCTAACATTTAAGCCAATATTTTCTTCTTTTGTTTTTGTTTTTACTTTGACTGTTTTCAGGTAGTCGTTCTGTTGTGTTTCAGTTTTTTATTTCATTTCAATTTCGTAAAGTTTATAAAATATCTGTTAAATTTTTAATAGAACCAGCCTCACAAGTATTTTTAGATTTTTTAAAATAGTTTATTAGAATACTTTGGGTTGTTGTCACATGAGTTGTTAATTGCAGTATTTAAGGTGGCAAACTGACTTTGCCAGACACCTCTTTTGGCACTGAAAATGAAAATAGCTAAGAGTCTAAGGATTAGAAGAATTTATTAAATTTATGACATAAATTTGCAGTCCAAAAAGTAGTAATTGTGAAAGAATTTCAAAAACAAGCATAGTGGTTTAGTGATGTAAGCAGCAAAATAATTGTGTCAGTCAAACAAGCTGGCATAAGAATCTCCAAAGAAACAACATATTCTATTTTGAGAAAGTTTGCTACCTACCAGCATGAACTCAGTCTTGCCTAATATTAATTTCATTGTAAGAGGAGCAAGACTGTTAGTAACCTACCGTACTGTGAATTATAACTCTGCAGTGAAAATGCAACTCTTCACAGAACTGTAAGGGCAGAGGTATTGCTAAGAAAGAATATGTGGCTTTTGGGCATTGACAGGTGCTCTTGAAGCTAAGTTAAACAAATGCACATAGCAAAAGTTAATTTTCTGCAGACTTGTCCATATTTGTGGGGATTGGAGTTGTGTAGAAAATCTAGTTTGGAGCAGTCAGTCTGTCTTATATTGTTGTGGATAACATGTAACAGTTTATTTGCAAGGTGGAAAGAACTGCTTCTTGATCTTTGCAGAGTACAGGCTGTGCAGGTATTTGCACATCATCAGATTTTATATTGCCCTGGCTTTCCATCAGATGCACCTTAAAGATGTTTTAGACTTACAAACTCAATCTTTCATTTTTGGCAATGGAAAAAGGATAGAGTAAGCCAGAGTAGTCTGCTAAAAGATGCCATAGTCATTAGAAATGGGGATTCGGGTATCTTACTTTGATTTCCACCTTAAGGCTGCTCATTTTAGGATTTTTGCTGCTAAACTATGGTTGCTTACTGTGATGTTTGAATTATTTAGCTGGCTGCATTGAGTGAACATGGCTCAGTGTGTCACAGTTTAAGGTGGACTACGGTCAGGCTCAAAAGGAGCTGTCTTGTTCCTTGATTACAGGGTTTGTCAATGCAGAGGGGGCTTTAAACGTTTAGGGTTCAAAAACTAGATTATACCTAATCCTGATAAAGGGAATTAAGATGTTGAGGCACTAAAGCAGGAGCTGTGATTAAGTGGCTGGAAACAATTCTAGGATTGTCATGTTGTGGGAGCAGAGACAATATAATAGTGATTGGACTAGATAAGCTCATAACTTGCATTTTAACATTATATACAGTGGATATAAAAAGTGTACACACCCTTGTTAAAATGCCAGGGTTTTTATGATATAAAAAATGAGACTACAGTAAATAATTTAAAAACTTTTCCCACCTTTAATGTCACCTATAACCTGTACAATTCAATTGAAAAACAAATAAATCTGTTAGGGGAAAAAATATATAAAAAATGTACAATAAACTGGTTGCATAAGTGTGCAAATCCTTAAATTAATACTTTGTCTAAGCACATTAATAGGGACATATGGGAGTAAGAAAGGCAGCTTAAGTATATTGGCACTAGGCCCTAAATCAGACTCATTAATAAAATTGTATTTTCCCATTGCTTTTTGCTAAGGATATGGACCACTCCATCTGCTGCAGGTGATAGAACTGGGTACTGATTGTAAAAGAGGAACTACTACAGTGGTATGTGTTTATTGTTCACAGTAAAGAGCTGGGTACTGATTGTAAAAGAGGAACTACTACAGTGGTATGTGTTTATTGTTCACAGTAAAGTTACTTACATTTGAAGATTGTTTTTCCTTATATCTTTATAAATATGAGAACACATTGGAAAATGTATTAATGATGTTAAACTAATTGTGTATTTTATATTGTAGGCTGTATTTTGTTGATCACTGTAGTTAGGCTAATTGTTTAGTAAAGGTGGTTGTTCTAACAAAAAGTGCACTGTGTTGCATTTTTATATGGTGACAGCATTTTCTAAAATCCCTGCCCTTTGGCTGGTTGCAAAAGTACAGCCGCACCATAATGCCTTAACTGCTTCACTCGCTGTGGATCAGATACAGCCTTTGTTCACTTCAGATTTACAGTGACGTAGGTCCGTGTTATTCAGAGGACCACAGCTAAAAAAACAGATATGTTCATCTTTAAGCAGTATTGTATGGTGTATCCCTCAGAGAAGAATGCAGTCAGTGTGTCATCCTGTCACTCTTATTTTGTTAAACTGTTGACATTTTCATCTCTTCTGACTTCTGTATTTTTTTATTGTTCTGTTGACCAGGTAGCTAGGCTGTTTGAGGTCAAATATTAAAATTAGAACTGTCAGCAAAATCATTTTGGAACAGCTATATAAATATATTTTTTGTCTTTGTATGCTTTTAAAATGAGAGGAAGAACCCCAAATTCATATAGGTACCTTTCAATTTCAAGTCATGTTAATGAGATATTTATATCTATAATAGCTAAAAGAAAGAAAAAATGTTGCCAAAATTAATAGATACTGTATGGATCAGTGTGGGTTTTGTGAAGGGGAGGCAAACATTTGTCATTGTTGATAGAACAATTATGATTCATAGGTAGTTAAGTAAAAGCAAACCAGGTTTAACTGTCTTCTGACCTGACTGTTGGGTGTTTGTAAATTTTGTAGACTGAGTGTCGCAATTATATCCGTGTCTTACAACAGCAAGATGACAGTAACCTGTACGTATGTGGAACATATGCATTTCAGCCTGTTTGTGATCGCTTGGTAAGTAGAACATTTGTTTCACTAAAGTTAATGGGGTTAAACTATGCAGTTACTGTCCTTCTCTAGTCGTGTTGTTATACTTATTGAAAAGTTGTGCAGCTGCATTTTAAACTAAATCATTTTGTGCTTTTCTTCTAATAGTCAATAAGTGAGTTCACATTTGAAGAGAAACAAGAGGAAGGCAAGGGAAAATGTCCCTTTTCTCCTACTCAGAGTTACACATCTGTAATGGTTGGTAAGTACTATGTTGATCCCTTCTCAGAGTTGATTAATCAGCATTTGCTTTCAGAAAAAAAAAGTTAATATTCACATTCATATTCAAGCTTTATTGAGTAGGTCTCTGTTTTGTTGGCTTTCCACTTTATTATTGTATCTTGGTCAATGAGAGCAAAACATTAAATGACAACAAACCCTTCTGGTCTAGGACTTGCTCTGATAATCTGTTTAATCTAATTCTGCTTCAGAAGGAAGAAAAGTATTCAAAGCACAATTCAAAAATAGGATTTCTGTGTGAGTGAGTCAAAGCCCACTGCATGTCCCACATAGCTAGCTTCACCTGTCCATACCTCCTTTATTTCTTCTTCCTCCCACACCACTCCTCTGGTCAGTTCATTGAGCCATTTGTTCCCTATGGGGTGTGAGCCCTATGGCCTAATCATTACCCTTAGTGCATGATTTGAGTACAAATAGTGGTACCTACAGAAATCAGGAAATATATTTCATTTCAAGAGTTTATTTGCTTGGAAGTGTAGTATAGAATAGAATAGTATGCAGTATAGTAAATGATATAAGATAACGTTTTTAAGAGAAGCATAACTGACCTTTATACAGACTGGGGATATGTATAGAGCAAAGCAACATTACTAGACACAATTTAAAAATTAACTAAGAGAAAGGATGTATATAAGAGAAAATGTGAGACAAATAAAATGGCTAAATGAGAAATGATGTGAGAATATTTTGCAAAAGTAATGGTTATGAAAAAGAAAGTACTATAACAATGTAATCTCACAGAAACACATCTGTGGTGGTGCAGCGGTAGCGTTGTTGCCTCACAGCAAGAGGTTCTCTCATTCGATTCTCAGCTGGAGTGCGAGGAGTGCCTTCTGTGTGGAGTCTGCATGTCCTCCCCGCGGTTGGGTGGGCATTCGAAAGACGTGTAAATGGGCATGCCTTCATTGAAGGTTGAACGTCGAGCTGGCACTTCGGCGTTTGTGAAAATCTACTGCCAATCATTAGCAGACCGGAGTTCCGCTGTGGCGACCCCTAATCGGGAAAAGCCGAAAGACAACAACTCTCACAGAAACAAAAAAAAAATAGAAAACTTGCAGTGTGTATATGCAAGCACAAGAAGAAGCATCATTCTGGTTTTAATAAATGTTGGAGTATGTGATAGAACATTTTGTAATATACAGCTTCTGATTTGGGTATACAAATAAATGGTATATTATTTTTTATATTGTAGCACTTAAGCTAATTTTCTTGATACTGTGGGTTGTTTATCTGTGAAAAGATCTGAATGAAAAGTGCTGAAAAGAGGGCATTATTCATAGCTTGTACTTGAAGAAGTACTCTTAAAAAAGCCAAATGCTGAGTTATTTAAAATACTAGATACAAACCAGGATTTTTGGTAGATAAAGTTAGAATATACTGGCTCTACTGTGTATATTTAATATGGGTTCAGGCGCCTAGGCAGCGAGACATTTCCCTGCGATACATTTTGGCTGGGGACACATGGCTGAAGTGACATTCAGCTGCAGAGAAATATGGCTGTTTGTTTTCCCCCTGTGAATTTGGTTATTGAAGTTGTAGGTATGACAACACATTCTTCTCTTTGCCCACAGGGAATTTGCAAACAGCCATATTTCTCTGCAGCTGAATGTCACTTTAGCCATGTGTCCCCAGCCAAAATGTATCGCAGGGAAATGTCTCGCTGCCTAGGCGCCTGAACCCAGATCTGTGCCATACGAGTTGCATGCCATGGGATATGACAAAACACTGATAGAGAAAATAAATAGATTAAGACATCACAATTTCAAGTTAATTAAGAAGAAATGTAAAAACAAAATGAATGCCATATCTGAAATAAGTGGATCATGTTCTAATATCAAGATTGAAGCCTGATTCAGAAAACATCAGACCATTTGTTAAAATGTCAAGATCAGAAAATAATTATCTTCCAAGATGGCTGTATATTGACTAACAGCTTAACTCTAGCTCTTGCAGTGTGAAAACAGAAATTCAGCAGAGAAGGCCAGTAGGCTTTTGTGTCTGTGGGTACGTTTCAGTAACTGGCTAGGAAGGGTACTGCCTGCATGCCAGGAAAAAAGAAATACAGAGCACCTGGGAAAAATCAACTACAAAAAGGGAGGAAGAAACACTAAATGGGGAACATTCTGCAGCTGTTCTTAAAAGTATTGCAACCTCCAGACATGACTTCAGTAACCTGCAGGAAGATACAAGACAAATGCACACAGACCTGGTTAAAATAAACAAAACAAGATAAAGTAATTGTAGTATTGATGGTCTGATGAAGCCACATTAGTGGTGAAAGCGCTAACCTACAAATAAACTTCTTTTATATTTTTACTGGATGGTTTTTGAAGTCGTGCTTCAGTGTACCATTGTCTTTTGCTAAAATAAACAAAACACTGATGGAGTGTATCAGCACAAAAAACAAAAGGTTGGAAAAAATGGAACAAGCTTTAAACAGATATTCAGATGAGGTGATAAAGCTGCAAAAATCAGAAGTCAAAATGAAGAAAAGGCTGGCTGAATATGAGACTGTTCAGGAAGGGATCATCATCATCATTAGCCCCCTTTTTCCCATTTTCTACATGGGGTCGGGGAGTCATGTTAACTGTTGCCATCTCTCTCGATTCAGTGCCACACTCCTGCCTTCTTTGACAATGCCCGACTGTCACAGATCTTCTTTCACACAATCTATCTGCCTATTTGCTGGACATCTTCATTTCGTCTTACCTTCTTCCTGTCTGTCCTAAATCTTCTTCACCAGACTGTCTTCTGATTTTCTGCACGTGTCCAAACCACTGCAGTTTGTTCTCTTTGATCTTTTCTGCAATTGGAGCTACTTTAGCTTCTACTGTTATGTCTTCATTTCTTCATCTGTCCTACAGAGTGCAATGCATCTTACCACCCTTCTCTTCCACCACCTCTAGCTTCTTCATCTGCTCTGCCTTTACTGCTCAGGTTTCTATACAATATATAGTAGTACTGGTCATACCACTGTCTTGTACACCTTACATTTCAGCTTGTTTGATGTTCTTCTGTCATAGACTACACCTGACACTCTATGCTAGTAGGCTGCAGCCCCTCTGATTCAGGAAGAGAGATTTCAAAAAATAATAGAGTTAGAGGACAGAGCATGTAGGGAAAACTTGAGATTTTCAGCTATACCAGAGAAGTTGGAAGAAGCACACTGCATTAATTTTATGAAAGCACAAATAAGCAACTGGACTGGTGTTCCACAGCAGGAGTTGTTAGTTGAAAAGGCACATGGTGTATATGCTCCAGACCTGGCTATGAGAAAGCAATCTAGACCTTTAATAGTAAAGATGCAATCCTACCAGCAGAAGGAGTTGATTCTGACCAAACTGTGGCAGAAGGACAAAATACTGAAAGTGGGAGACAGCAGAGTGTTTGTGGAGAATGATTACACATTGTGCACCAGGCAGAAGAGGAGTAAATTAATTCCACTATTCAGGGAATATCGCGAGACAGGTTTGAGATTCAAACTGCCCTGGAGGGACAAATCATTTTTGATAAAGTACATGCTAAGGAAGAAATACAAAAGTTTGTCCAACAAAAAGTGAGCTGTGAAACAGAAGGAGATTCTGCTTCTTGTTCTTCTGGTAATAAAGACCACAGAGAGACTATACCTGTGAAACCTTTTCCACTGTTTCAATGGAAAATGTTGGAGAGAAGGAAGGGAGCACAGGAATTGACAAGAAGAATCGAGAGTATGTTGGAAGTGAAGCAAAGACAGGATTTGGGAGATGGAGATGAACATTAATAAAACCAGTAACTTAATGTCGGATTACAGTGTAATAATTATATTTGTGAAATATGACAGAACAAGAAAATCTGGAAAATTTGGACTTTCTCAGAATTTGTTGTACTTGTGGGGTCTCTAAATAAATATATATATATATATATATATATATATATATATATATATATATATATATATATATATATATACCCTACATCATGTCAGTATTTAGAAATATGCTTAGGGGAGGGGATGAGAGGGGAGAAAGTTAACTGTAAGTAAAGAAAACATTGTTTTTCTTAATAGTACTATTTTTGTGGTGTATGGTTTTCTTTGCATGTTGTACAGTAAAGTTTTCTCAGTTATTTTTAAGTGTAATGGAAATTGTAAATAGGTGCTGCTGTTCTTTTTTTTATTTTCTCCCTGCTCTCTTTCTTATTGTTCAGTTTTAAGAAATGTAAGCACTGCAATGTAAAAAAGTCTGGTTAAAATAGCATGACAAAAGACAAAATAATGTGCTTTTCCTCATTCTTGCATGGGGAATGACTGGACCTTAGATTGATTTAGTAACAAGTTTTAAAATAAAGCAAGTAAATGAAGGAGAATATTGAATATGATGAGGCTTTTTTCTAGAAAATGAATGTATGCTTAGTAGCAATTCTGTATCTGGCCCTCATGTCTCCATGGAAACAGTCTGATAAAGAGAAATTGACTGTCTGGTTCTCATGTCTTCATGGAGACAGTTTGGTAAAGAGAAATTGGTTAGAGTCTGGTGGAGAGTGATTTGATTTGCTGGGGAAAAAAGAAAAGAGAAACAGGGTAGGAGATTATGTTCTCTGAAAGCATCCTGGGGTTTTCCCAGCTGTGAGAGCTACAAAGATAAGACAAAAACAGTTAGCACTTAGTAGAAGCACAGTGTGAAGAAAATGAAAACACTGTCATCTGTGTTAGCATGTCTGGCAGTAGATTTGTGTATATTCTCAGATTAACTTGTATGCCAGCATGTCTAATTGTGAAAATGTAAATAGGTTTTTAAAATGCTGAGTATTTCCCTGTTTATACAAAATGTTTAAAAAATATGTCAGTGTTTTATAAATTTCTAATTGCCCATGTTTGTGAGGGAGATTCTAAAGTACAAACTGTCTATGGAGAATCAGCTGATCAGTAGATGATGTTATTAGAATGTTCCTGGCTGCTATGTGAGTATTTGAACAGATGATTGACAGGAAAAAGAACTTTTTCAAACAGCTGATGGTTATTTTTAAAATAATACAGTTGAGTTGTTAACCTGGACTATAAAAATAGACTGCTGACGTCAGTTGAAGAGCAGTTAGTTAAGAGTTGCAGTCAGTTACGGTGCTCTGCAATGGATATCCAAGGAAAATGACTCACCAAAAACTGTAAGCCTGCCTTCGCCTTGCTGTTATGTTTTAGGTTAGATCAGGAACAGTATTCTGTAGTTAAATTAGGAAAGTGTAGTTATTTAGAGTTTTTCTAAAATGATGGACTTCTATCCTACAGTTTAATTTTATATTTCTGGTGATTGAATTCTGGTGTTTATACGTTTTTTAATGATCATTTTACTTATTATTAAATGTTTGCATTACTTTACATTTTGGCTGGACAATCAGTGTATTCTTTAGAGTTTAGAGAGTGCTTATACCTATTTGATACTCTCCAGGTCACCTTGAATGCCTGGCTGCATTTGGTCATAGCTGTCATTTATTTTGACATTTAATTTTTAATAATTGATCACACTTTGAAGGGTGTGTAGACCTGTCTGACTCTGGTGGCAGCATTTACAGTTTGTATTGGGGAGGGGGACACAGCTGGAAATCTGTATCAGGCTTCCCATAAGTGTTTGAGTGCCTGAGATTTGAATTTATTTTGAGTGAGTGAGTCAGAGGTCTTAAACTGGAATACACTGCTCTTAAGTGTATAATAAGGGATTACATTTGGAGTGGACAGAGGCATATCGTCCAGTCTCAGGAAACAGAGCATCTTCCGGTTGTGCTCTTAAGGGAAATTTTGGAAATTTACTCTTGTGTACTCTGTGCTCTGGTGTTTTCCATGACGCTCCCACACTGGTGTCAGTGGTGAGGGATGATGCTTCTTAATTACTGACCCATGTTTTAAGTGGGGGGAGTCATATTACTGGTGGCAGTCAGGTCAGATGTTAACTGAACGTCACATTATTGGTGGCAGTCTGATGAGATATTAACTGGACATCACAGCATGGATAACATTTCTTTTAGGTTAACTCAAGTCTGTGAGTGTGGTTGTCAATGTGGGACATTTGCTCCTATTAGGAGGGTAAAACTTCAGTATTTGAAGATGTACATAGTTTTGTATGTTAGCATTCAATTCATTTGTTTTGGGTTGTATTGGGGGTTTGTTTGTTTTTTTGTTTGAGGGCTTTCAATAAAAAAAAAATTTGTAAGATGTGACATAGGCTGAAATGGATATGGCAAGATATGACAATAAACAACTGTATAAAAGTTCAACCTGCCAAACAGTGTATGCATGCAACACAAAAGCTGGAACTAGACATTTAACAAAAAAGGTTTATACATAAAAGGTGGGAATAATAACTTTTTGTATAATGATGCTTTCTGTAATATTTTTAAATGTCAGTGGCCTCACAGATAAATACAAAAAAGAAAGAAAGAATAATGAACTATATTAAAAATGTATAATCCAAATAGCTATGTTGCAGGAGACACACTTGGAAAGAGCTGAACATGTGAATTTGATAAAGAAAACTTTTCAGGATGGTTATTTAGCAGACTATCTGGGACAAAGGAAAGAGGAGTAATACATTAATTGCAAGAGGAGCTCTAAGAATGATAGAAGAGGATAAAAAGATAATAGTGGCAGATTTATAGTGTTAAGGGGCTACTGGCAAGGGATGAGGATTATGTTGGCATGTCTTTATGTTCCATCTAAAACTGCTGTAATGAAGCTTAAGAAAATTCTGGGAGAAAATAATCAGTTTTCAGCAAGGAGTATTATTTATAGGTGGGGAATGGAATTTGTTCTGCAACAGTGAAGAAGAGTTTTTTGGGGGCCTAGAAGGGAAAGTATAACAAAGGAGGGTAGATTTTTGCAGAAATTTATGAAAATATTTGGTAGGGAAGATGTGAATTCAGTAATAGGTCTTCAAAGTGAATTTACATATATAAAAACTGGGCTAGTCTAGACATAATATACATTTCACAAGAACATGTGCATTTAATTCAAGGTTTTGATACACACCCAATTACTATTTCAGATCATGCACCAGTAATAACTAAAATAAAAAAAAACACAGCAATGAAATAAAAATGAGACACTGACGCTTTCCAACCTGTCTGTTGAAAAGAGAGGAATTTAAGGAATGGGTAGTGAAGATTGTTTGAGAACCACTCGAGAGGATAGAAATTACTTCTGAAAATATAGCTAGGGGGTGGGATAAAATTAAGATGGAGTTTAAACATAAGGTAGAAATAAAAGAAAGGGAGCTATGATTAAGAAATAACAAGAATTATTTAGAGGGACTGACAAATGTTCAAGTATTGTAGAATAGGGGAATCTCACAGAAGATTAAGAGGATCACCTGCAGAATGCTAATCAGAAAATAATGGATTACGTAAATAATATACACGAGTTTAGAAAGATTGCTGTTTAGCAATTGTTTTTTGATAATAATACCAGAACACAAAAACTTTTAGCATAACCACTCAGGCAACAGAAAGTAGAAAGGATTGTCGCCAGGCTTACAGAGCCTATAACAAGGAAGGTAATAAGGGATCCTGTAGTGGTATTAGAAATATTTCAGAAATTCTGTGAAAGTAAAGCAGAGAAATATGTAAATCAAGAAAAGATACAAATTAAAATGTTTATGGAAGAATTAAGTATGCCAAGATTAGAGGTAGATGAGGTTTAATTGCGAACAGTTAAGACAGGAAAAGATGACGTAAAAATTGTGATGTATAACCAGTCTACAGGAAAGTCCAGGGAACAGATGGTATTCCTGTGGAAGTTTGGAAGCTAGGAGGGAAAAACTGGTAAAGATCTGGAAGGATTTGCAAGTATTTTAAGAGGAGGAGAAGCACCAACATCCTGGAAGAAAACAGTGGCAGCTGTAATACATAAAGAGGGTAAAGATCAATCAGATCCAGCTTCACACAGACCCATTTTAATACAAAACCATGATTCTAAAGTGTTCATGTGTATAATAGCTAAAAGAATGGCAAAAGTAATTCAAAAATTGATAGATATGGACCGTTGTGGTTTTGTGGAGGGGAGGCAAACATTTGACAACATTAACAGAACATTGATAATCCAGAGGGAAGGAGAATGTCAGAAAGTACCGTTGTTTTTGGTGGGTCTTGATGCAGAGAAAGCATTTGACTGAGTAAGCTGGAACTTTATGAGCATGGCAATGGAAGCACTTGCATATACATATACACCCCACACACACACACACACACACACACACACACACACACACACACACACACACACACACACACACACCTGTTGGAGTTCTTCCTGGATATACAACCAGAAGGCAAACAAGGTACTCCCAACTCAAAATCGGACAACAAATGTGTAGTTCAACAAGGGGGCAATCAGCAAAAAGGGTGAGGTGAAGAATAATTGGACATTGTACTATGTTGCTTTCACAGTGGGCTCAGTTCAAGAGAGTGACACTGGAAACAGCACCAGTACTAGTGCGGGTCCAAATTCCTTCAAAGTATCAGTGGACATATGAGAATAACAGAAAAGAAGCACCCTCAGTACAGGTAGTTAGGTAGCTTACAGAAGGGTACTACAGCACTTTAGAGACACTAGGAAGGTACAGGGTTGTCCAGTTGTATGGCTCATAGCAGTACAACAATGGAGGGCACACACCCTGAGACTGTTAGAGCCTGATTAAAATAAGCTGAAAGCAGCATTACACCTGGCAAGCTATCAGCTGGCTGCACAAAGCCATGGGGAGGCAGTGTGAGCCTTATGGAACAAACTCCAAAATACAGGTCGTCAGTAATACAACAGATTGTTTTTCATACCCTGTTGTTTATCAGCCCTATGTGGAGTTTTAGCTGGTCAAAAGAAGAATATTCTAATGATAAATAGGAGCAATCTATAACTGATCAAGAGGTGAAGAACTAGCGGCTGGCTCCAGCCTTAAGGGCCACAGAATGGAATATAGTACTGCGCCTACAACATTACCAAACACTGTGCTTCCAACACAGAAGTCCACTCACACAGTTTCATCATGGACTGGTATTTAAGAAGGAGCAGTTTTCTTGCCATGAGAAGGGTACCCTGCTTATTCAGCTTCAGGTTAGGGCTGTATTGAAGAAAATAGTGTAGTGATGAAGCTTGGACCCCAAATATATACCCCACGTTCAATTAGATTCCGTGCTCATTTAGCATAGTGGCAACTTCTCATGTGCAGTGGGCAAGGATATCATGAGAGAACATCAAGAAATTAGGAAGATGGAAGTACAACCCTTATGAAAGATAGCGGAAAAATAACCTCTTCTACCATGCCTAACATTGTTGTCTTTTATTTGCAGAACCTGGGTGTAACCTGTAAGACACACATTGTACCTTCCAACATTACTTTTTGTTGGCTGGAGCTTCCTTCATGTTTTATCACCTGGTATCTTGCTGGTGCTCTTCCATGTGAATGGAAACACCTGTCTTATAAATCACCTTCTGGAACATGCTGAAATTACCTGCGATGTATTGTGGTACCAAAGGTATAACATGTAAAATTTGTGTTAAAGCTCAAATTATGATATTTACACTGAGGCCACGCAGTTTGCTGAGCTGTACACCATTCTAAAATCCTTACTGTTGCCTACTATTCATGGTGATACTTGTGTCATGGATTTAAATAGCATTTTTGATATGTACAGATGTTCATCGTGCATACAGCTGCAGTCATAACAGATGGGTTATCCTGCCATCAGGCGGGTCCTCGGTCGGCCGAATTCCAAAGTCTAGGTCCGGCGTCGGTTGTCGCTTCCTCCCTGACGTCAGTGCGGCAGGGGTATAAAAGAGGCAGCCGACACTATTTTCTCCAGTCTTTCTTGCCGCGCGGTGCCTGAAGCAGAAGCAGTTCGCAAGTGCCGGTCGGCCAGCTCCTGAGATTTACGAAAGTATTTCAGCCGAAGTCTTCTTGAAAGCTAAGTACCCGTTGAAACTTTTCTTGCCTCAGACCGATGTCAGACAAAGTTAATAATTGCATTTCATGTGGGAAGCAAATACCGCATAAGGATTTCCACTCTTACTGTATACCTTGCTTAGGCCCAGACCACGACGTCTCGGCCTGCCGTTTTTGTGCTAGATTCAACAAACGCAGTATTAAGCGTCGGTGAGTTCACCCTTCACTTTTTTGGCAAAAAATTTAATTATATTATGTCGTCGGATACTCCGACTCCAGTTTTGAGCAAAAAACACAAAGATAAGGACCGGCATACGAGGTCCGCACCACTTACTGATACCACTCTAAAGCCGACTACCGGTTCTCCGGTACTCAGCGAGGCGCCTACGCAGCCCCTGAGTACCGATGACAATGCATTACCGGTGTCTTCAGTACCCTAGGTCGCAGGCTCCTCGGCCCCCATTCCTACTACAGATACCGACGCCACTCCTGGCGGGGAAACTCAGAATTTAGACAGGCCTGCCACTTCTCAAGGGGTCTTCAGGCCTTCCTCCTTCTCTATTAAAGCCTTCACTAAATCTAAAACAGCCATGAAAACCAAAAAACAGGTTCCTCAGACACCCTCTCAAGGCACCATGCCTAAAAACAGATGCTTAAAATGGCCGAGGGCTTGATTACTCTTATCAGGGTTCTCAACCCCTCTGACAGAAGGCCCAAATTAGAGGAAGACTACCCTTTCTCAGATTAAGCTTCTATTACCTCAGAACTATCTGAGGACCAGGCTTGTGCCTATTCTCCATTCGAAGACTCTGATGCAGAGGAGTCTATTCCCTCGGTCTCCCCCCCTGAGGACTTCTCTTTTGGGGAAATCCTGCATACATTGAGGGAACACTTTCACTGGGAAGGCCAAGATTACTCAGATTCCAAGAAAAGGCTCAGGGAATTTCTTCTGCTCCCCCAGCATAGGCCTCTGGCTATCCCTCCTGTTTTAGATATATTGGATGATGTGTACACAGAAGCCAGCCTTAATCCTGATTCTTTGCCTCCAGCTCCTGTTAAACCAGACAGGTATTACCGGGTTCCTGATTCTCACCAGTTCCTATATAAAGCCATACTGCTGACCCAGAAACTATTTCACAGTGTCCCAAGGGAATTAAGGCCTCTACTGCTAAAAACCCATTACCTTCAGAGAGAGATTCCAGATCTTTAGAAAGGTGGGGAAAAGGTGTACACCTCGGCCACTTTAACCATGAGGGCATTAAACTGTCAGTTCCATATGTTAAAGTATCAACAGTTTTTGATATCTCACCTGAAAAGCAAAATGACACAACCAGAACAACCAGATTTTAAGAGTTGCAGGATTTGTTGCATGGTGCAGAGCAAGTGGGTAAACATACCTTGCAGTGTGGTTTTGATGCTTTAGAGGACTCATGTAGAGCTGCTGTTACGGGGTCTGTTATATGTAGGCATGCTTGGCTCAAAGAACAAACCTTACCAGATCATGTCAAAGCTAAATTATTAGATGCACCTCTTCAAAAAGATGTATTGTTTGGTGTTAAAGCAGAGGAGGTGCTAAAGAAAATGGAGGAAAAAGCGAAATCAATGCAAACAGTGAAAGATTTCCTGCAGGTACAGCCTCCACGTTTCAGCAGAAACTGGCCTTCAAAAAATTGGTCCTTTCCAGCCACGGACAGACTTCAAAGGGGCAGATACAGGCGTCCAAGGGGTAGAGAGAGGGCAACCTCAAGGATCTTTCACAGCCAGACAGTGGCAAGCACCAACCCCAAGAGGTGGAGAAGATAGATCACAGTCTTTTAGAAAACAAACACAATGACTTCCCCCTACACCTGCCAAGCAAAGCTTTAATGGCAGCACCTTTGGGTGGAAAACTGACATTATTCTCAAAAAATTGGCATATTGTTGCAAAAGACAAATGGATTCTGGACATTATAGACAGAGGCTACAGGTTCCACTTTCACACCCTTTCAAAAATGAGAGGCATGCCAAACCTGCCACAAAATCAAAGGGCAGAGGCACAAAAACAAATTTCAGCTCTCATGGACATGAAAGCAATTCAAGAGGTACCTGCAAAAGAACAAGGTCAAGGGTTTTATTCCAGACTATTCCTGGTACCAAGGAAAGACAAAGATTGGAGACCTATCTTAGACCTATCCATCCTAAACACATATCTACAGGTGCCAAAATTCAAGATGCTCACATTACAGCAGCTTCTTCCCATGCTGGGCAAGGAGTCTTGGCTGGTAACATTGGACCTCAAGGAGGCATACCTGCATGTCCCTATCAGACAAGATTGCAGAAGATACCTCAGATTTCTTGCAGGTTCAACCCATTACCAATTCTCTGCATTGCCCTTTGGCTTATCTACTGCGCCCAGAGTGTTTATGAAATGCCTGGCATCAGTAATCGCCTTCTGCAGACTACAAGGGATACAAATATACCCATATCTGGACGACTGCCTGATCCAAGTGGACAGCAAGGACACACTACTGCAGCACCTGGCGTTTGTAATAAAACTGTTGAACTTCCTGGGATACACAGTCAACAAAAAGAAATCAAAACTAATACCCTCTCAACAAATAATTTTCCTGGGTGCCAACTTGGATACAACCACCCAGATGGCCTACCTCATGCCAGACAAGCAAGGGCAACTGTCTCAATACTTCAGAAAAATGGCAACTTACACCAGGCTAACTGCAAGGAAAGTCCTGCAGGCTCTGGGATTCATGGCATCTTGCATCCTACTTATCCCATGTGCAAAGCTGCATATGAGGAAACTTCAATGGTACCTAAAAAACTTATGGTCTCAACACAGCCACAGCTTGGAAACAATTATACCACTCATTCCATGCCTTCAAAAGGAATTTATGTGGTGGGCTCAAGCTTGCCAAAGAAACACAGGTCTTCCTTTCTGTGTACCTCAAGCAACTCAAATCATCACAACAGATGCCTCAGACTACGCCTGGGGAGCACACCTGACAAATCAGTGCATTCAGGGAAAATGGGCACGAAAAGAGAAGCTCCTTCACATCAACCAAAAGGAAATGCTAGCCGTGCAAAAGGCTATTATGACCTTCAAAGACCTACTGCATCCAGGCCAGCTATTGATAAGGACAGACAACACCACAGTGATGTGGTATATAAACAAACAGGGGGGAACTCGTTCATACCCCCTGTGCAGGCAAGCCATGACCCTATGGAACACAGCACTGGAATTGAAAATTCAACTACAGGCACAATTCCTGCCAGGGAAGGAAAATACACTGGCAGACAACCTAAGCAGAAATATGACAGATCCACACGAATGGAAGTTGCATCCTATTTTCACAAAGATAACTCAGGCATGGGGACAGCCAGACATAGATCTCTTTGCTACCCACAGAAATTGCCAGTTGAAAAAATTTTGTTCAAGGACCTATCATCCACAGGCCTGGAAAGTGGACGCACTTTCCTTCAATTGGGCAACATTGACAGTCTGTGCCTTCCCGCCTCTTCCTCTGCTGCCCAAAGTTCTATTAAAAGCCAGAGCAGAGAGGCCGAAAATGATTCTCATTGCTCCAGACTGGCCAAGGCAACACTGGTATCCGCTCCTGAAGAGCCTGACACATTCCCCACCATGGATCCTACCTCTAGTCCCTCTTCTGTTGTCCCAGCACAACTACAAAACTCTTCACAGCCATCTCAAAACTCTAAATCTAGCTGCATGGAGAATTCCTTGATTTTCCAACAGTTTCTCCTCTCCAAGGAGGTGCAGGATGTCATCTTGGAGGTCAGAAGACCTTCTACTAGAAAGGCCTACTCCGCCAAATGGAAACGATTTTGTGCCTGGAATCAAAAGAAGGGACAGAACCCTTGGGTAATAAATATACCTCAAATTTTACAGTACCTAGCTGAGATGTTAAACAATGGACTTTCTTTCTCCTCCATCAAGATCCACGCTTCAGCCATTTCTGCACAATACAACACAGATCCTCCTTTATTCTCTCATCCTCTCTTAAGGCAGTTCCTCAGAGGGGCAAAGAATATAAAACCCCCAAGGAAACTACCAGTCCCTGCTTGGGACCTCAACTTCGTATTGGAAAAGCTGACCCTTCCTCCCTTCGAGCCAGCTTCTTCATCAGAGTTACAGTACTTGTCATGGAAAACAACCTTTCTTCTGGCTATCACCTTAGCTCGCAGGGTTTCGGAGCTACAGGCCCTCATGGCTGTGCAACCATTCATCATTTTCCATCAGGACAGAGTTTCCTTACGAACCAACCCTACCTTTATGCCAAAGGTAGTATCCAGTGTAGCTTTGAATCAGACTATCCACTTACCTACCTTTTATCCTAATCCACAAAACAAAGGGGAAAGACTACTACATTCCTTGGACATTCACAGACAACTTCGTTATTATTTGGACAGGACAAAGCCATTCAGGAAATCTGAGCAACTCTTTGTGTCCTATGCTGCAGGTGCTCAAGGAAAGGCTATTTCTAAACAGACAATTTCAAAATGGATAGCCCACTCCATACGCTTTTGTTACTCATTTCATGGAAAAACTGTGCCTGCATGCATCAGATCCCACTCCACCAGAGCCACAGCTACCTCTGCAGCCTTCCTCAGGGGGGTCCCTACCAAGGATATTTTGGAAGCAGCCACCTGGAGTTCAGTGCACACTTTCTCCAAGCACTATCACCTCCCACTATACTCTAAATCTAGAGCGGGCTTTGCCACAGCAGTCCTGCAGGGCATCCTAGCCCCTCCTAGTTCCACTTAGTGCCTACCACCCTTACTTCGCTTTGGGATTCTACCCATCTGTTATGACTGCAGCTGTATGCACGATGGACATAGTACAGTTTTGTACCTACCATAAATGTAGATGTTCGAGTGCTCATACAGCTGCAGTCCAGGTTTCCCTCCAACCCCTCTTAGGATAGGCCTTATGACAAACCCTTTTCATATAACCTTTTGGAGTACTCTTTTATGGTGTATTTGCTTGCAACTACTGTTTTTGATTTATCAACATTGCATTTTTGCATAACATTATGTTTGCCTTCCTTCTGGGGGCACCTGACATCTGGGGCAAGAAAAACTGAAGAAAATGGTGTCGGCTGCCTCTTTTATACCCCTGCCGCACTGACATCAGGGAGGAAGCGACGACAACCGACGCCGGACCTAGACTTTGGAATTCGGCCGACCGAGGGCCTGCCTGACGGCAGGATAACCCATCTGTTATGACTGCAGCTGTATGAGCACTCGAACATCTACATTTATGGTAGGTACAAAACTGTACTTTCTTGCTCTGTATGCTGTTCTTAAGCAGACAGAGTACTATCCATCAGTAGGGTACATGGCCCATTCTACCCTACTTGACCTCTTACAGCTGTGCAACATGCACACCACCACGAACACCCCAACAAAGACTGTCTTTTATAGGCACAGAAATGGAACATGGCTGGCACAACAGATTTCTATCCCAAGGAATCCTACACTTCTTGAATAAACTTCCCATGCATGTCGAGCAATACTACACATGGTCTGTATTCAGTAATATTCTGAATAAATAGCCTGGAAATCATAAATCCTCTTTGGGGTGTATAACATGGTGTTTCTTGACCATGGAGCTTAACTCACTCAACCGTGCTCAGACTTAGTTGACTATGCTTATCAATGGTCTTTTAAATTGCAATCATAGTATATACCTATGAACTTATCAAACTACTATATAATTACCAGGTATCTTACAAATGTGCATGCTGCATACAGAATATATCTGCAGACAAAAACATTAGTTTATTGAGGAATGTATTTCTATAAGCCATCTTATTTGAATGTCATTATATGGTTACTAATATATACTACTGACCACTCCAATTTTCATATGACCATGACTGTGATACAGATATCACTGAATTGCACATGCCCTACATGTTAACACTGATTACATAGTTTAGCTTTACACACTGTGCTGTTTTTCATTTCTGAATGCCCACTACTGTGTTTTATGTGCTGTAGGAGTACCAACAATATGCACATATAACAAGGTAGCTGTAAACAAACATTTAATTGTTTATTTCAATGTGTAATTATTGAATCCCCAAATTATGTGGATATTCTACAAAAGGCCCTTACAGAAACAGATGCTTGGTGCCAGAGCCATGGGCTCAAGCTGCCAAGAAATGTATAGTTATCCCCTGTGGGAAAAACCATGTACCCATGAATTACCACATAGGTGGCAGTACACTAAACACCGGAAGTGTGATAAGAGACTTAGGGACACAGGCAGACAGTGGTCTCACCTTCGATAACCACATCGCCACAACAGTCAGGAAATCCTTCTATGTGGCATATCTCATCACTAGGGGCTTTTCATCCAGAAAAAAGGAGGTCATTGTCCCACTGTACCCATCCCTCATTAGACCCATTATAGAGTACAACGCCCCATTTGGTATGTACCTCTCAGGACATCTGCAACAACTGGAAAGGCCGCAGAAATACCTCACTAAAAGAATCACAGGCCTAAAGCAGATGCCCTTTGCTGACTGTCTAAAAAAACTCCAGCTATACTCTGTTGCATATCGTCTACTCAGAGACAATCTCTGCTTAACATACAAGGCCATGTCAAACCCAGAGCTGTTGGACGTGGTACACTTAAAGAAATCCCAATCCCTCAGAGCCACATGCTCCAGGGATCTAAACCTTGTCATCACAATGAACAAAACATGCTGGAGGGATAGGATGTCCTTCAAGGATGCATCTGCAGTCCTTACAAATGGGTTGTCCTGTCGTCAGGCAGCCCTTCGGTCGGCCGGATTCCAAAGTCTGGGTCTGGCTTCGGCTGGTGTCGCACTTCACCCGACGTCATAGCTGCAGTTCTTCGGGTATAAAGGCATCAGCCGGCCTTTCCCCAGTCTTTCTTGCCGCGTGGCGCCCGAAGCAGAAGCTGTTCGCAAGTGCCGGTCGGTCAGATCCAGAGATTAATACTACCGAATACTACTTCGAAGACTTCTAAAAAGCTAAGTACCCCGTTGGGGACTCTCTCTTGCCTCAGCCGATGTCAGAAAAAGTGAATAACTGTTTAACTTGTGGGAAACAAATACCTCATAAAGATTTCCACTCGTACTGCTTACCTTGTTTAGGCCCAGACCACGACGTAGCAGCTTGTTTAGCCTGTGCTTCTTTCAACCAACGAACGCTTAGGCGTCGGTCGGAGTTTGCTGAACAGTTTTACGGCTCAGATTTTGCGTACATAATGCCGTCGGGTCCTCCGACTACTCAAATTGTTAAGAAACGCAAAGAAAAGGACCGACACTCGCTGTCCGCGGTTTCGGCCGAAACCACGGTAAAGCAAACCGCGAGTGTCTCGGTTTCGGCCGAAACCGAGCAAACGGTTCAATCTTCAGCCGAATCCATGACGACTACCGAGGCCCCCTCTACCCTACTTGAATCGGCCTCTGAAGTTTTACCTACTACTGTGGTTTCACAAGATTTATCGGACACCATCCCTTTGGATGTTTCTACCCCAGCACGTGGTGCTGCTAGGCCTCCTGCAGCCATGTCTATAAAGGCCTTTGCCAGGGCTAAAGCAGCCAAAACTTCTAAGTCTGTGCCTGTTAAGCCCCCCTCTCACAGGCCCAGCTCCAGTTCTCAAATGCTTACTCTGGCAGAGGATCTCATCTCTTTAATAAGGGGATCCCAATCTCACCCAGACAGGGCTTCTCAACCTCCAGAAAAGAGACCTAGAGTAGAGCCCCCTGAGCCAGTGTCCTCAGATGACTCTTCTGATGATACAGACAATACAGACCATCCAGAGGCTCCCTTTTCTACTTATGAAGATTCCGATACTGAAGAATCGATTCCTTCAGCTTCTCCACCAGAGGAGTTTTCTTTTGGGGAAACTTTACATGCCATGAGAGAGCAATTCCAATGGCAGGGGCAAGATTTCTCAGATTCAAGGAAAAGGCTTAGGACCTTTTTACACTTACCACAACATAGGCCTTTAGCTATACCTCCAGTTCTTCCTGTTGTGGATGATGCATTTAATGATGCTTGCACTGCTCCTGATACTTTACCTCCAGCCCCTGCTAAGCCAGATAGGTTCTACAGGGTCTCGGACACTCATCACCATTTATACAAGGCTCCTTTCGCAGATCCTGAGACTATCTCCCAGGGGCCTAAGGCAGTAGCTTCAGCCTCAGCTAAAAACCCTCTCCCTTCTGAAAGGGAATCCAGGTCCTTAGAGAGATGGGGTAAAAAAGTATACACCTCTGCTACTCTCTCAGCTAGAGCATTGAACTGTCAGTTCCGTTCCATATGATCCAATACCAAGAGTTTATGCTTGATCAGTTAACTAAGAAACTGTCCTCGGATGATTCTTTAGATAAGAAATATGTTCTAGAAATGGTGAATAACATTCAGCAGGTTAGTAACCATTCCTTAAAATGTGGCTATGATGCACTGGAGGCTTCATTTAGATCAGCCATGACCGGCACAGTTATAAGAAGACATGCATGGTTGAAAGAACAAGTCCTGCCGGATCATGTTAAAGCAAAGCTATTAGATGCTCCTATGGATAAGGTCAGTTTATTTGGTTCTCCTGCCCAACAGGTACTGAAGAAAATGGAAGAGAAGGCAAAATCTGTACAAACAGTAAAAGATTTCTTACAGGTTCAGCCACCAAGGTTTAGCAGGAACTGGCCTTCCAAAAATTGGTCCTTTCCAGACTCCTCAAAAACTCAGAGAGGAAGGAATAGGCGTACAAGAGGCAGAAATCAATCCAGAGGAGGTGCCTACAGGGGACGCCAGTGGCAAGGTAACAACCAACGAGGCACAGACACAACCACTGCCACTACAACAGGACAATCACAGTGACTTGGCTTTGACACCGCCTACCAGGGAACAAATAGCAGCACCCTTAGGCGGAAAGTTAGCATTATTTTCAAAAAACTGGCACTGTATCACAAGAGACAAGTGGATTTTACAAACTATAGACCAAGGCTACAGGTTTCATTTCCACACTTTACCCGGAAAAAGAGGAATGCCAAACCTACCACCAAATCAAAAGACAGAAGCTCTAAAACAAATAGCTCAATTAGCAAGGATGAGAGCTGTGGAAAGGGTACCATCTATGGAACAAGGCAAGGGATTTTACTCCAGACTCTTCCTGGTACCAAGAAAGGAAAAAATTGGAGGCCTATTCTCGACCTGTCCGCTTTAAACACATACATCATTGTTCCAAAATTCAAAATGCTGACCCTACAGCAACTTCTTCCCATGCTGGGCAAGGAGTTTTGGCTGGTAACTCTAGATCTCAAGGAGGCATACCTGCACGTCCCCATACGACCACATTGCAGAAGATACCTCAGATTTCTTGCAGGATCAGAGCATTATCAATTCTCAGCATTGCCCTTTGGCTTATCTACTGCCCAGAGTGTTCACGAAATGCCTGGCATCAGTAATCGCTCACTGCAGGCTTCAGGAATCCAAATTTATCCATACCTGGACGACTGCCTAATACAAGCGGACAACAAAAACAAGCTAACAGAAGACTTACAAAGAGTCATTTGCTTACTACAGGCCCTGGGATACACAGTCAATATAAAAAGTCAAGACTGATACCATCCCAAACAATCACCTTCTTAGGTGCAGAATTGGACACAGTAAAACAGATGGCATTCCTAACTGCAGAAAAACAAAACAACTTCCTGTCTATTTTTGGCATTAACAAAGCAGAACAAACTAACAGCAAGGAAAGTACTGCAGGCCTTGGGCTTCATGGCATCCTGCATAATCCTGGTCCCCATGCCAGACTACATATGAGAAAACTACAGTGGTACCTAAAGAATTTATGGTCTCAACACAGGCACAGCTTAGAAACCGAAATACCACTAATTCCATGCCTGAAACAAGAGTTCCTGTGGTGGGCTCGGGCATGCCAGTCAAACCCAGGTTTGCCCTTCCACAGCATTCAACCAAACCAAACCATCACAACGGACGCCTCAGACCTCGGTTGGGGGGCCCACATGCTGGACAAGTGCATACAAGGCTTATGGACTCCAGAGCAGCTGCATCTGCACATAAATCAAAAAGAAATGCTGGCAGTACAACTGGCAATCCAGAATTTCAGACCATTCCTCCAAGAAGGCCAGTTGATGATAAGGACAGACAACACCACAGTCATGTGGTACATCAACAAACAGGGAGGCACTCATTCATACCCTCTATGCCGAATGGCCCTAAACCTATGGAATATGGCTCTGAGTTACAACATTCAGTTACAGGCAATTTTTGTACCGGGAAAAGAAAACATCCGAGCAGACATTTTAAGCAGAACTACCTCGGATGCTCATGAATGGATGCTACACCCGGACATTTTCAAGGCCATCACAAAGAAATGAGGACTGCCACAAATAGACCTATTCGCATCCCCATTCAATCACCAGCTCAAGAAATTTTGCACAAGGATATACCACCCACTTGCTTGGAAGGTGGACTCTCTATCCTTCAGTTGGAAAGGCCTGACAGCATATGCATTCCCACCTCTCCCTTTGATGCACAAGGTGCTATTGAAAATCAAAGAGGAACGTCCAAGGATAATTCTGATAGCTCCAGACTGGCCAAGACAACATTGGTACCCATTACTGTGGAGCATGTCTCGGGGGAGAATGTGGTCACTACCCCTGATTCCCTTGATGTTAACCCAGAACAACTACAACATCCTGCATCCAAACCTGAAAACTCTGCAACTGACTGCCTGGAACATTACATAAGAGCAACTAACCCAGATTTATCCCAAAGGGTTAAAGACATTATACTTGAGGCCGCAGACCTTCAACAAGAAAGAACTATGCAGGAAAATGGAAGAGGTTTCTCATTTGGAGTGCCGACAGGGCAAAGATGTGTCAAAGGTAGACATTGCCAACATCCTGGAGTATTTGGCAGAGCTTTTCCATACAGGCCTGTCCTATTCCTCCATCAAAATACATGCATCAGCTATTTCTGCAGAATACAGCTTGATCCACCTGTCTTTTCGCATCCTCTACTCAGGCAGTTTCTGAGAGGAATTAAGAATGTAAAACCTCCTAGGAAACCACCATTACCAGCATGGGACTTGAACTTTGTACTAGAAAAATTGACACTTCCCCCTTTCGAACCAGCAGCAACAGCAGATCTTCAACACCTATCCTGGAAAACTGCTTTCCTGCTGGCAATTACCTCAGCAAGAAGGGTTTCAGAACTACAGGCTTTAATGGCAATACAACCCTTCCTAATCTTCCATCAAGATAGAGTGTCCATGAGAACTAATCCTACATTTATGCCTAAGGTGGTATCCAGAGTGTCTTTAAACCAGGCAATCCACCTACCTACCTTCTTTCCCAATCCACAGAACAGGGGGGAAAGACTGCTGCATACATTGGATGTACATAGACAGTTACGCTACTACCTGGACAGAACCAAGGGTAATAGAAAATCTGACCAGCTTCTGGTAGCATATGCAACAGGAAGAGAAGGAAAAGCAATTTCCAAACAGACAATCTCCAAGTGGATAGGAAATTGCATTAGATTCTGTTACTCCTACCATGGAAAGGAAATTCCACAGAACATAAGACCTCACTCTACAAGGGCTACAGCCACTACCACAGCTTTCTTACGAGGAGTGGCTACCAAGGACATTATAGAGGCTGCTACTTGGACCTCCGTGCATACATTTGCCAAGCATTATAACTTACCTTTATACTCTAGATCCCGAGCAGGGTTTGCCACTGCTGTTTTGCAAGGGATCCTAACTACACCATAATTTCATCTTCCTCCTCCCCTAGTTTAGCTATGGTATTCTACCCATTTGTAAGGACTGCAGATGCATCCTTGAAGGACATAGTACAGTTTTGTACCTACCATAAATGTAGATGTCCGAACAGGATAGCATCTGCAGTCAGGATTACCCACCCTCCTTCCCCTCTGTGGTACTCCTAGGGTATTTGCCCACCTAATAGCTAGCTGGGGGGGATCTCTTATGGTGTATTTGTTTGTATATATGTACATATATGATTATTTTGTGTGTTTGCCTTCTACTATTTGGAAACATTGGCATTTATCCAAAATTTAGCTTTCCAAGAGGGCAACTGGCATCTGGGGCAAGAAACACTGAGGAAAATGGCGTCGGCTGATGCCTTTATACCCGAAGAACTGCAGCTATGACGTCGGGTGAAGTGCGACACCAGCCGAAGCCAGACCCAGACTTTGGAATCCGGCCGACCGAAGGGCTGCCTGACGACAGGACAACCCATTTGTAAGGACTGCAGATGCTATCCTGTTCGGACATCTACATTTATGGTAGGTACAAAACTGTACTTTCCTGACCCAGAGACTCCCATACTCTGGAATAGACTACCCATACATGTCAAGCAGAGCGCTTCTTTGGCCCTCTTCAAAAGGAACCTTGATGATTGGATGGGCGATAGGAAATTCACCCCGGGGATCACGTCAGTCACCCTGCTAGACAGGGGTCCAGAGAAGTAAATATTGTGGGAAGAAATAGCCAAGGAATTGTTATGGTTAGGCTTGTATGGGCCCTAGGGCCGGTTAGCCTAGTACCAACCTATGAACCTATAATGAAAACAACAAATAGATGTGTGCTGTACTCTCCAAAGTACCATGAATTAAATTTAATCTCCATTTGAAATCATTTAATTTTTTCCCCTTACTTCTTTATTCAGCTGTTTATTTGTTTGTGTACTTATTAATTGCAGCTTGATAACCATGAACTCCATGGTGAAAGGCACAAACAGAAAATTGTAAATAGAATGAATAATTATACTGCTTTCAGATAGACTGTCAAACGGTTAGACAAAATGCAGAAGTGGAATTCAAGCAAGGTGATAGTTGAAAAACTATAAGAAATGGAAATGAGGTCAGCCTATAAATACAGCTTTGCAGGCAAGAAGGGCATTATTGCTCACACCTGAAATATTTGTATGTATGTACATATGTAAAATGTATAAATACAAATAAACTGTTTAATGGAGTCCTATGTTAAGTATAGAAGGATCTCTCCATTTTTATTTATTTTGTTAGTGTTATGTGCAATGGTGTTCCTTAAACTAATGAGTGTGTATTATTATTATTTATTTGCAGTTTTGTTTACCGGGAAAGTCTACTGGGACAAAAATGAGGCCATTTTCAATGGAGGTCCAGGGAGAAAAGCTCCTAGTACAGTTTTACAATAAAAATCATCAGTTTCTAATTTATAATAGACACATGCATATATACATACACACACCTCCCTGCTATAAAGTCTGATGATGATGGCTGTGAAATGGGTATAGTTATTAAATCCTATGCTGCTATTCAAAATCTCCAGCAAGGACAATGCCAAACAAATACTTCGTGTTAATCATGGGTTTACATTCAGCGCTCTGAAATGCATCATTGCTTATGTTGGTAAAGCTTGTATCTGTACCACTTAACATACAGATTTCTTACTCTGTCACAGTCAGCAGGTAGTAGGTTCTCTATATTGCTGACAGATTCTCCTTTGACCACCATGCCCTGTGGTTGCTGTAAAATCCTTCTGCTTTACACAGCTTACTTTTTGTTGTATCTTGTCAAGTTCCAAATAAGTTATACCCTTATTGTATTCATCCTTTATTAGGCCCAGCATTGAAAACAGTGCTCCATTGGCACATACCTCACAAAGTACTCAGAGCAGCTCAAAATACTTCAATGTTTCCTCAACAAAAAAGATCTCAGGTCTCAGTAAACATAGCTACTCTGACAGACTAAAAGACGTGTCTCTTTACAAAGTGTCCTACACAATTCCCATGCTGTGAAGGACCCAGTATTCTAAGATCACCATCACCACAATAAAACAAGTTGTAACCCAATACTATCACATCAACATTTCCAGAAGGCTTGCAAAGTACGTTACCCAGTGCATTCCACATTTGTGAAATAGGCTGACTTTACATGTCAAACACAGTACTTCACTTGCATCATTTATAAACAGTTTGGATAAATGTAAGAATTTAGGACTAAACCAATAAAAACAGCAAATCCATTTTTTTTTCAAAAGTGCGTTGTTTTCCCCTCCCCAAAGAAAAGCAAATGGTATTTTCATTCTGTCGTTTGCGGATGAATTCAGAGTTTCATTTTTCTGACCTTGTTATATCAAACAGCAGGAAAAACTACTAATGGGAGTCTGGGTGTGTTATATACTGCCTGAATAACAGTGCATTACCTAGGTCAGTTGCAATTTATGATATATATTTTTTTCAGCCAGGTTAGGTCTAAATTATTTAATCCCAAAACATAATCATACCTAAATTTGTCTTAGCATAGTCCTCAGCTTTAGTAAGCAATCTCATTAAATGACAGAGAACATTCACAAGTGGTGATCTTTAAATGTGTGCAAACAGGTACATGTGCAATACAAACACAAGCTATTAGCACATCATTTTATCTTTTATCTACCATCACCACTGGTTACGACACAAAATTCCAGCCAGCGAGGGGAAGGGGGGATTCCCTGGGTTTTTGTGCAGATGTAAACCAACATTAGTAACCCTCCTCCATCTTGGTATTGAAGCCTTGCAACTAAATATTTCATTTATTTGTGTGTGTGTGTGTGTGTGTGTGTGTGTGTGTGTGTGTGTGTGTGTGTGTGTGTGTGTTTAAATTTATTGAATCCAAAAAGTAATCAATTTTCAGTCATTAATCATAAAGGTGCAAAACAGAAGCACACGCCCATACACACACACCTCAGCTCTCCCAAATTTGGGGGAACACATGTAATTTGTTCTCTAACTTTTGTTCCATCCCACCTAAATCTGGAAATTATTTTGAGTGAATAGCACCCACTAAGAGTACCTTTTCCCTAAATATTTTCTCTTTGTCCAGAATTCCAAGTAAAAGTTGAAAGACATGGCACATACATACACACAGACTGTGCTAACACATATGCAGCTATTTCCCACATCAGAGGAGTGGGCCACTTTTCCCCTTTTGTCAGGCTCCAACTTGTTACCAAAAAAACTCATGTTTATTGCAGTCCTTTGCAAAAACTGTTTACAATTAAAAACTGAGTGCACTCAACAAAACAAATAAGATTTCTCCAACTGTCTAATCAACAAAAAGGGTCTGTTGCCATGGATATGAACTTTCCCACTACATCTGTTACCAGCTTGGTGGATATGGGCATCCTGAGGTAATGTAGAAACTGCCTCATATTTACAGACAACCAGTTCATTATTAAACAAATTGATATGGTATGCATGAGATGTATTTACACAATGTCACTGGATGCAAAGCTCTCACATAAAAGCACTCCTAATGTCAATAAGGTTGCCAGTAGTATACACACTGCACCAATCACACACAACTCAAAGCATAAACATAGACCCATATATGATGAGGCATTTAAATGTAACCTACCTAAACCCCAAAGACCTCCTTAGTGAAGTACACATAACTAACTCCCTCAGCAATCCTGAATCCACACTTTCAAAACAACACCCACATCAACCCATACAGCCACATCTCTTGGAACCTCTACTTCTAACCCCCATATGGCAAGAAGCCACCACAAAATCTGACATTCTAGTCAATGGATGCCCCATTGTGTGATGCACTGATGTCCCTCTCACCAGGCTGAGTAAAGAGAAAGTCATGGTCAGTTGCTCATCAGGAGCCAGGATCCACCACGTTACAAATGCATGCAGGTCGTTGGACCACAAGTACCAGTATGACTCAGTCATAACCCATGTGAGTGTAAATGACCTGAGATGTACCTCCCTAGACAACATGAAAAGGGACATCATGGAGGTCTCAGAATCTTTGTGTCTCGGGCTGGTATGAGAACAGCATCAAGAAGCATTTTACCTTCTACAAGCATGATACCACAATATGAAGAAAAAATGACTGACTTTAATAATTGGCTTCGTTTCCGGTGTCATTCCAATGTGATGCGATACTGGTCAGCATGGAAGGATATAGTTAAGAGACCATGCTACTATGCCAGGGATGGTCTCCACCACTCCTCCTAGGCTTTCAAATATTAGCTAAAAAAAGTTCCTCCACACACAGTGCTTTTTTTGTTAGTTAATGCCAAACTGAAAGTACTTCTGAAATAGCAAATTAAAACCAAGAAAATCTAAAGGTGTTACTGCTCAATACTAGAAATCTAAACAAAAATATCACTCCCTAGAAGCTATCCTAACCATAGAGAATGCGGATATCTATGCATTCACTGAGATATGGTTTAAAGCTGTGTAGAGCACACTGACAGTACACGGTTATAATGCCTTCTATACATTTAGACTACCCACTACACAGAGAGGACTAAAGGTGAAGGTGTCCCAATTTACATCAAAAACAAATATACCGCCAGTCTTGGAGCTCCTACATATTATAATCACCATAGGCATAATCCAGTACCGCCTTCTTACAAGCTATGTAAGACCAAGGAAACACACAACATATATTTAAACTTACTGGAAACACTCAAAATCCAAACTAATAGATATTCATGGGTGACTTTAAATACCCCACTATTAACTGGGTATTACATATGACACCAAATGCACAGGCACAGAGACTCCTGGATTTTGTAAACACAACCTCCTTCCTGGACCAGATTGCAAACACACACACACACACACACATATATATATATATATATATATATATATATATATATATATATATATATATATATATACATATGTATATGTGTATGTATAGTGGATATAAAAAGTTTACACACTCCTGTTAAAATGCCATTTTTTTATCTAAAAAATGAGACCACAGTAAATCATTTCAAAACTTTTGCCACATTTAATGTGACCTATAACCTGTACAATTCAATTGAAAACCAAGCAAATCCGTTTGGGGAAAAAATATAAAAAATAAAAAAACATACAATATGCTGGTTGCATAAGTGTGCTCACCCTTAAACTAATACTTTGTTGAAGCACCTTTTGATTTAATTACAGCATTCAGTCTTCTTGGGTAGGAGTCTATCAGCATGGCACATCTTGACTTGGCAATATTTGTCCACTCTTCCTTGCAAAAGCACTCCATATCTGTCAGATTGTGAGGGCATCTTTTGTGCACAACCCTCTTCAGGTTAACCCAACAATTTTCAATTGCATTTAGGTCTGGCCTCTGGATGGGCCATTCCAAAACATTAATTTCCTTCTGGTGAAGCCATTCTTTTGTTGATTTGGATGTGTGCTTTGGGTCACTGTTGTGTTGAAAGGTGAAATTCCTCTTCGTCTTTATCTTTCTATCAGATGCCTGAAGGCTTTGGGCCAAAAGTGACTGGTATTTGGAATTGTTCATAATTCCCTCCACCTTGACTAAAGCCCCAGTTCCAGCTGAAGAAAAGCAACCCCAAAGCATGATAATGCCGCCACCATGCTTCACTGTGGGGAGGGTGTTCTTTTGGTGATGCAAAGTGTTGTTTTTGCGCCAAACATACCTTTTGGAATTGTGGCCAAAAATTTCAGCCTTGGTCTCATCAGACCATAACACATTTTCCCAAATGCATTTGGGAGACTTGATGTATTGTTTTGCAAATTTTAGCCGGGCCTGGATGTTTTCTATGTAAGAAAAGGCTTCTGTCTTGCAACCCTACCCCATAGCCCAGATGTATGGATAATACCTGGGAAGACATGATCGACAAACCACAATGCTTTTCCAGAGATGGTCTGCACCTGTCACCAATGGGATTCAGGTTACTGGCTAAAGCTCTTGCCACCCCTATAGTGCCTTTTTTAGGCAAGGTTCAAAGGATAAAACCACCACCGTAACAGATACAAGCATGCAAAATCTGAAGGTAATGCTACTCAATGCTAAAAGTCTAAACCTCAAAATGCACTCTCTCGAGACACTCCTAAAAATGGAGAACGTCGATATCTGTGCAGTAACTGAGACCTGGTTCAAGGCTCCAGAGAGCACCCCTGCAATACCAAGCTACAAATCTTACCACACTTTTCGGCCACAAAACCAAGACCGAAACACTAAGGTGGAGGAGTGTCCATATTCACCAAGGATATTCACACCTCCATTCTAGTTGCCAAACACAATGCATCTGAAATTCTCCAGGTGCAGCTAACACTAGGTAAGACTGCAATACAAATTGTAGCTTGCTACAGATCCCCCACCCTGCCCCAGGATTCTCACTACACCTTTCAAAACATACTGGAAAATATTAAGATACAACCAAACACCCTAATACTGGGTGATTTCAACTACCTTGCCATTAATTGGGAAAACTACTCGGGTACCAACTCCTTTTCCCAACGGTTCTTGGAATTCATAAATTCCAATGCCCTGGATCAACTAATCCATTGTCCCACCAGGGGCTCCAATATCCTAGACCTGGTCATTACCAACATGGGAGATAGATGCTCCACATCAGTGGTCACCCCCTCATTGGTCAGGACTGACCATAAGCAAATCACCTTTGACATCCACATCCCACCCCCACCCCCCAGTAAGGAAACCTCCTTAAAAAACTTCTCCAAAGCCAACTTCATGCTACTGAAGTCAGAAGTGACAAACTTCACAACACCCACGCAGATGGGATCTGGAAGTTCAACTGCAGAATCCTACACTAAGGCACTGTACGAGCACATCCACCCGTGCATGAATCGTGCCATCCCAAATAGAACCAAGATGCTCTTCTCCAAAAAAGGAAGCCAATCTGGTGGTCCCCTGCTATAAACAAACTATACAACAGAAGGAAGAAATTGTTGCAGAAAAGAGGAAAATCCCAGGATGCAAAAAACTCCGTCACCAGCCTCAGTAAGAAGCTGAGATCCCTCATAAAATCCTCAAAAGCTAGTTATGAAAATAAAATTGCCAAAGATTCCAAAGAGAACCACAAGGTATTCTGTAGTTATGTCAAGAATCTAAATGGCAATGCTTAGATCTGCTCTGAGCTACAACAGAATGGCACTAAATATACTGATCCCAAGGATATTGCTAATATCCTGGCAGATCGATTTAGTGCCAACTTCATCCCCCTCTCACCCCCTAAAGGGCCCATCTCAATACCAAAAGATTGCCAAATTCTGATAATCACGGCCACACAGGTAGAAACCGCACTCTCCAAAGCTAAGAATACAGCATCCATGGGACCAGATGACATCCCAGGCTGTGTACTACATGAACTACAAAATGAACTGGCACCTCACCTAAGTGTCTTGTTTAATCATAGTCTCACATCAGGCACAGCTACAGTTATCCCGCTCCACAAGGGAGGATCTGCCTTGGATCCCGGGAACTACCGTTCCATCAGTCTGACAAGCCTGATCTGCAAGGGCATGGAGCGCATTATCATGGAACTTATAAACAAAGACTTGGCAACCTTCAAACACTCGACCCCACCCAGTTTGGGTTTGTGAATGGCCGATCTTGTCTCCTGAATCTGATTGACTTCTTCGAATCAGTCTCCAGAGCTGTGGACAAGGGTAAGGTGGTCCACACAGCCTATCTGGACCTCGCCAAAGCCTTCGACACCATCCCCTACTCTGGAATCATAGATAAACTTACTAAGCTGGGCATAAATCCCTACGTCACTCGATGGGTTGCCAACTGGCTTACTGACAGAACCCAGAGTGTAAAAGTAGCCAACTCCAAATCCAGCTCCAGACAAGTGGAGTACCTCAGGGTTCAGTCCTGGGACCACTCTTGTTTGGCATGTACTTCTCTGAAGTACAGGCCAACTCTAAGGACTCTGGCTAACAAAGTTTGCAGATGACTTCATACTGGGAGCCATTATTGAATCCCCAAATGATGTAGATATTCTACAAAAGGGCCTTACAGAAACAGATGCCTGGTGCCAGAGCCATGGGCTCAAGCAATGCCAAGAAATGTATAGCTTTCCCCTTTGGAAAAAATCATGTACCCATGAATTACCACATAGGTGGCAGAACACTAAACATCGAAAGTGTGAAGAGAGACTTAGGGACACAGGTGGACAGTGGCCTCACTTTCGATAACCACATCGTCACAACAGTCAGGAAATCCTTCTATGTGGCACACCTCATCCCTAAGGGCTTTTCATCCAGAAAAAAGGAGGTCATTGTCCCACTGTACTCATCCCTCATTAGACCCATTATAGAGTATAATGCCTCATTTGGTATGTACCTCACAAGACATCTGCAACAGCTGGAAAGGCCACAGAAATACCTCACTAAAAGAATCACAGGCCTAAAGCAGATGCAATATGCTGACCGTCTAAAAAAAACTTCAGCTATACTCTGTGGCATATTGTCTACTCAGAGGTGATCTCTGCTTAACATACAAGGCCATGTCAAACCCTGAGCTGCTGGACATGCTCCACTTAAAGAAATCCCAATCCCTCAGAGCCACACGCTCTAGGGATCTAAACCTTGTCATCACAATGAACAAAACACGCTGGAGGGATAGGTTCCTGACCCAGAGACTCCCCATACTCTGGAATAGACTGCCCATACATGTCAAGCAGAGCGCCTTATTGGACCCTTCAAAAGGAACCTTGATGATTGGATGGGAGATAGGAAATTCACCTCGTTGATCATGTCAGTCGCCCTGCTAGACAGGGGTCCAGAGAAGTAAATATTGTGGGAAGGCCCGGGGGCCTGAATTTGACTCAACACATATTTTCAATTTTAGGATTGTGGAACAATTGACTGTGAACATCAGAGGAGGAGATATTAGAACACATACTGAAAGCAGAGAAAATATGTGGATTATGAAACTTAGGTCAGACATGCCCCCAGGACTTAATGCCAAATTATCTGTTAAACCATTTTTAAGAATGAGAAGGTTGAAAGCCCACTAACAGGTACTTTATTTGTATTTTATTTACTCGATTAAGTAAATGGACATCAGATTTTACCATTGAAGTTTCACTAGTTTTTAAATGTGCAATTATTAGTTGATGTGTTGTTCTGATTGCTATGCCAGTATTTATGCATACATGTTTATATTTATAAAACTGTCATATGAGTCATATACATCTTTTTAGATGTACAGAAATGTTTTGTTTTTAAAGTAGTTTTTAATAATTTCTATATACTGTATGTATTTCTTACATATTCTAATAGCATCAGCGTAATTTGATGTTGTTTTTAATGTTGTTTATGATATTAATTGAACTGGGTGGAGTTAATTACTAGAATTCCCGCCTATGAAGTTATTTAAATCAGATAGTGTGGTTTGTTGCATGAGTCTGAAGAAGCCATGTAGGTGAAAGCGCTTACTCTATTGAATAAAATCTCCTGTTTGTGTTCCCGTGGATTGTGGTTTGATGTTCGTTGGACACTTTATGTGCATTTGAATTATTTCAATATAATTCCTGCTGTGTTCCCTCCTCCGTGCTTGGTCTTATCATTTATTTTACGTTGTGTGCACTAGGAGGAGTGTTTACTCCACGGTTTTTACTTATCCTTGATGACTGGTATTTGGAATTGTTCATAATTCCCTCCACCTTGACTAAAGCCCCAGTTCCAGCTGAAGAAAAGCAACCCCAAAGCATGATACTGCCACCACCATGCTTCACTGTGGGGATGGTTTTCTTTTGGTGATGCAAAGTGTTGTTTTTGCGCCAAACATACCTTTTGGAATTGTGGCCAAAAATTTCAGCCTTGGTCTCATCAGACCATAACACATTTTCCCAAATGCATTTGGGAGACTTGATGTATTGGTTTGCAATTTTAGCCGGGCCTGGATGTTTTCTATGTAAGAAAAGGCTTCTGTCTTGCAACCCTACCCCATAGCCCAGATGTATGGATAATACCTGGGAAGACATGATCGACAAACCACGATGCTTTTCCAGAGATGGTCTGCACCTGTCACCAATGGGATTCAGGTTACTGGCTAAAGCTCTTGCCACCCCTATAGTGCCTTTTTTAGGCAAGGTTCAAAGGATAAAACCACCGCCGTAACAGATACAAGCATGCAAAATCTGAAGGTAATGCTACTCAGTGCTAAAAGTCTAAACCTCAAAATGCACTCTCTCGAGATACTCCTAAAAATGGAGAACGTCGATATCTGTGCAGTAACTGAGACCTGGTTCAAGGCTCCAGAAAGCACCCCTGCAATACCAAGCTACAAATCTTACCACACTTTTCGGCCAGAAAACCAAGACCGAAACACTAAGGTGGAGGAGTGTCCATATTCACCAAGGATATTCACACCTCCAGTCTAGTTGCCAAACACAATGCATCTGAAATTCTCCAGGTGCAGCTAACACTAGGTAAGACTGCAATACAAATTGTAGCTTGCTATAGATCCCCCACCCTGCCCCAGGATTCTCACTACACCTTTCAAAACATACTGGAAAATATTAAGATACAACCAAACACCCTAATACTGGGTGATTTCAACTACCTTGCCATTAATTGGGAAAACTACTCGGGTACCAACTCCTTTTCCCAACGGTTCTTGGAATTCATAAATTCCAATGCCCTGGATCAACTAATCCATTGTCCCACCAGGGGCTCCAATATCCTAGACCTGGTCATTACCAACATGGGAGATAGATGCTCCACATCAGTGGTCACCCCCTCATTGGTCAGGACTGACTATAAGCAAATCACCTTTGACATCCACATCCCACCCCCACCCCCAGTAAGGAAACCTCCTTAAAAAACTTCTCCAAAGCCAACTTCATGCTACTGAAGTCAGAAGTGACAAACTTCACAACACCCACGCAGATGGGATCTGGAAGTTCAACTGCAGAATCCTACACTAAGGCACTGTACGAGCACATCCACCCGTGCATGAATCGTGCCATCCCAAATAGAACCAAGATGCTCTTCTCCAAAAAAAGGAAGCCAATCTGGTGGTCCCCTGCTATAAACAAACTATACAACAGAAGGAAGAAATTGTTGCAGAAAAGAGGAAAATCCCAGGATGCAAAAAACTCCCTCACCAGCCTCAGTAAGAAGCTGAGATCCCTCATAAAATCCTCAAAATCTAGTTATGAAAATAAAATTGCCAAAGATTCCAAAGAGAACCACAAGGTATTCTGTAGTTATGTCAAGAATCTAAATGGCAATGCTTAGATCTGCTCTGAGCTACAACAGAATGGCACTAAATATACTGATCCCAAGGATATTGCCAATATCCTGGCAGATCAATTTAGTGCCAACTTCATCCCCCTCTCACCCCCTAAAGGGCCCATCTCAATACCAAAAGATTGCCAAATTCTGATAATCACGGCCACACAGGTAGAAACCGCACTCTCCAAAGCTAAGAATACAGCATCCATGGGACCAGATGACATCCCAGGCTGTGTACTACATGAACTACAAAATGAACTGGCACCTCACCTAAGTGTCTTGTTTAATCATAGTCTCACATCAGGCACAGCTACAGTTATCCCGCTCCACAAGGGAGGATCTGCCTTGGATCCCGGGAACTACCGTTCCATCAGTCTGACAAGCCTGATCTGCAAGGGCATGGAGCGCATTATCATGGAACTTATAAACAAAGACATTGGCAACCTTCAAGCACTCGACCCCACCCAGTTTGGGTTTGTGAATGGCCGATCTTGTCTCCTGAATCTGATTGACTTCTTCGAATCAGTCTCCAGAGCTGTGGACAAGGGTAAGGTGGTCCACACAGCCTATCTGGACCTCGCCAAAGCCTTCGACACCATCCCCTACTCTGGAATCATAGATAAACTTACTAAGCTGGGCATAAATCCCTACGTCCCTCGATGGGTTGCCAACTGACTTACTGACAGAACCCAGAGTGTAAAAGTAGCCGACTCCAAATCCAGCTCCAGACAAGTGGACTACCTCAGGGTTCAGTCCTGGGACCACTCTTGTTTGGCATGTACTTCTCTGAAGTACAGGCCAACTCTAAGGGACTCTGGCTAACAAAGTTTGCAGATGACTTCATACTGGGAGCCATTATTGAATCCCCAAATGATGTAGATATTCTACAAAAGGGCCTTACAGAAACAGATGCCTGGTGCCAGAGCCATGGGCTCAAGCTTAATGCCAAGAAATGTATAGCTTTCCCCTTTGGAAAAAATCATGTACCCATGAATTACCACATAGGTGGCAGAACACTAAACATCGAAAGTGTGATGAGAGACTTAGGGACACAGGTGGACAGTGGCCTCACTTTTGATAACCACATCGTCACAACAGTCAGGAAATCCTTCTATGTGGCACACCTCATCCCTAAGGGCTTTTCATCCAGAAAAAAGGAGGTCATTGTCCCACTGTACCCATCCCTCATTAGACCCATTATAGAGTATAATGCCTCATTTGGTATGTACCTCACAAGACATCTGCAACAGCTGGAAAGGCCACAGAAATACCTCACTAAAAGAATCACAGGCCTAAAGCAGATGCAATATGCTGACCGTCTAAAAAAAACTTCAGCTATACTCTGTGGCATATCGTCTACTCAGAGGTGATCTCTGCTTAACATACAAGGCCATGTCAAACCCTGAGCTGCTGGACATGCTCCACTTAAAGAAATCCCAATCCCTCAGAGCCACACGCTCTAGGGATCTAAACCTTGTCATCACAATGAACAAAACACGCTGGAGGGATAGGTTCCTGACCCAGAGACTTCCCATACTCTGGAATAGACTGCCCATACATGTCAAGCAGAGCGCCTTATTGGCCCCTTCAAAAGGAACCTTGATGATTGGATGGAAGATAGGAAATTCACCCCGTTGATCATGTCAGTCGCCCTGCTAGACAGGGGTCCAGAGAAGTAAATATTGTGGGAAGAAATATCCAGGGAATTATTATGGCTAGGCTTGCATAGGCCCTAGGGCCGATAGCCTAGTACCAATCTATGAACCTATACGGGAGATTGTTATCATGTAGTACACAACTAGTACTTGCCAGAAATTCCTGCAGCTCCTTCAGTGTTGCTGCAGGTCTCTTGGAAGTCTCCCTGACCAGTTTTCATCTTGTCTTTTCATCAATTTTCAAGGGACGTCCAGTGCTCTGCAAAGTCATTGTTGTCCCATATTTTCCCCACTTTTTGCTGACTGTTTTCACTGTGTTTCATGTATATCCAAATGCTGTGGAATTTTATTTGTACCCTTCTTCTGACTGATACCTTTCAACAATGAAATCCCTTTGATGCTTTGTAAAGCTCTCTGCAAACCATGGCTTTTGCTATATTAGGCAACTGAATAAATGTCAGGAAAATCCTACTAGGACAGCTGAACTTTATTTGGGGTCCATCAGAGTCTCTTTAATTGACGGCAGGTGTGTAACCAAGAAGACTGAATGCTGCAATTAAAAAAAAGGTTTATCATTTATACCAGCAAATTCTTTTAATCTAGCTAAAATTATTGTGGACTTTAGATTGTTCCTTAGAAAATTGAATTTGAGTTATGTTATGCAGGATGTTAACATAGACAACCAGGCTAATGTCTCTCAAATGCCTAACAAATGTAGTACCTACAATCCACCATTGCTAGGAACCTTGCAGGTCTTCCAAAATATATGTGAATCCAGCTTTAGACAGTTAAAGCCTTACATCAAGGTTCACAATTTGACTGATTTGGAAGAAAAAGCACTCAAAAGTATGTGCACTAACACCCAAGTTAGGGTTATGAGAGCAGATAAAGGGGGAAAATTGTTGTTATGGATACAAAAGACTATATTACAGCAATGGAAGAAATGTTAAAAGACAATGATACATATCAGAGGGTAGAGTTGTCCACTATTAAAAATAGTTATTTGAAATTGGACACCTTACTGTTTGACATGTTTTGTCAAGGAGAAATAGATTATCAAACTTACGTCTATTTACAAGTTGAATTTCCCAAAATGTTAGTACTCTTTGGTATTCCAAAGATACAGAAAAACAATTTTAATCCCCCTTTTAGACCAATTATATCTGCAGCAACGTCTAAGACAGAAACACTGTCTATTTGGTTGGATTTTCTTTTAAATCCTGTGATGCAGGCTTCGAAACATTTCCTGAAAGATTCATGGCATCTATTAGAAATCCTAAGGGACTTTAGACTACCAGATAGTACTTTTGTTTTTGCTTCTTTGGGTGTAGTTTCTCTTTACACCTGCATTGATCAGGAAATAGGCTTGGAATTTTTGAGAGAATACTTAACTACAAATACTGATTTTGACAATACAAAGATAACTACTGTTTGTGCACTAATGGATCTTGTTCTTGATAATATTTTTTTTAAATTCAGTGAACAACTGTACAAACAAACATCAGGAGTAGCTATGGGGGCTAGAGTTGCCCCTGCTTTTGCTAACCTTGTGATGGCAAATTGGGAAAATAAGTTTCTTATTAAACATAGGTTGTTTGATAGGGTACTGATATATCACCGTTACATTGATGATCTCTTTTTTCATTGGCAAGGTAGCTATGAAGATTTTGAAATGCTAGTTTCTGACTTAAACAATTCCACTGACTTCATAAAGTTCACCGTCAGTGGTTTTGGTTGTAGTCTTAAATTTTTGGATTTAAATTTGACATTTGACTTTCAGTCCAAACAGTTTATCAGTAGCATTTATAGAAAGCCAGTGTTTGCCAACCAATATCTACATAGAGACAGCCTCCATCCTCCTCATATGAAAAAGGGTGTTGTTAAAGGACAGCTAATTAGACTTAGTAGATTAACTACATCAGATACTGACTTTACAAAAGAAATGGAGACTTTGAGAACTTTATTTGAGGCTAGAGGTTATGACAGATTATGGCTGAACCAAATAGAAAATGAAGTTCTAAAGTTAAGAGACGGCAAGGCAAGTCCAATTTTGAGAGAGGTCACACCCAGTTTGAAGCATTGAATGAAGGACAGGGTATCAGTGACCACTCCAAGAATTTGAACAACAGCTTTACATTTTCATTTCTACTTCCTATAGTTAATGAGATGTGGACCATTAGAAAATTTATAGTTGACAATTGGAAAATTGTACTAGGTAATATAGATTTTGCCAAGATTATAGGACTGCGACCTCTGTTTACTTATAAAAAAGTTACAAACATTAAGAGTTTATTAGAACAGGGTTGCAATAACAAAACTGACATAAAAAGTGCACTCATTCAGAAAAAAGGTAGTTATTTTTGTAATTCTTGTAGACAGTGTAGGTACATCAGTAATACATCTTCAGTGGAATTTAGTCATATAAAAAGAACTTTTTGGGCCAAAGGATATTACACTTGTCAAAGTGAAATGGTAGTATATGTTGCACAATGTTTATCCTGCCCAAGTTATTACATAGGAAAGACTACTAGGTGTTTAAAAAGACATATTTATGAACATCTTTTAGCAATTAAGAAAAAAGAACAAACCAATGCTTTGGCAAAACATGCTGGTATTTGTATTGACTTCAAAAAATTTGTTTTTTCAGTGATAGATACTGTTAGTCAAGAAACTTTTTCGGGTGATTATAAAACCTGGTTAGAATGCAAAGAATCCTTATGGCAAATTTACTTGGGTGTAGATGTTGCACCAGGTCTAAATGACACCATTAACATAAAGTGTTTTTTGCAAACTAAGCTATAAAGTTTTTTCAAAACTTTATTTTATGACATTTATTAGAATGTACTAAAAACTTCTTAATTATGTTTTCTACTTTTACTATTTCCACTATATGGATTTTGTATGTATTTTTTTACATTTATAAAAATGAGCTTTCTTTTTAAATTATGATTATTCAGTCATGTGACTGCTAATTAAGTATTTAAATGTTGTTTTAGGGTGGTTAGAGTGTTTTTCTGATGAAGTTCACAGCATATTAAAGTGAATGAAAGCGCTAACCTTTGGTGTCCATGTCTTTTGGTCTTGGTTTGGAGCAGTTTTTTTTAGTTTTCCAGTGATTTTGTGTCTTTTCAAGTTTTTTTGGAGAATGCTGCAATTAAATCAAAAGGTGCTTCAACAAAGTATTAGTTTAAGGGTGTGCACATACAACAAAGTACTAGTTTAAGGGTGTGAACACTTATACAACCAGTGTATTGTTAGGGTTACCACGTGTCCCACTCTGCAAGGACAGTCCCTCTTTGGGCAGTTGTGTCCTGAAAAAATATTGTAAGAATGGCAACTGTCCTGAAATATTAGGGCAGAATTATTTCCTATATTTTATGTAACAGTTGCATAAAACAGTTATTCTGTACCTGAAATGCCTAAATGTTATAAGAAACAGAATAAGCAACTAAAATGCTACAAGAATAAGCTTTTATTTCGGCAAAAAAGTGAAGTTCTGTCCCTTGTACTGGCCGTGGGTATGTTTTGGCCTGCAAATTCTGATGTTTGTACCAAAATTGTCCCACTTTGGCCATCTGAAAAGGTGGCAACCCTATGTATTGTATGTTTTTTTATTTTTTATATTTTTTCCCCTAACAGATTGGTTTGTTTTTCAATCAAATTGCACAGGTTATAGGTCGCATTAAAGGTGGGAAAAGTTTTGAAATGATTTATTGTGGTCTCATTTTTTTATATCACAAAAACCTGGCATTTTAACAGGGGTATGTAAACGTTTTATATCCACTATATATATATATATATATATATATATATATATATTTCTCTGTGTGTGTCTGTGTGTGTGTTTATATATATATATATATATATATATATATATATATATATATATATACTTTTTCCCATTTTGCACATGGGGGTCAGGGTGTCACTTCAACAGTGACTATCATCTCAAGCCAAGGTTTACACCACTGGGCAGCTAGCCCTGCTGCAGTAGTTCAGTCGTACCACATACTCTCACCTGCAGCCAATTTAGAGTGTCCAATCCACCTACTGAATGTTTTTGGAATGTGGAAGTTAACTGGAGCACCCTAAGGAAACCCACACAATCACAGGGAGTACATGCAGATTCTGCTCAGAAGGCACCCCAGCCAAGAATTGAATGGGAGAACCTTTTGCTGTGAGGTGACAATGCTAACTGCTACACCACTGCAGACCTCTACACAAACATACACACACACACACACACACACACACACACACACACACACACACACACACACAGACTCACACATACATATCTCTCTCTCTCTCTCTCTCTATAAATATATATGTAGGTTCATAGGTGTGTACTAGGCTAATTGCCCTGGAGTCTTTACAAGCCTAGCCCGTAGGATTACCCTGGCATCATGCCACCTGACCTTAGTTCCCATTGCCTCTGTCGAGTACAGCCACTGGAGTGATCCCCAGGGTGAATTTTCTATTTCCCATTCACTCATCAAGATTTTTCTTGAAGAGTGCCAGTGAGGTGTTCTGTTTGACATGTAAGGGAAGTCTATTCCATAGCATGAGCAGTCCCTGGGTTATGAACCTGTCCCTCCAGCTTGTTCTGTTGATTGTGGTAATGAGGTTGAGGTCTCTGGAGTGTGTAGTGCTGAGGGATTGGGATTTCTCTAGATGTAGCATTTCTAACAGAGTTGGATCAGACATTTATTTGTAAGCCAAGCAGAGATTGCCTCTAAGTAGGTGATATGAGACAGAAAATAGTTATTGAGTCTGTCCATATAGGACAAGTGTTTAAGGCCTAGGATCCTCTCTGTGAGGTACTTTTGCATAAGGCACACATACACACACACACACACACACACACACACACACACACACACACACAGTTATACATATGCATACATTTTATATATATATATATATATATATATATATATATATATATATATATATATATATATATATATATATATGTAGACATATATATATAAATATCTACACAGTATATATATATATATATATATATATATATATATATATATATATATATATATACGCAGACACACACATTTTATGTGTGTGTGTGTGTGTGTGTGTATATATATATATATATATATATATATGGATCTACCACAGAAGATCGACAGACCATTTGATCGACATTCATTTGGTCGACAGCTTATTTGGTCGACAACCTGTATTCATGGCAAAAACCTGGGGATTTGCCCCCCTCTTGTGTGCGACCCTGGAGTTGATATATATAGTTAGGGGGGGTGTGGGGGGCACCTATTTTCGTTTAAAATATGACAAATTCAACAAAAACACATTTTAAATGAAAGTAGGTGGTGGGCTTCGCCCACCACACCCTCCCTAACTATATATACCAACTCCAGGATCACACAACATTGGGAAGGGGGACAAATCCCTGTTATGTGCCTTGAATACTGGTTGTCGACCAAATGAGCTGTCGACCAAATGAATTTCGATCAAATGGTCTGTCGATTTTCTGAGGTAGATCCGTATATCTATATATATATATATATATATATATATATATATATATATATAGAGACAGAAATACATATAAAACACACACAAACACACACACACACACACACACACACACACACTTAGTAGTCCTGAAAAAACAGAGGAGGCGTATGATTGCCCCAAAAGAAGTTATGCCTTGCTCCTAACTAAATTAAACAAACCTGCAAAGGAGAAAACCATCCCTGAATGTCTACAGATCAATGCCTTTGTTGTACGAGTTCTTCACAGCTATCCGGATTTTCACTAAATGTTCAGATTTCTGCCTCCTACCTTCGGTATGTTCTTCATACTAAAAATAATGACATACATTTTAGTTTTAGACTTTATCGCTTTTGGGAATACACAGTTAATCCCGGTTATTCAATCAACTTTCTAAGTTTAGTTTATGTGAAAAACGTTTTTATTTTTGCCAACTTACCCCCCCAATAATGTTTGTCTTTGTCCAGATGTCTTGCATACTTTTCTGCACATCGAGAAGTATGGGAGCTATGGCAGGAATGTAATTCAAATGCTGAGTGGTTTCAACAGGGAATTAATTGATTCCTGCAACAACAGTGTTTCCAAAGTGGGCATGCATAAGATCTGTGCATCTGCCCTTATGAAAACGAGCAGCTCTGGGATTGTGAGGTTTATCCATTGGGTGAGATTATTGAAATATCGCGAAAAAGGAGGGATTACAACTTGGATGCTGAGGCTTTGTTCCGAGGCAAGAAATGTTTTGCAAGAAAAGTGTCCCTTTAAGTAGTTGGTGGTTGTCAGTGAACATGAGACAATTGCAACATTTGTTTCAGGCTGACTATTTTAACCATGTTGGCTGCAATAACATTCAGAAAGTGCAGCTTCATGGTTCCAATTGCTTGCTACTGTGGGCAGGAGGGTGAGCAGTGCCTAAGAGATTATTACATGTTGCTTAACTGGAGTGCTGTCTATCTAAGATGAATAATACAAGTCTATACACAAACAGGAATGAATCACTTTGCATAACTAATGACTATTACGTGTGATCTTAATTTTTAGATTAGGTTGTATTGAGAAATATTAGGTTCTGCATCTCTACAGTGCACAGTTACAATGGCTGTGCAAGAAGCAGTGCCTTGCAAATACGGGCAACTTATGATAGCAGATAAATACAAGAAATGCAATGAATCCATTGGTCAATAGTAAAACAGCACAATTCAGAGTTTTACAAGCAGTCAGAGGCCTAGAAATGTCTTAGTTCGTTTTCTTCTCTCACTAATATTTAAACCAGAGCAGTTCTGACTCAGATCACATGGCTGGCTGCCTGAGTATGACCAAGATGACCAGAGTTTGAGCTTTGCCTTGGGTGCTGGAAGAAGCGAGTGAAATGGATAGTCATGAGTACTGAACTGTGGTTCTCCAGTACTTGGGGGAGAGCGTGTTCAGGTTGGCCAATCACTACCCAGTAAATGTGGACTTGCAAAGCACTGAAATATCCATGTTTCGGGACATGGGCCTGGCACTTCAAAGCAAGTGATGCTACCATTCATTACTGTGTGGGTGATAGCATGATCCTTCACATGGAGGATGTCAGATGCCCTACTGTGACAAACCTACTCATGCAAATCACCAAGGGTGGGGTAATGGTCTAAAATAGAAATGTCATCATTGCTATGATGCTTGCATATGTAAAAGCTATGTCCATGGCTGCCTGGATGATGGCCCATCATACAGGGATCATGTCCTCACACTGAGGACTTCCTAGTATCGGTTAACAAACTTGCTCAGGACAAATCATGGGAACAGCTTGATAGTCTGCAGGCAGAGAGGTAAAAAGCACCTAGAACTAGGGGAAAACTTTTTCAAAAATACTACAAGGTCATATGGTGGCACATCATCCCAGCTACCAAGCAATGTGCCTGTAGTGCAGTGACAGGGCTACCTTAACTGATATGGTCTGAATGGCCATCCCACAAATTACAAGGCAGTCCTCGTCATGCACTTCCATTACTGCATATCTGGTGCTGATGGCACTGCCTTCTGATGAAGACAACCACAAGACTGTGACCAGACACTATGCATACCCTTATTGAAACAATGGCCTGTATAGAATTATTGAATTGTGTGGCTAGGCTTAAAAAGGCCCTGTGTCATTCCTTCTCTGAGCCAGTGATCAAGGAGTCTCAATCCTCACCATGGACACTGGTGGGAGAACATTCAATTTGAGAGAAATACACACGGTCAGTATTTTTAGATGCAGGTCTCTGTAACCAGCACAATTACCCTTAAGAGCACACAGGGAACACACTTCAGTCCTGGGGCTGGACTCTCCCCCCACAGGTCCCCAATAAGAATTCACACTGACCATTAAGGAGCTCTGTGTCCCTTTTCCAAGTAGCTGACACACACACGCTGAGATCTGATTTTCACACACACACACACACACACACACACACACACACACACACACACGAAAAGGCTGGCACCGATTACCTGCTCGGCCACCTTTGTCCAGACTATAGGGTAGTTACACTGCCACCAGCCAGCTACTCTAAGGCTCTTAAGGGTACTCAGTTATACTGAAGAAAATAATTACTAATGCAAATGGTAGTGTTTCAGCAATACAGCAAGACGTTTATGTGAACAAATTGTATTTTTTTTTTTTACATAGAGTACACAGCCACAGTAAATTTATGCCAGTCGTACGATTTAACAGTGAGGTCAAAGGCGTTTTTCTTCATGGTTTATACAATGTAAGCAGCCATCTTTTCCAGAGCAGGTTTGTTATGATGTTAACATGGTTGCCTTTAAGACCAGAGGTACTTAAATATACGAACACTGCTACAGGCTTTGCAAGAGGTAGCTGAGCCAAAACTGACTGCAGTAATGTCTTTTTGTACAAAACAACAAGTCATGTATTCCAATATCCACATAAGTACACAGTTATAACAGTGGCAATAAACTCCTTAATCTAAACCTCCTCATTGGTTGCAGTCTACATGCCTGGAAAACTGTCATTGTAATGCTGTTACACAAGGATAGCCCAACTACAGACCCGGGTAAACACAGACTCATTTGTCTGACTATTTTCATATTGTCCTATTCTAGTTACTGTAACATTATCATTTTTCTGCTTATAATTGTAGAGCTTTTCTCCTCGGGCCTCTGCTATAAAAGAGCAACAGCTCATTTGGACTACTCTGGTCAACAAAACTCAAATAAATAGTAAATAAAATTTTCAAAACATAGGCTCCTGGCGCGCATTATGTGGGCCATGCATACCTGTATATGTTTTTTGATTTGCCTTCCTCATTGTATTAAATTAAATTCCTTGTATAATACAGAACCACTTGTTAGAGCCTGTTTTAAAAATTTTCCAGTTAAAAATGAAATAAAAAGTATGACCCAATGATGACAAAACTGCCCATTTCAGAATATTTTAACCTTAAAAAGATACTCAAACTTCTGTCATTACAATCCACCTGTATCAGTCAATAAGCACTATTTCTGCATAAGTAAAATTCATCTGAATAATTCCACATTAAAGAGATCTGTAACTAATGGAGAGACTGCTACTCGGAAACAACTTCATATTTCAGTGTTTCATCTACAAATACAGCGCCTTCTGCCCTTGAAGGATTAATTCCCTGTGTTACATTAAAGAAAAAGTGGTAAGCTGGTAGTATTGCAATAGGGAATGACTAAGAAACTGATAAGTTCATAGTTACTAGGCATCTTATACAATGGTGCTGGTTACAGAGGACACAGTCAGGAATGCAGAACCCTTATCCCCTTAAAATGCACCAAATAATCAGCAACTATGACATTACATACCATGCCTCCATACCTCTCAACCTCTTAGCACAAGAAATTTGGACAAAGTATAAAAAAAAATGGTGGGGGACAAAGGCCCCGAAATAGGGACAGATTATAAATATTGCTCTTATAGACTTAGAAAGGGCTAGAGTAGTAGCATTTGTTGGAGCATGCATTCTCTGAAGGAAATGAAGTCTGAAACTGAAATGTATGACATTACTTATTATTTCAATCCTCAGTGACTTGCTAGAAAACCGCAAATTTTATGAGGAATAAGCCAAAAATATGAGGCAAAAAATGTGGACATTCTATAAAAAAAACGGACAGTTTTGAGGTAGGTATACATCTGAACCTATTAGTGCAACAAATCTGGACAAAGCCTAAAATAATGTGGCTACAATGACCCAAAAATAGGAATAGATTTTAAGCATTGCTCTTTTTAACGTAGTTGCAAGACTGACAAGATTTATGTTGGTATGCATATTCTGAAGGATATTAAGTCTGAAACTCATATATATGTCATTATTTATTCACTTCATTCTTCTCCTCTGATTTCCCACAAAACCTCAAATTTTTGGATTGTTCCATTGAGGATTGTGCAAACAACACAATACAGAAGTAGTTGAGAAACATTGGGGACATGAGCCAAAAATGACTATAGCAAATGATGTAGTGTACAGCAGATTGGATCAGCCATTGCCAACAGCTCAAAAAAAGTAGATGCAAGAACACTAGATATAGTAGTTAATGAAAAACATACAAAAGTAGCATTGCTCATTGCAGTTGCTACATGTTGCCATTACAGTATCTTCCATGCAGCAAGAAACAGTCATTAATTATCAAGATTTGCAGGCAAAAATGAGAGCAATGTGGAGGAAAATTGCCCAGACTGTTCTAATACTAGTAGTAGGAGGAATGGGTCAGTAAAAAAAAAGCACTACAGTCATTTTTACATATGCTACCTATAAATGTAATTCTGTCTGAATTGCAGGAATCAATTCTAGGTGCATTGTGAATGCTATGAAGAGCAGTTTTGGATAACAAAAACTGAAGCAATACTATTTTCATGAACTTAATCATACCTTGACGTAGGAACAGTGTCCATTCCCATAACAGTATTAGAAACCCAAAAGATTTGGCGAACTTAAACCATACATCTGACACATCCACTTAAATGTCAAGTTTATAAAACAACATGCAACCTGTCCAAGTTTAACCCAGACATATGTATTACTACCCTATTATCTTTTACCTGGAATATCCAAAATATCCTACTCTTACGTGATGCTTTAAATTAATTCAAAAATATAAAAGGCAACTGTGAAAACACCAACACAGTAGGAAAAAGTTTATTTAGCGCTTTCATTCGCCAAATGGCTGGACTTCCTCAGAATATTATAGACATGTAAAGGGTTTTCCTTTGCATTCATTTAAATTTTCTGTTTTAGATAATGTTGATGTTGACCCTAGAGGTGGTCCCCATGATATTTTTCTTGAATTCCTGGAGCTTAGATGGCAACTTAGGTGTAATGCTGCATGTTCTCCAGGTCTTAATGATGTCATTTCCATTGCTAGTCTACTCAAGCTTAAATCTATGTTTGCCATTTAAAATTTTAAACACATATATTTTTTATACATTTGTATTTTATGTGTACTGGTCATGTTGTTTTTTATATGTACTTAGGAGATTTACATATTCAGTTTATTATATTCATATATATATATATATATATATATATATATATATATATATATATATATATATATATATATGGTTTACAAGAAATATTTAACATGTATAGGTCACGTATTGTGTATGTTTTCATTTTTGTATTTGTTTTATAAGCATTAGGCATTTCACTTCAGTTTTGTCTTTATGCATTAAGCATCAGTTATTCAATGAATTCATTATTTGGTGCTATTGACCTTAATTGGGCAGGTATTTATATGCTTGTTCAGTGCCTGGTTTGTATTCTGAGGAAGTCTAGCCATTTGGCGGACGAAAGTGCTAAATAAACTGTTTTCCTACTGTGTTGGTGTTTTTCACAGTTGCCTTTTATATTTCTGGTTTGACTTTTCGTTTTGATTTGGTTGGTTTGTATGCAAGGCGCTGTGTCTGCCATTGACATGGAGGAGAAGATTAATTCCTTATTGGATGCAGTTAACAATTTAACTGCTCTGGTTCAAAGACTTACTGAACAAGTTAATGATTCAGTTTGTTTGAATCATTGTGGACAACCTTCAAACAGTCAACCTCTGGTTTCTGGTTCAAGACAGAGCCAGGATGATGAGATTCCACAGGGCAACGCAGGCGTGCCCAATACTCAGGCGGATGTTAGAACAGGGCAGAGCTTTGTTCGGTTGCGGTACCAGTAACCAGGTCCATGATTTTTCCAATTTCAGTCTTAAGACCTGGTTAAAAGAGGGTCGTCTCTACATTTGGCTACAGATATTCAGTCTAACAATTTTGGCAGTTTGGATAAACAGTTAAAAACATTTCAAGACATGGTGGTGAAATACAGGAAGTTTCAGCTTGACTGTGACTATTTTGGAAATCATCAAAGTAGAAAGGATACCAAAAGGTCTACGTTCATGGAAATATCTATCTGGACTCATTCATGATTCAGACTTGCACCGTGAGTTGATTTCTCTTTTCAATAAACAGGGCTGTGAACTGTTGCAAGTTTTGATTCAGCATTATGAGAAACAAATGGATTTAAACAAAGCCATAGAGACTTTAGACAGTTCTGTTAAAAGTGATTTATTATTTGATGTTAAATCTGAACAATGTAGGCATGTCTTTATTAAAACTCATCGTTTGTTACTTGATTTAAAAGCAAAAAAAGTTAAGAAATGTAACCGTGATGAACAGGAGTATGTGAAAGGTGTGGCTTATCCACGACCACCAGTTGTACATCAAACTGTTTATGAAGGTGATATTGTTGGTGTAGACAGTGATCCTGGTGTGATGGTTAATGAATTGGAAGGCCAGGATAATTTCAATGATGACATCCCTTTAGACAACCCCCCCCGAGGGTATCCGATAGATTAATGAATCAGAGGGGGGAGAACAATCAGAACTTCTGTCAACAATGCCCACCCAGACATTCCCCCAACAAGCATGGACCAGGGGGAAGGGGAAGGGGAGAGGGAAAGGGAGATCGGGTTGGCGGCAGACATATTGGAAATGAACACAGATCCTGTGGTTAAAATTATTTTTAACACTACAAGGGATTTTAAAGTGTTTAATTATAGCCATGTTGATGTCACTGAGGAGTGGGTCAATTTATTTGAAAAAGGTTTAACATTTGTTCCTGCACAGAAAGCCAAATTGCACCAGGTTTTGGTTCAACTCAAGCTGTTTTTGAAAAAACTCAGTTTTAACATTCTTTTTGATGGCGGCTTGTATAACACAGATTTATATAGGAACAAAAGACCCAGTACATTTAATCCACCTCTACATCCTTTAATACTTGTTTTTGAAAAACTTTGTGAAAATGAAATCAGGAGAATTGTTAGTATTCCATCTTGTTGCCCTATTAACTTAAGCATGGATGAACATTTTTTTATTACAGCACATTTGTAGTGAGGCATCTATTCGTGTCATGCAGCCAGATAAAGGTGGGGGACTGGTGGTCATGAGTATGAATGATTACATTAATAAAATGTTTTCTATTTTATTTTCGGATGTGTATGAAGTAATATCTCTAAATGAGTTAAATGGGGCTCTTCATAGAATTGATTTGGCCCTTGAGGATCTTTGTTTAAACAATCAAGTCTCACTTAGTGAAATTGACTATTTCAAGGTCCAATTTCCTAGAACACCTACCATTTCTGGTCTTCCCAAGGTTCACAAATGCCTTGAGGATCCCCCACTGAGGCAAATAGTTGATGCCAAAGGGTCCAAGACATTCTTTATTGCTAAATATATCGATCAGGAGACAAAGAGCGTGTTTAACAATTATACTGCTTTGTTAAAGGATTTGTGGGATTTTTTATCTAATGTCAATGACAGTTTATATACAGAAGATATCCTTTTTGTATGCATTGATGTCAAAGATTTATATTCCAGCATCCCACATGATACTGGCATTGACTGTTTTTTTTTTCAATATTTAGTGCCTATTCTTTGACATACTGCAGTGGTGGTGCTGTGGTAGCGTTGTCGCCTTACAGTAAGACGTTGTCCTGTTCAATTCTCAGGTAAAGCATCTTCTGTGTGGAGACATGCGTGAATGGGCATACCTTCGTTGAAGGTTGTGCATCAAGGCTGGCAACTCGGCACGTAAAAATCTACTGCCAATCATTAGCGGACTGGAGTTCCTCTGTGGCGACCCCTAACCGGGAAAAGCCGAAAGAAACAACAACAAAGTGCCTATTCTTGGACATGACAAAAGTTTGGTTATCAGTAGTCTCATGGATTTAGTTTTGCAAAATAATTTCATTAGTTTTGAGGGCCGTTTATTCAAGCAAATCCAGGGTGTTGCCATGTGTGCTGCCTGTGCACCTGTATTTGCCAACATAGTTATGGCCTTTTGGGAAACTAATTTTATTTTTCCTTCTGAGTTTAAAGATAGTTGGTGTTTATATAAACGCTTTATTGATGACATCATTATTTTTTGGGTTGACACTAAGGAAAGACTTAAAGCTTTTTTTTGAATTCATCAATTCTTCTACCGATTTTTTAAGGTTTACAATGTCAGTTGATGCCACACAGGTCAATTTTTTGGATGTAACTCTTTCCAAGAACAGGGAATCAGGTAATTTTGATTCCGCATTATATATGAAACCGACATTTTCAAATTCTTACATGCATTTCCAGAGTTAGCATCCTATCCATCAAAAGAAGGCCATTGTTAAAGGCCAATGTGTAAGATTGGCCAGGATAGTGAGTCAAGAAAGTTTATTTCTAGAGGAATGCAGTAAGTTATTTGATATGTTTTTGAGGAGGGGTTATCCTGAGGATTTTTTTTAACAGAAATCTTTATTGAAGTCACAGGGAAGAGATCATCTCGGTTTTATACCCCCCTTCTTGGCAAGTCCCTAGTTCAAGTTGTTAATCCTGTTGATTCTGGTTTGGTATCAACCAACTTGTCTCATGGTAAGGCCTTGATTTTGCCATTTAATTTACAATACAGAGAAATCAAGTGCATCATTAATAAATTTTGGGAGATTTTTAGATGTGATGGGAATATTTTTAACAAACTCATTGGTGGTTTTTATCAAAAAGATACCTGTTTTAAAACTGCGATTGAAAGAATCTTGTCCAATTCATATACAGGTAGAGTAAATAAATGTGGTCACTGTTCTCAGTGTAAATTTATTCTTGAGGGTACTGAATGCTTTGTACATGGTTATGGTAAAATTAAGTACAAGAAGAGATTCAATTGTGATAGTAAGGGCATTGTTTATGTTGCTTTGTGCCAACAGTGTACTTGTTTTTACATTGGCAAAGCCATCAGACAGTTTAGGTACAGGATTTATCAGCATTATTATGACATTAGTAAAAACGATGAGCGGAATGCCCTTTATAGACATATAAAGGGTTTTCCTTTGCATTCATTTAAATTTTCTGTTTTAGATAATGTTGATGTTGCCCCTAGAGGTGGTCCCCGTGATATTTTTCTTGAATTCCTGGAGCTTAGATGGCAGCTTAGGTGTAATGCTGCACGTTCTCCAGGTCTTAATGATGTCATTTCCATTGCTAGTCTCCTCAAGCTTAAATCTGTTTGCCATTTAAAATTTTAAACACATATATTTTTTATACATTTGTATTTTATGTGTACTGCTCATGTTGTTTTTTATATGTACTTAGGAGATTTATATATTCAATTGATTATATATATATATATATATATATATATATATATATATATATATATATATACGTTTATATATTTTTTTATGGTTTACAAGAAATATTTAACATGTATAGGTCATTTATTGTGTATGTTTTCATTTTTGTATTTGTTTTGTAAGCATTAGGCATTTCACTTCAATTTTGTCTTAATGTATTAAGCATCAATTATTCAATGAATTCATTATTTGGTGCTATTGACCTTAATTGGGCGGGTATTTATATGCTTGTTCAGTGTCTGGTTTGTATTCTGAGGAAGTCCAGCCATTTGGCGGATGAAAGCGCTAAATAAACTGTTTTTCCTACTGTGTTGGTGTTTTTCACAGTTGCCTTTTATATTTCTGGTTTGACTTTTCGTTTTGATTTAAATGATTTCAATGCAACTTTCCTAAATAGCCTGACAATTCCTACAAGGAAGAGAGTAAAAACAAATAATGCAATTTGGCTATCTAAAATAGTAGAATGCTAAATCAGGATAAATAAGTGTGGAAAGACTGGTAGAAATACAATACATCACAATATCTCAAACATCAGAATGGTCCACATCTGTAATAAAAAGCAAATACATTAAGACAAAAAGAACTATACTAGAACACTCTGAACAATAGCTAACACAACCCTAAAAAGATTGCAGTCATCTATTAAAGGAATCTTGCATCTTGATCAAAAATTCAGCCCTAATCTCTCCCAAATACTCGTCACTCAAACCTACAATAGAATTAATCTCTTATTTCAAAGATAGTATAGTGTTCTTAACCAAGGATTCCGACATCTAATTCCAAGCCTGCCCAGTAGCCATATATCACTGCAATGACTTTCACCTTCATACCAGTGCCCTCATTCTGTATAACACGCGTCAAACTCAAACCATGCTCAGCTTCAGCTGGCGACCTTCCAAGTGAGTACCTTAAAATAGCCATTAGCATTGCCGATCTTGTCTCAGTCCTTATAAATGGGTCAGTCTTGGAATCCCATGGTCCCTTTCTTTGTAAACAATCACACATTATCTATCTACGCAAAGTAGGGAATTCAACAGACATCAGTAACCTTACACTGGCAGCAGTCTTACAGTAGGTTCATGGGAGAATAGTAGGCCAATTGCCCTTAAGTCAGAATCAAACAGTGTATTCTGTGTTTATGAGCTAAATACCTTCACCATCATGCTCCTCACACTGGATATGCACCTCCACCCCAACAGTCAACCCTGAAAATTGAACCCCCTTAGAATCCTTACTCTTCCCCAGTCAATCACTAGTCTATCTTCACCTTCTCTCTACCACACTAACTCCCTCTGCTGTCACTTAAGCCTGCATTATCCCTACCTTAGGCCTTCTGCCTCCTTCATTTTACCCTTTAAGTTACTTTCTTTGCACTGCTAATACAGTAAATTGCTTACATATTTACACATTTTCTATTCCTACATTCAAACCATGATTGTAAAACAATTTTTCACTGTTTTCATCAAATGTATTCCATGTTATCATCAAAGTATTCTGTGATTATTACTTTATTTTAATGTATTACTACTGTTTTATATACTCTGTATTGTTGTGTAAAATCACATGTAATTAAATGTGGAGCTTTTCCCCCTGGGCCTCCACTGAAAATGGGCTCATTTCAGACCCAGTGGACTTTCCCGGTAAAGAAATGCAAGCAATACATAAATAAAGAAATAAATAAACCCACCTCTCTGAAACACTTGAAAAACATGTCTTCCATACCTCCCATAGTACTAACCATTTACTTCCAACCCTTATAGATACTCTTAATAAAGAGATAACGACAAACTAGTCTCCCCCTTATTTCTATACTTATCTACAGCCTTCAAGACAATTTGTCACAGCAAACATCAGACTGAAAAAAGGGCAAAAGCAATACTACTGGTCAATATCTACTTCAAACTGCTCAACTATCCCAGATTTCACCTCAAACTATCCCCCTTCCCTTATAAAATGTTTTGATTTTCTGGTAAATCACTGAAGATTACAGTCAGTCCATAATGTCAGACATTAGAGTTTCATACTTAGTCTTTAGGAAATCCATGTTGTTGAAAATCGGGTTATTCGCCAACTAACATGAAGTAGGGTAATACTTAAAAGTTATATCTGATTTCAGACTTGTACAGACTCTGGTGGTCATCTGTCTAACCTATGTGAAAATATAATTTCAGTGAAAATCAGGGTAAACACAAATATCAGCTACCCAAGAGGAGAGTTGAAAAACAGGGACTGACATAAGAAGAAACACATTCATTTTAATGTGCTTCCCCTGCAAGAACCAAAACCTCTGAATGTATGAGTTGGGTTAAGCTTATAGAAACTGACATGTCAAAATGGCCTGAAACACAAAAGCAAAAAGTACATTAAAGTATTTGGCATATACTTTTTTGTTGTAGTCATGTAAACATGTTATGTTCTTGAAATGCAGTCACCAGTGCACATATACTGTCTGTAAAAATACCATGCATATACATTTTGTTCAAGTCTTCTTGACACACTGCAAAAGATCTCAGCCTTCAGTGCAGACAAGACAGCACATACTCCTTCTCTACTCCCACATACTGCAACTCCATGCAGGTCACGCAAGAGTCACCAGGAATGCAGGCCTAAGCATGTTATGCCCACTAACTCTGCCTCCATACAAGGATGTGACTTAGTCAAAAGGTCATAGGCTCATAGGAGTTGAAAATCAACTGAGCTGCAAGGACATTTTAGCTTTGCCACTACCAACCCTTAAGCCTTAAGCCTTTCCTTCTTTTTCAAGAAGGGCCAGGCCATTCATACCAGTGATGAATTTATGACATTATGAATACCCAACCAGTTATCCTTTTTACAGGCAGACAGTGTGTCAGACTGTTTAACTTGTAGAGTTAGTTTGTTGTAGACAGGTGGGTAAGCCACAGTATTACAAATCTATACCTCCACCATGTGCTGTTATTTGTTGGAATGGATTTATGTCTATGGTCCTAGTATTAGCTGGGGCATTTGGTTTATGCAGGTATAAGAGTTTTTGGATTACTGCATCATTTGTAACAAGCAAAGCCTCCTTGCTCCACCGTAGTAACACATGATAATCCTGCCCCTAACTCTAACCTGCCTACAAGGGCAGGCTCAGGGGGTTCCTCCTCCAAGCCCCCCTGTGCCTATGGAGGCCTTGGAAATGGTGGGGGGCTGTGTGACCCTTCGCAGTGATGTTCCTGCCACAGCTGTTTCCGTAGGATCATATTGTGTAGCATGGCACATACTATGAACATGTGCACACATGTGGCTGGAGAGTACTGCAAGGCTCCACTAGATATGTCAAGGCAGAGGAACCGTGACTTCAGCATCACAAACACATGCACTATAATGTTCCCAGTTTGTGCATGTGGTGTTTGCATACTTTATACTGGTGTGCTGCATATGCTGCCTGTGTGATTGGCTGACTATGATACATTCCACCTGCCAGCTATATTATTGAGGGGTCTGAATGGCCACTGTGAGTGACAGAGTCCATATTAGTGAAATGTAGTTAATTTCCTTTATTCTGCTATTTCCTTTTTTTTTTCTCTATTTCTGCTGTGTTTAAGCCACACGGTGCATGACGATATAGCTAGGAACTAGGAAGATTAAATTAGTTTTTTCTGTATTGATGTCAGAACTTTTTTACTGTATTATTTTAAGTATTTCTCTGTGATCTCTGAACTCTTGACTAGCACTGTGAAGTAAGTATTGTCTTGTGTTTGTGTTATTTATTATTAAATATTGTTAAATCTTTCAACTGTGGCTGTTTTGTGTAGAGATAATTTAAGTTCTAGAGTACATTGCATGTATATAGTGATACTGGCCAAGCCACTCCAATAAGCCTTGACTGTTCAGTTGCACTTACCATTTGGATAATAATATCACACAGAAATAATTGGACACTCTTTGTTAAGGGCCTTTTTAGTAGCTGATAAATATTAGTGGGTGGTGGCAAGTGGTAGTACCGTATAGTCTGGGTAAAATGGGCACAGCTGGAGAACCTGTGCCAGCCTTCCCCAGGAGTGTCTGTGTGGTTGTATGTAACTCTTATGTCAAAGTATGTGTGTGTCAGCTACTTGGGCAGGGACACGAGGCACTGGTTGGACAGTGAGGGTGCCGGAGGTTTTAGCTTACTCACTAGGCTGAGATCTGAACCCTGTAGCTATGCCAGTGGGGAGTCTTTTTTGGGACCTGGAGAGAAAGAGAGAAACCTGCCACAGACTGACTGTGATCTCTGCATGCTCTTAAGGGAAATTGTACTTTACTGTGTGTGTGTGTTTATTATCTTTTCCCTAAATGGATGCCCCTCACTGGTGTTAGTGGTGAGGATTGAGGCTCCTTGTTTGCTGGGCCAGTGTACGGGCATCACAAGAATCACCATAAAAGTTGTGGGTTTTGATAACTTTGAGCAATATTTTATCTGCTGACCTGAGTGAGGTAAGATTAGAATAAGGTTGAATGATGTTGGATAGGGCTGGGCAATAGTTTGGTTTATGGATAACAGAGTGACCTACTATTAACTGGTTTAGGGCGAATAAGTTTGAGAATTCAATCCAGTTGAGTTTATGAAGGGTGATGCAATGGTCATCTCTGTGGGGAAGGTTAATGGCAAATTTGGTGATTTTATTATAGCAAGCTTCTAGGTTATTCAAGTCAGATTTATGAATGTTTGTGAAGATTTGAGAACAGTAGAGAAGGGTGGATAGTAGGTGAGTTCTGGCAGTGGCTATCCTTGCATGATTAGATAGATATGGTTTAGCCCTATAGAGACACCTAATTATGTGTGGACTTTTTTGATTGTTAAAGCAATGTGTCTGTCAAATTTTAGGTTGCAGCCTAGGGTAACACCAATGAGTGTAGTATGTTTCACAGGTTCAATTTTTGTACCATTGGAGGCAAAGCTAGAGAGATGAGTTTGTTTGTTTTTATTGGCAGAATTAGAAAATACCGTAAGTTTGATCTTGTTAGGGTTTAGAATGAGTTGGTGGTTTGATAGATATTTTTCAATATTATGTAGGGCAGTCTGAGACTTTATTTGGAGTTCATTTAAGGATGGGGTGGAGCAAATAAGGGAATCATCAGCATATTGAATGATAGAGGCAGGTGAAACTTGCAGTATAAAGATCATTAGTAACGATAATAAAGAGAAGTGGGTATAAAATAGAGCCTTGTGGGATGCCAACGGTGATGGGCAAAATGGATGATAGTTTGTGTTCCCATATGGTGGCTTGTTTACAGTTGGAGAGGTGGCTTAGCTGTGGAACCAGTGTAGGGGATTGGAGCTGAAGTTGAGAGAGGCAAGTTTGTTCAGGAGTATTTGATGAGATACAGTGTCAAAGGTTTTTAACATATCAAGGAAGGTGGCAAAGACAAGGTGGTTATTGTTTTTGAGGTGGTTTACAGTATTGGTGAAACTTAATAGGGCAGAGTTAGTACTGTGTTTGGGGCGGAAACCATGATGAGTAGAAGATAGAAGGTTAGGTGTTAGAAGGTGGTCTAATGTCTGTTTACGTAGGCATTTTTCTAAGATTTTGGCAAGTGGAGAAAGTATAGCTATAGGCCTATAGTTGGAAAGGTCAGTGCAGGACCCTCCTTTGTGCATGGGGTATGGCATGAGATATTTTCCAAAGCAAGGGGGACATACTTTTCAGAGATAGAGCGGTCAATAAGAATAGATATAGGTTAAGAGATAGATTTAGCAGCAAGTTTAAGAAATTCACCATGTAACTGATCTGCAGCAGGAATACATGGTTTTATTTTATTTAGGAGGTTTTGTATATAATTAGTTTGGATCAGTTTAAGAGAGAAAGGAGGAGTATTGGGGTCAGTGGGTGGAGGTGGTAGGGAAAGTGGAAATGAAAGTATTGTTTAGTAATGAGGTGATGGAGGTGATGAAGTGGTTATTGAATTATGTAGCTATACAGTTTGTAGAGCATTTAGTTGTTGGGGCTGGAGTGGATGGTTTTCCTGGGTTTAGGAGGAGGTTGATTGGTTGCCAGAATCTTTGAGGGTTGTTCTGATATTTTAGTTGGCATGTTTGGAAGTAAGTCTTTTCATGTCTAATTTGGTTTTTGGATTGATTTCTGAACTGCAGGTAGGTTGTATAATTGTTATTTTTGTCTTTGCGATAGCAATACCAGGCTTTGTCCTGCTGTTTAAGTAGGAGAATAGTCTCTTTAGATAAGTAGGGAAGTTGTTTGGACTTGGAGTGAATTTTCTTGAAAGGAGCAAGATTATTTAGAATTTGCAGGAAAGCATTAATAAAGTACTGAACTGCAAGATCCAATTGTAGGGTTTTCAGGGGTGACCAGTCATATTCATGTAAAAGGGTGTTAAATAGTGAGGGTGGAGAACTCTTTTTTATTATGTATATATTGATATGTAATGTTATTTATACCCTATGTACTTTTTCTGATAAGGTATGTGGGGTGGTGGTCACTAAGAGAATCAGGGAGGCAACCTGTGTCATAGTTATTGTTGGATTTATTTGTTAAGATCCAGTCAAGTACAGAATGCTTGTTTGTGACCTTATCTATGTGCGTAGGTTGAGAAATATTTTGGGTAAAGGCATAAAGGTTGATAAAGTTGGTAGGAATAGGTAAACCTGTCAAGATTAAAGTCACCAAGTATTACAGTCTCTTGAGAAAAATTGGAGGATGCCCATTCTAGGATGTTTTCAATGTGTGAGAGGTTATTAGCGGGTAGGAGATAAATAGCTATTAAGATAATGGATTTTTTCATGTTGATATGTAAGGATGTTGGTAAGATTTCAGCTTTATGAAGTTGAGGTGAGGAGCTGAACTAAGTTGAGGTGGTCCTTATACATTATGGCAATACCACCACAACATTTGGATAATCTATCCTTTTTGATAAGACAATAGCCAGGAGGAAGTAATTCCTCAGTTTTTATATGTGGCTTGAGCCAAGTTTTAGTAATTATGGCTATGTCTGGGGAGTATAGTGTAAGAGCAGCATGGAATTCTTGTACTTTATTGAGGAGGCTTCTAAGATTGAAATGTATTACAAGTAGGTCTGAGCTAGATGATTTGAGTAGTGTGATGAGGTAGTTAGTACTGGTAGAGTTTGGTGGATGAGTTGTGTCGGTAGTAGTGGAGTGAGTAGGGCCTGGGTTTGGGTGTATGTTAGATTGGAGTTTAATAAGGGTGAGCCAGTGGAGCGTAAAATATTTTAGTTTGGACAAAAGCTTGTGGTGTTCATGAAAGGAATGTGAGGGACTATGAGAGTGATAGTATTTGGGTGTGAAATATATAGAATTAAAATGATTAAGTATATGAGGGGAGACGTGTACTGTATCTCTATTAGCATCATGACCTTTAGTTGGCGTTTTCATGAACTTTTCATGTTGGTAGTTTTGACCTCATGGCATTGCCTAAAAAGGGCACTATGGGAGAGGCAAGAGCCTTTGCCAGAAGCCTGAAGCCCAAGGGAGACAGATGCATGCCATCTCTGGTAAAGCACTGTGGTCTGTCTGGGTACATGAGACAGTTTCTACACTACCTTTCATTTTATTTCTTTGTGTGTATGCCAACCTATATATAGTATAGTCTGGATTTGACTGATCTTATTATTTAAGTAAACTTCACTTATTAACTTTTGAGCTTTTCTGGCTGGCATTCTTTTATTTATACACAGTTATGTATCAGGGAAAATGGTAAGCATTATGTACAATGTTGGTTAAACTGTGTGGCACACATCTCCAATTACACTGCTAGACCTATTACCAGTACAAGAGTAATTTATGCATTTCATATTTGGTTTAATTTAACAGCAGCAAATAACTGGATATCCCTGGCTATTCATGGGTGAAGGCAGTGCTATTGTGACAGGAAGAAAGCTGTACGGTATTGAGAATTTTGGCCAGCCATCCCTGGGAAATGTGCATGTATGTAAAAATTATTAATTTAAGTGAAAGAGATTTACAGAGTGAAAAGGGCCACTGGAAGACTTTGACTCACAGACACAGTGGTGAGACAGGGGCTAAGTCATATTCTGTGAATTAATTATTAAAATAAAGTCTTATACACTTTCTTGCTATTATTTCACCCTTGGTTGACAGTAGTGGGATTAAAACTCCATTGGCGTCAGACATGCTGACATCAAACTTGGTGTCCTGTTAAATAAAGGTAACATTAGTGGCAGTAGTTTTAGCCCCACTTTCACAGTGATGGCAGTGGTGCCATCCTACCATCTTAACATGGTATGTATAAACATGTTTACTCCCATCTCATTTTACTTGTGCTTGTACTGTACTTTGTTCCACTTTTCCCCCTCATAAAGGGCCCACTGGGTTTAATGCACATTGCACAGAATAAGAAACAAATAGAATATAAGATTTCCAAGTAAATGTCAAGACTAAAATTCTGCTTTGGAACTGCAACAAACTAAGGCTGTCAGAAGCAGCTGTACACCAGGCTCCTAACTCAAAGTACCACAAAGTGATAGACCAAGAAGGTGCTGTCAGAATAACCTACAGCTTTTGGGTACCTGTAAGTGAATAAGTAACACATAATGCTATTTGATACACTGGAAATGTTCCTGGCTGTCTGAGCATTACTCACCAAAAAATGAGGCTAATACTGAGAGCAAAGTTCACAGCAGTATGCCCAAAGCATAGCCACCATAGTTCTCA